>NC_070594.1:31033991-31346491 GCF_027409825.1 Scomber japonicus | reverse complement strand
CCATTGGTCGGTTGAAGTTTCCACCTAGATGTTACTGTTTTGAAATGAATAGGATATTAAATAAAAGCTGTCCACAACTATTTCACTGAAATTTAGCTTAATCACATCATGTGATATGCTACTTTAGTACAGTTTAATAATAAATATTACTGGGACCAATATAGAAAATTACAGATGAAAATTTGATATCCAGGAATTCCCATTATAGACAGAAATGAGTATCCTTGTAACATTTGGCAATAATTTAGCCCATTAAGTTTGTCAATTGGGAGGGTTACATGGATATTGTCATTATATTTTTGTTCTTGATTGTATTATAAAGAATTAGTGTGACAAAAAAGGCCATGACATAATTAATGTATTACATTTTTTTCCTATGGAGGCTTAGTTTTCATTTGTTCAATGTTTTTTTTCATGTTCATGTGTTCTTACTATATTTCTATATGTGATGTTATTTATGTTGTATTTGTTCTTGTTATATTTATTTAATGAAGTTTTATTAATTGTTTCGTGTGGTTGTTGGCTGTTCATTTTGAGGTTATGTGTGTAGGTGTCATTTAAAATGTTATGGGAGACAGGGAAGTGGAGAGAGACGGTGATAGTTTTGGCATCTGCCCCAAGCTAGCTTTACAATTATCCAGAAATAGGATCTTGAGAAATGTTACTAAATTGTGTTTTTGGCAAGAGTGACACAGTTGTACAGTAAAGTACTGATTAACATGCACAGCAAGAATGACAAACTATAAACAAGCAGCGTTGGGCGGGACCTTGCACATGAATTGAAAAGGTTTCTGTTAGGGGCATTTAGATGCCTTCAGACCTGGACATTTATTGAACACTGCAATAAGTAGATATACATTACATACACATACACACACACACTCACTCACACACTCTCTCTCTCTCTCTCTGTCTGTGTAGACATTTAGACTGAGCAACTGAAATTAACTATAACACTTTGATGACTCAAACAGGAGAGGAACTTATTTCCAGTGAAAACCTGTAGATATGTTTGTTGTCATGCTCTTGTAATTCATGTTTGTTTGATCTAGACTTTGATAGCATTGTCAGTGAAATAGTTGACAGCCTGCACAGCTATCTGAAAACATAATAATACAGTCAATAAACTTGAACTAGAAACAGAAAACTGAGACACCTTTTCCTTATCAGGTATCATGAATCAATACATGTATTCTCCACTGGGTGGCACACTAAGACCACAAATGAATCAGGATGACTGCTTGACTTCATTACCTACTGCAATCCTCTGAAACTGACAGACATAGGTATAGAAGTAAACATGGTCAAAATGAGTAACACAAATATATTTCTATAGGTTACAAAAGAATTCAGTGCTTCAACTAGTGCCAGCTGCACAGACACTTTTTGGCAAGGTTTTTTCGGCATTTGATAGCTCTACACTCCCTCTGCTGGAGCCCTGCAGTAACTACAACAACACTACATCTGCTGTTAGATTAACATTATCATTAACTTCTCACACTGCTGCATCTGACAAAACATTTAAAACACAAGATAAACTGTAACCTTAGAATGCTCCTTGAGCATTAATTATGAATAAAAACTATTGCCCAATTCACCTCAAATATTCAGAATATATGATAAACTCTCGAAATGCAGGGTTAATTAATTAAGGGTCTTTACTTGTATATTAAACAAAAAACTTGCTGTGGATTTCTTTCACATATACAGGTTGATCTTTTAATAGTGTGTTATGGTGTTACAGTAAATCAGAGGCAAGCAGACCACCATTTCATATTTATTTACACTAAAACAGGCAGATCCTGCAAGCCCTGGCATCCATTTTGTAAGGTACCGGAGATTGCACCATATAAGGTTAAGAGTGTCTTTGATGAATGTGATTTTTTAATGATTTTTTATGACTGTGATTGGACCTCCTGGTGACTTGATGAAAGCGTCATCCATTCGACACATAAATTGCTGTGCGTGGGTGTGGCTCGGCCTAGTTCACACTGTCTCTGAGGTAAGTGCCATTTCTATGGAATCATATATCATTCAAAAAGGTGTACTTGAAAACAGGGTTTTGTATCAGTAAACTTGTACATTTATGTTTGTATCTGTAAACAGATTTTTTGTAAACGTATACATTTATGTTTATATCCGTATCCGTAGTTTTGCAAATTTGTGCACTGAAGTTTGTATCTGCAAGCTTAGTTTTGTAGAATTGCACATTTTGTCTTTTGCCGGCAAACTCCGTTTTACAAGTCTGTGCATAAACATACAGGCTTGCAAACTCACTTTCACGCATGTGCACGCGCAAGCTCACAGACTTTTGACAGGTTTACTACATGGTAATGTTTTGTAAGCGGGGTGTTGCAATCGAAAACCGGCTACTCGCAAGGGAGAGAGGACGGTATCTTCGGCTTCTGACCAAACGGTGTCTTTAGTATCACTACGCACAACACAGTTTGCTAGTCCACACTGTCAGTCAACCCTGATCCTGCTCGCTCACCCAGCAGCTCAGCGTCTGCTGCAGAATGGTAAGTTAGCTTCAGTTTGATAGCAGCATTTATTTCTCTGATAGTACAGTAGCATGTGTTTTAGTAGTTTGTGTGATAATAAACCTGACAGTATTTAACAAGGTGTTGAGACCAAATATGATTAAAGCTAAAGTCAAAGCAGAGCAGTAGCTGAGCCTATGTATAAATGACATTAGCATTGTTGCTAATGCTACTAGCTTCACAGTACTAACCTCTACTCTAACATCAGTGATACATGTCACGTTAGTCAGAGCTGCCACGCGTCACTCTTTGAGTGTGACAGTCATGCAATTTGACCCATTCTCACACCACACTTGATATTTCTCACGCTTATATTTCCCAGGCGGGGAGTTCTGGTCTGAAATGAGTCCAACGCGGAAGAGCCGCATTCTATCAAAAGGCCACCAGGGGGCGACCGTTTTGTGTTCAAAAGGACTTCCGTCTCTATACAAGTCAATGGAGAATTCACCAACTTCTCACTTGATTTCTAACCTCAGTAAACGTTTTCAAAATGTGTTTATGGTCTCAATCGCTAGTTTAAAGCCTTCTTCAATGCAGTATGATGTTCATTTGTGAAATTTTGGCCTCCCTGATCTTATATTTGACGATAAAGCAGGGTATGAATTGGGGCGTGGCTACGTC
Source organism: Scomber japonicus (assembly GCF_027409825.1). NCBI lineage: Eukaryota > Metazoa > Chordata > Actinopteri > Scombriformes > Scombridae > Scomber > Scomber japonicus. Next base: position 31,343,330 of record NC_070594.1, on the reverse strand, counting down.
GTGATTGACAGGTTGATTGACCAATGTCCTCGAGATCCAGCCCTCGTGACCAATTGCAACCTCCCTGCTCTGCCGTTGGCTCCGCCCATACTTCCGCCCATGACTCCGCCTCATGCCCATATAAGTAGAATCAGTGTCCTTTTTTTCCTGGCATGCACCTGAAATTTTCAAGATGGCGCTGCCTAGATTCGAAACTATTCGTTTCCGAGCAGCAGTCTACAAACCAATGGGTGACGTCACGGATGTTATGTCCATTTCTTTTATACAGTCTATGATATTTCCCCATTCAATACTCTATATTTATTTTTTTCATGATAATAAACTTTGGTCCTTGTGGCTTGCCGGAGTTCACGTAACTCTGATTGACTGACCGAGATAACCAATCCCAGACCAATCCATCAGTCCTTTGTGCCTAAATCTAACCAACCAAGGAAGGCACCATGCAATATAAACCAATCAGAAGCAATGTGGAGTCTTCGCGTCTCTAACTATCTTTCACACACAACAGCGCCGACATTTAAAACCCACTCGACGTTCTCCTGCTTGCTAGAAGACGGACGGTAGGTAACTACCCAATTTTGTTCACTGTTGATTCGCTGTTTCTCCTTGAGTTTCCTAGTTAATATGTACTTGAGAGTAATTAGGCTTCCTATGTACATTTTTCAAAGGTGACCGGTATGAGCAGATTTGGCAGGCTGTCTCGTATTGCCAAGTTGGTCATGGTACTTCCTCATTCACATGCTGATGCAGAACGAGTTTTCACTCTATCATCAATCATAACAGTGAAGATCAATCAATCAATCAATCTTTATTTGTATAGCGCCACATCACAACAAAGTTATCTCAAGGCACCTTTAGAACCTGCTGTATTTGTAAAGACACATAGAGCAGGTTCTAAACCAAACGCTCCAGGTTTCAATTTTAAAGAGAAAACCTCAGGCAGAACCAGACTCAGAGTGGGCGGCCATCTGCCTCGACCGGTTGGGGTTGAGAGGAGAGAAAGGAAGGATAGAGGAGAGAAGCACAATGAAAATCAACAATGGAGCTAGAAGGTCCGGGACTGGAATCTGTCATCCGAACATCTACAGGCCCAGATTACCTGTGAGACGAGAAAGCACAGACAACTCCGGGGAAGAAGTTTAGGTTATTGAATGCATTAATAGAACATGAATGTTAATGGATATAGATGGATGGATAGAGAGAGAGGAGGAGGAGGAGAGAGGAGCTCAGTGCATCATGGGAGTCCCCCGGCAGTCTAAGCCTATAGCAGAATAAACTAAGAGCTCTAAGAGCCCGAACTATAAGCTTTATCAAAAAGGAAAGTTTTAAGCCTACTCTCAAATGTAAATCTCCCGTTCTACTTTTAGAGATACTAGGAACCACAAGTAGTCCTGCATGCTGGGAGCGCAGTGTTCTAGTAGGTACATAAGGTACTATGAGCTCTTTAAGATATGGAGCCTGACCATTAAGAGCTTTGAAGGTGAGGAGAAGGATTTTGAATTCTATTCTAAATTTTACAGGAAGCCAATGCAGTGAAGCCAAGATGGGAGTAATATGATCTCTCTTTCTAGTTTTTGTCAGAACACGAGCAGCTGCATTCTGGACCAGCTGGAGAGTCTTTAGAGACTTGTTAGGACAGTCTGATAATAATGAATTACAGTAATCCAGCTTAGAAGTAACAAATGCATGGACTAGTTTTTCAGCATCATTTTGAGACAGATTGTGTCTGATTTTTGCAATATTACGCTGATGAAATGTGTTTTATGTGGGAATTAAAGGACAGATCCTGACCAAATAGAACTCCTAGGTCCTTACAGTGGTGCTGGGGGCCAGACTAATGCCATCCAGAGTAGTTATGTCATTTGATAGTGAGTTTCTAAGGTGTTTAGGGCCATGAACAATAACTTCAGTTTTGATGGCGAGCCTTGAGCCACAGTGTTTTAAGTGGGAGCCCCCTGCCTCTGTCATCAAGGCATCAAAATCTGCGACTAATACCTACAACGTTACAATTTTCATTTCTAATTTCTGGTTAATTAAGACTAGCATTAGGAGGCCACAGTGCAGGGAGAGCAGCTGGCATGGAGGTTAAAACCGGCCAAATTGATTTTAAAAAAGGTTGTTTTCGCGGAACGCAAATTGTTTTCGCGGAACGCATTGTAAAACTTGGCAGCCCTGCATTAGTGATGCGGTTTATTGACATTAAAATATCTAGGAAGAAAGCCTCATACAGAAGCCTACTGACATTACTTACATTATTAATATCAGTTAGTTTCATCCTGTTATGATAGCAGATAGACCGGTAACTTCATATAGTAGAGAGTTATTTAGAGGGAAATAACATGATATATGTATGTCTCCTGTAGTAAATAACATATTTATACCAAGTTTACAGGTAATATGTCTGATGTTATTTATGTGTCATTACTATCATGGTGTAGCTCTATTCCGGGGAGGGGGGGGGGGGGGGGGGGGGTTAGAGTTCAACCAGTTCAATGAGCCTGAAACCAGGAGAGCTACAGGTGAGCAGACACTGCAGGTGAGCAGACTTACAGCTGAGTAAGTATGTTGCTTTGCTTGCTTGTATTATGTCATAAATTCCTTCCATAAATACTCCTATCCTGTGAAATAAGGCCAGATTACATCAGTAATTACCTCTGAACTGACACTGGCTGTACATATAATGTGAAAACTGCATCTAGTCATAATAAAATCTTACTTATGAACACTAATGAAATGTTAATTTTCTAATTTCAGGAGATATTTCAGGACCTGGACCTTGAGCAGTCTCATCAGCTGCAGCACTGTCTGATGAGAGACCCAAGCATGATGATCAACTTAGTATCTTCATCACTTGGAGACCTACAGCATCACCTCACCCTGTCCAGGGTCAGGCCACCTGGTGTTTCTGCCAGAGATGCAGAGTCCCTCCAACATGAGTGCTGAGTGTGGAGATCTGTCACCCTGACTCTTTTACTGTATTTCCCTAATTTTATAACTTTATCTTATTCACTTTGTAGGTTTCAACTTTTTTTCTCATTGATTGTTGAAAATTTAAAATAAATATGGAAAATAACATGGGTGTTTGTAATAACATTTTTCAATTTATCATTGCATAGTAAAATTACTTTACTTTAATCTATTTATTATTATCAGTGTAGAACCGAGCAATCACTATATCAGTAGAAATAAGAAAAATGTCCACAAACATATTTGTAAATTGTATAAAGTCTTACATAAGTTACTGTAAGTCTGTGACATAGAGAGGAGAGGAGGCACAACTGAAGGAAAATACATTTATTGAGGGGAATAGAAATGGGATATTGAACTGGGGAAAAGGCTGAAGAGGAACTGGGGCTGTGAGGAGCAGAGTCCAGGTCTGAGGAGCAGGACTACAGGATGAGAGTCTGGGAGGTTTCTGGAGATGACATTACGTCTGTGTCTGGGATGCCTTTAATAAGAATAAATACAGACCCATTATTAGTCTAATGCCATTGTTACTGGATAACTGAGAAGACTGTGATGTGATGGCTACAGTAATGTGCAATGTTAAACATTCATATACAGATGGATTGTAACAGTCTAACAACTGTGTGGAGAAAATATGTGCTTTTTTAAATTTTTGTTTTGGAAATCACCACACATCGATATTCACCACAGACATATACTGGATAACATGCTGCTCTAAATCAACATTTTCCATTTTTTTTATCAATAAAGTAAATCTGTTTATCTGTGTATCAATCTGTTTATGTAATAAAACACAACACAGTAAAAACTAGCAGGAGTTAACTGTTCAGGTGTATTTTACACAACTACAGTGACAAGAGTTGAAGCTAATGATAACATAGCGTGTTAGCCTGCGTATCACTCCAAATTATTACTGTGATAGCAAACCTGTTTATGTCTTCATGACTGTAAACACTTTGAAAGCAGTGAACAAACACCAGATACACAGCGAGCAACTTCACACGCGAGCACCCTGCTAACGTTAGCTGCAAAGCTAACGTGCAGAGTGTCAAACAACTGTAGTAACAACTCCGCTACTTTACAGCTAACATCACAACAACAACAACATATCCTGACTAACTAGACAGTGAGCTGAATGTCAGCAGGTAACGTTACAGTTTATGTGAAGCAGACAGAGGTGGACAGAGTACACAACTTCACTACTTGAGTAAAAGTACAGATACTCCTTGTCAAATATTACTCCAATACAAGTAAAAGTAGCTTAGTCAAATTATTACTTAAGTAAAAGTACTAAAGTATTTGCTTAAAAAATTACTTAAGTTAAAGTATTTAAAAAATATCTCAGGAAATACAGGAAAGTAGTTTTATTGTCATTATACAATACACTGATGTGATTCTGCTACAGACTGTTTATAGCTCAAAAATAAACACATAAAGTCAAGAAGCCTCAGAACACAGACTCAGCTGCATTCATCAATAAATGAAATTTCTTCATATTGTACAGTAGTTACATTTCAACACACCTAACCCCTACCTTGGACTCTTTGATATGAATTGTATAAAAAACATGAACAGAAAGTCAACTTAATCATTCAACTGCACTGCAACAGTTGCCATATGTTAAAACCGTTTAAAAATGGCAACTACTAAAGCACATAAACTTATGTTTAAAATGTTCATCTGCAATTTAACAAACATTAAGCTAGCTAACGTTAGTAGCTACTTTACCACGACATACTTTTTCAGGTTGGAAGACGAGTTTTTGTAGGCCGTGATACAATTTGTTTGCGGTAAGCACAACAAGCATTTAAACTGAAACGAATCCGTTTTTGTGACAAAAATCTCAAACATGGGTTTGAGATAAGGCCCCGGGTCCTCGGTGGGAGTTTCTCCAGTTTCTTCCTCCATTTCTTCGTATGGCATGACATAACATAGTACAGGTATGGCAATATGACTAAGACAAACCATATGCAAATCAGCAGAAACAGTTTATTTATCAGCTGACGTGAGCTCAAAAGTAGCGAGTAACGAAAGCATCAATAGAAATGTAGTGGAGTAAAAAGTACAATATTTGTCCTTCGAATGTAGTGGAGTGAAAGTAAAAGTATCCCCCAAAAATAATACTCAAGTAAAGTACAGATATTCAAAAACTGTACTTAAGTACAGTACTCAAGTAAATTTACTTCGTTACTGTCCACCACTGGAAGCAGAGTTGATGTTACTCACCTGTCCGGCAGATCAGCATCCGCCTTCACTATCCGGTCCTCCGCCGGGTCTCCGTCTGTCCCTCCCCTATTAGAAAACCACATGTGTCCGCGGGTCCTTGTCTGGTCAAAGTCCTTCTTCCAAACCTGAAGCTGAAGAAACCCTAAACATTAACAGAAAATACCTGAGTGACTGAGGGAGAGCCAGAGAGCTGTTCTGTGTGTGAAGCTGAGCATCCTGAAGGTCTTACACCTCTAGATAAAATAGTCAGTGTGTGCTGTGCACTGACAAATTTGGCTCCTTCAATTATTCGTTTGGGTTGAACATGAGAAAAAACTGTTAATAACTGAAGTCACTGATGAATTAATACTTTTAATATTTTAGTGTTTTATTACCTTTTCACAACATTTTTCTTTGAATTATTGGTCCTTAAATTTTAATAATAATAAATCATTTGTTTTTGTAAAGTGCTTGAAAAAACCTTGAAATGTAACATTACAAAAGAGTGGCAACCCCGTAAATAACTATACACATCTATATACAAAACTGTACTGTGTGTGTATGTATGTATGTATGTATGTATGTATGTATATATATATATGTGTGTGTGTGTGTGTGTGTGTGTGTGTGTGTGTATATATATGTATATATATATATATATATATATATGTATATATATACACACACACATGTTTTTTTAACAAGGGGGATGCAGCTTGTTAACCACCCCACCACCACCAATCGCGGTCAGTCGCTCATAAAAACGCTTTGCCTAGCTCATTCTGGTCTTGCTGCTCTTGAAGTGCATCCTCTCTCTCCTTCACCTTGTTGCCCTGCTGCTGCTATCTGACTTTGTTCATTTTCTACAAAAGTAATGACATGAACTTCCAACAAACAGCTTATTTTCTACAACACGTCTGAACAATACCAGTGGATTTTGTGCCCACATGCTTAGTTGAACTCAACTCAAACATTAACTTAAAACTGTGTGTGCTCTCTGACTGATCCTATGTAACTGCTCTCTCTTCCTTCACCTCTTCCTTCTGGCCCTACTCTCTGTCTTTGTCCATTCTATACAAAAGTAATGGTATGAACTTAAAGCTTTGTTTCCCACAGAGCTACAGTGTAAATAGTGCTGCTAGTGGATTGTATAACATTATTTGTTTACTAAAGTTTTCCTCTAGATATGTTTTAAGATGTAGGCCTATATTAAATAGGCTAGGCCCACTCTACTTTAAATCTATGTCTGATATGATTTTTCCACATAAATAAATAAATCCATTGTTAAAAACCTTAAAATCACATCTACACCTTCTACCTCATTAAAAATAATTTGAATTTCATAATCTAGTAATTTCATTTCACAAGTGTGTACACAAGACCTCTGCTCCTTCACTGTGAAGTCCATCTCAGTGTATGTTCTCACATCACAGTTATGTACGCTGAATACTGGACAAATCTGGCTTCCAAACTATTTGTGATATCACAAATCTTGCACAAACTATGGCCCACCCTTTAAATTTTGGTTTTCAATGACTGCAGAAAAACTTTCCACTTTCAGCAGATTAATGTGAAAACAGCCTACAGTGTCAAACTCTGAGCTTCACTGTACAGAATGTACTGTAATGTTATGTTCAAACATTTAACTGAATGATCAAGAAGAAAAACATATTTTTAGTTGTGGAGACTTTACAGATATTTAACGTTACTTCATGTAAAGCAGTCACCTAAGAAAAGGTATCTGTGTAACACAGGCTCATTTTCATGTAGTCTGGACAGGAATCAAATCCAAGCTCATTTCACACCTGTCTTTTTCTTTTTGAAAAATAAACGAAGGTCAACCTGTCTTCCTTTTCTTTTTGACGCTATGATGCTATTAGCATGCCCGTGTTCCGCCCCCCCACCCCACGCACACCCAGGAGAAAGAGAGGGAGGCGGGGTAACGGCGCAGCGTCAGCGCATTGGACAGGCTGTGTATCTATGGGACAGTACAAGTTATGTAGGACAGTAATGCCGACGTGAAAACTAATTAAACAGTGGCACATATATACATATATATATATATATATATATATATATATATATATATATATATGTATACATACACACACACACCTGTGTTGAATAAAACACTTACACTTTGTTCAGATTGTTCTGTTTTTTTGTTATCTCTCTTCTGTTTAGCTATTTCACGCATACAGTCACTGCATTTCCAACTTGAGATTTTTAAGTGTGGTGTCAAGCTTTAAGCAACTTCTGTGAATGTGTTGTCTTTTACAGATTCCTGACTTACACTCAAGTCTGTCTTCATTAGGGGGGTTGTGTGTGTGTAAATTCATTTGTAATATTATTTATACCACTACAACCCTTTTTTTGTGTGAAATACAGCAAGAAAGTGTCAGACACTCAAAACAAACCTGAAGCTGAAGAAACCCTAAACGTTAACGGAAAAGACCCGCAAACCTGAGTGACTGAGGGACAGACAGAGAGCTGTTCTGTGTGTGAGTGAAGGGACACAGCAGCACATCTGTATGTGTGTATGGGAGGGGCGCTGTAACCCATCACAGAACGCAGACACAGTCAGCTACTCAATGATGATTTTTATTCAATCCGAGCACAGATATTGACTCGTATTATCCGTATAATACTCGTACTCGGCAAAAGTGCTTTATCCGTACCAGATACTCATTTCAGCCGAGTATCCAGCTCAACTCTACCACGTAGTAAACCTGTCAAAAGTCTGTGAGCTTGCGTGCGTACATGTAAGTACTTTTGCCGCACAGCTTGTTAAAGTGAGTTTGCCGGCAGAAGACAAAATGTACAAGTCTACAAAATTAAGCTTACAGATACAAACTTCAATGCTCAAATTTGCAAAACTATAGTTACAGATACAAACATAAATGTACAAGTTTACAACACTACGGTTACAGTTACAAAACCCTGTTTTCAAGTACACCTTTTTGAATGATATAATATTTCATACATTTCATGTCTGTTCTCTTAATGTTAATATAACATAAATAAAAATTGAACCTCAAGACACCCATGGTTGACTTAAACAAATATTACAAAATATAAAGGGCATTAAAGTTTATGTGAAATGAATGTTATAGATTTGTTAATGATTTGTTCTCAGCATGATTTATGTCATTATGCTAATTATTTTTTAATGCTGTGTCTGGCTTTGTCTCTCTTTGTGTTACACAGCTTATATTTTAGATGTGTTGTCCGGACAGCAGGAAAAAGGTACAGCAGTTCCTGGGATTCGCCAATTTTTACAGAAAGTTTATTCGTAATTTCAGCTCTGTTGCCGCACCTCTGCACCACCTCTTCACCACAGCGCCTGTGCTCACAGTTCCGGACCCCGAACGACAGTTTGTGTTGGAGGTTGATGCATCCAATGAGGGCATTGGGGCTGTGTTGTCCCAGAGATCCGCCGAGGACAACAGGATGCACCCCTGCGCATATTTGTCACGTAAGTTGACACCTGCAGAAAGAAATTATGATGTGGGAAACAAGGAACTGTTGGCTGTCAAAGCAGCTCTAGATGAGTGGAGGCACTGGTTGGAAGGGGCCGAACATCCTTTTCTAGTATGGTCAGACCATAAGAACCTGGAATACATCAGGAAAGCTAAAAGACTCAATTCACGTCAGGCTAGATGGACCTTGTTCTTCAACAGGTTCAACTTCACGTTTTCTTTTCGCCCCGGCTCACAAAACGCTAAACCAGATGCTCTGTCCCTTCTTTATGACCCTGAGCCTGTTGCCAAAGAACCTGAACCTATCCTTCCACTGAACCGTGTGGTTGGAGCGGTGACGTGGCAGATAGAATCAGATGTGAAGCAGGCAAATGATGCGAGTCCAGCACCGAGTGAGTGTCCACAAAACCGGTTGTTTGTCCCTTTGTCATTACGCTCCAAGGTAATCCACTGGGCTCACACATCCCTGCTCACATGCCACCCAGGCGTCAAGCGGACCATGTATGTGATCAAGCAGCGGTTCTGGTGGCCCGCCATGGAAAAGGAAGTCTCAGAGTATGTGGCGGCCTGTCCAGTGTGTGCACGAAATAAAACCTCACTTTGGGCCCAAATGGGCCTGCTGCACCCGCTGCCAGTCCCTCAACGACTGGGGGTGTTATGTCTCGTCAAATTTGTTAATCTCTCCTCCTAGTGAGTGTTTTTTGTTGTATCAGATGTGAAGCAGGGTTAGGGTTAACCCTAACCCTAACCCTTGGGAGCGTTTTTTGTTCTCAATAAATTTCTTTGAGAAGCGCATTTGAGTCCTCCCTGTCCGGTTCAAGGTCATTACACCATGACCCAAATTAATATGATGTTGAAGATCTGAACTTGGGACTGGGTAATTTTTGGGACGTCATATGGACTAGCCGTCCACAGGTGCAGGAAATTTACATGATATGTTATTTTTTTATTTGCAAATATCTGTTATCAACATGATTAATATACAGTATGTATACAGATTATTTGTGATTAAACATGATTTATTGTGTTATTTATTTATTGAATACATGTTGTTATTTTACATTTTTGACTGGTTTATTTCTTTTAATTAATCAATTTATTTATTTATTTATTAGTGCGTTGGTTTATTTGTAAATACAATTTGTGGGAATAGAGTTCAGAAAATAAGTACCCTGGCCTGAGATCCTGACTTAACAAGTCAGGATCTCAGGGATAAGGACAATAAAGGCATAATTCATAAACTTAGAACAAATGCCATGAAAAAAACTGTTCTGTATAGAGCCATTTTTCAGTGGAATAAGTTGCCATACTTTATTATTCAAGCTGCAAGTAAAGAAAGTTTTAAAAAGCATCTAAAAAGGTTATTCTTGGGTAGAGGCCGGCTAAATATTTAATATGTATCATTGTTTTGTTTGTTTGTTTGTTTGTTGTTTCTATAGTGTAGGTTATTGTACAGTCATTTGTGTGTTTGGATACCAATTATGAAAGTTGGTTTTAGTGGAATTGTACCGAGTTGTAGTTTGTTTTTCTTTTTTTTGGGGGGGGGTTTATAAGGCAAGGCAGTTTTATTTATATAGTGCATTTCATACACATTGGCAACTCAATGTGCTTTACATAAAACAAACATTTAACAGTAAGAATTGGACATTTTTTTTCAATAATTAAAAAAACAACATAAAAACATGCAATTTGAGAAATAAAAATAAAATCCAAGAATAGTAAACATTAAAACGAGACTGTCTTTAGGTATGCATTTATGTTATATTGTAATTGGTTGTACTTATTTTAACATGGACCCCAGGAAGAGTAGCTGTTGCCTGGGTAACTAATGGGGATCCAAATAAACTAAACTAAACAATGTGTGATGCCATGACAGCCATTGCAGTTACCTACTTTCGGGTCGATGCTCAAGAAAGAGGCAACAATGGGTTTTGGCTCTTTATTCTTGGTTGAACCACTAATCTCAAAATAACATTATTTACACCAACAACAGCAGAAAAAGACAGCGCGTATGATTTCAACCAGCCAACGCAACTCTGATTGGCTGAGGCAGCACATCGTCATAATCCAACCAGTCAACACCTCTTTGATTGGCCGAGGCAACACTTACTAGGCGACCCAAAGTCATCATCAAGTCAAGTCAAGTTGAAGGTGAGTTCAGTCAGCTTAATAAATTCAATGTTTGTATGTACTTATAGTGTTAGCTAGTTTTATTTAGCTGTATTGTCTTAAACTACCAAAACCTGCTGTTAGAAAGACTGAGGGTGGAACCTTTGTTGTTACCATGGTTTCCTCCCCGTCCGGTTATTGGGTTACACACTATGAAGCCGGCCAACTTTATTTTCCCTGATGTTCGTCCTTAAATGATAAGTACGTTATGTCAAGTGATGCTTCACTGATTGTTTGCCCATAACCTGTTTATTGATTTATGTACATTTGACGTACATTTATATAATTTAAACAGCAGTTATAGCACTTTTCTATAATGGTTAACATGCGCGTATATTGCTTTGAGGGAAATTGAAATGTTCATTGATGTATGTACATTTGACGGCATTTATATTATTTAAAAGGCAGTTATAAACCTACTGATTTAGGTTTATTCAGGATTCTGTATTTTTATTGAATTGTTTGCCAAATGTAATTTTAGTGAAAATGATTTCTATGCTTTTTCATTGCAGTCTCAGTATTTTGCATAATCACATATTTTAAAATGGGATTGGAGAATGTCAAAGGCTTACCCTGAATGTGAAAATGAAATTGAAACACTGTACCCTGTGCTCATTTTAGGTATGTAATGTATAAATAATGTGTCACATCTGTGTTTGGCATCTTACAGGTACCTTTTACAGCAGTGATTCAGTTAGAACAAGGGTCTCAAACTCAAATTACCTGGGGGCCGCAGGAGGCAGAGTCAGCGTGAGGTTGGGCCGCAAAGGGTTCTTCAGAAAATGAACTGTCCTGAACATGAATGGAATATTGAAGAACATGGCATTCTTCTGAACATGGCTTCTCTTGCCTACTTCTTGCTGCCAGAGACCTGGCAGCGCTTCCTCTCATATAGCTGAGCCACATTTGGCTGGAGGGAGGAAGCAGTTGAGACCCTCAGCATGGCTTGAAGATGATCATCAGTAAGTCTGGACCTGTACTTGGACTTATTGAAGTTCAAAGTGGAGAAAAACTTTTCACACAAATATGTGCTCCCAAAAAAGGAACATGGTCCGCTTGAACATTCGGGAAAGCTCAGGGAAGCTGGGGGTCAATTCTAACTGTTAGAAGGTAAGAACCACACGCACATAGGACATACTGTATTTTGTAATTCGTATTATTACACAGCTCTATTAAATGCTGTATTCACTGCATTCTAAGGTCTGTTAGTTCTGTGTTACAGAAATCGCTCTCGTATAACAACCTGCTGACTCTGCATTATCCCGTACATATAGCCTAGAATCTCTTACTATCTGATCTGGGTTTTAGATAGCATACTTGAGATTGTAGAGAAAAAGAAAGCGAGAAATGGACCATCTTCCCCAAGAGTCCAGCAGTGACAATGGACCTGACAGTGTACCCAGGAGTGCATCTGATAGCAATGGTGACGATGTGCCTGGAACTGCATTTGACAGTGACAGTGACAATAGGCCTAGTTTTGATTTCAACTTGGATGTGGACAATGAGTTCTGGCCTATACTAGCCAAGTTTGGCCATTTTGATCCATTTATAGTTGCTAATTTTAATAGTGAGAAAAAGCCTGCCCCCCTTTAGGAGTGTCTGAGTGATTTTCTGTCACAGTACAAACACCTGAAAAAAGAATGGGATAGAATACAATGGCCAATTGTATTCTGTAAACATAGAAGCACTAGTGTGCGATGCTCCAGCAAGAGCATACTTCATATGAGAGTTGTGAAAGGTGCACAGTTAGAGGTCAGTTTAGAGAAAGAAGAATCGTTTTTCACACCTCAAACCAGGATTGCACACCTTGGACTGACAAAGGCTTCAACAGGCTGGAGTACACCCAGCACCAGACAGGCATTAGCCCATTCATTGAAGTAGGGTTTCCATGTGTAACTGGTTTCACTTTAGATTACATGCATATAGTGTGCTTGGGTGTAGTTAAACCAATTTTAAATTTGTTGTTTTGTTTTTCAATCTATTCATGAATTACTTCCAGCATGTTTTTAAAATGTATTTTTTTGTAGTTTTATTCAACTTCCAAATTCACAATTACAATACAAGGTCAGCCAAGGACAACTTTTTCTAGAGTCTAAAATCATTTAAGAAATGAATCATACTCTTCTTACTGGATCAATTAAGTAATGCAACTGTATAACCACTCTCAATATCATATTCTATGTGTGGGTAAATTGTCACCTTTTAAAATGTTTTATGTTTTTGTTTTTGTTCCGCTGTTGTTCAGCGTATGCATTTCACTGTATTGCTTTATTCTGAAATTTTTAGGTTGTATGTTTCATTACAGGAGGGCCACCTGACAAGCCCTGATGGGTTTTATTGGCTCCTCCTTATCTCAACAAATCTGCATGTATTATTATTTTTTTGTATTATATATTTTCTTTTCTTTTTTATGTGCAAAAACTAAACTAAAATGAAATTTCACAGTCGATAGCATCATAGACTCCAGATTACTGTAGCTGCACATTCACAATTTAATCTTATCAATATTATTTTATTGTGAAAGGGAAAAACACTGCTGGTTTAGTGCCTCCTCAACGAAATGGAATGGAAGCCCTTTTTTCTTTATTCCAGAGCGACTGGACTCATAGCTCATTTTACACTGAGTTGGTAGATGGACACACACGAACACACAGACACACACACACACACACACACACTGATGGTACTATATTACACACAGAGTTACTCTATGTGAATGGAGAGGGTGTTAGAGAGAGGCAATTTGCTGAATGTGTTTCAGTGTATGTGTCTGTGTGGTTGTGTACATGCTTACAAGTGCAGTGACCTGGTGGCCTAGTAGTCAAGCAGGTGACTGGAGGGTTGATAGTTTGATTGTTTGAGCTACGGGTATGTTCCTTCCTCCTCATTCTATAAGTGCTTCTCTCTGCATGAACGTGTCGCACAGATACCCAAAATGTAAATGCATACAGGCTCTTTTTGCATCAAGGCCAGAAAGTTGCAGATTGCTGTTATTCCTGGGTGTTATTTTTCATTATGCTGAATGACTTTATAGCAGCCGTGCCGAGCGTCAAGGGCAGCTATAATAAATGTTGGGGTTTTAGCGTTGCTGCTGTCCGGGCACCTCAGCAGTGAATAATGATAAAGGTCTGTGTGTGTTGTGTGGACCTCGTGTTTGATCCAGCACCCATATGGCTGACCTTCAGATGAGGCGTGGCTGCAGTGATTCATATAAGCAAGACCAATATAGAGTTGTCCTAAAAAGGGCACTTTGAGAGTCCATTTGTAATATGAGTTGACACGCTGAGATTTACAGATTTTCATGTTAAATTGATTGATTTGATGATGAGTTTAAAGTGACACCCTCAGGATAAGATAAATAATAGTGGTTACTATAATACTAATAATATTTAACAATGAGGCAAATGACTATGTGTAATGTGAAACGTGTAGCTCATAAAGTCTGTAAAAATTCAGGTACAGTTTTAGAGCAGATATATTTAGATTTTTAGTTCACTTTCCTCACATTTAGCTCACTTTTCTTTCATGTGACATGTTACATATAATTATTTAAAATGTGTACATAAAAAAATAAATAAATGTTAGATCTAAATCGAAATGTCACGTTTTAATCGAAATGTTAAATCTAAATTGGTCACCAAGTGTAAAGATGAATATTTAGAAAATATGCAAATAAGCTACGCCAGCACTCAGGTCTACCCCCTTTGCAATAGCCTCAGCTCAGATGGTGCTGTCTATCATTTTTCCAACCCAGTTTAAACCACGCTCACTTCTGTATGACTCAACCGCTGATGTAAAGAACTGTCCCGAAAAATGCATTGCGTCTCTTCATATGTCTTAGTGTTTTTCAGCTCATACCTATGACTTTTTGGATTTTCTTTTAGCACAATGCTCTTTAATTTCTTCCTTCCTAGCACTAAACAGCATATAAACTACTTTGACTAGCTGGTTAATGTAATATTGTTGGAGTTGGAGAACCAAACTAAGCTAAAAGAAGACTGAATATTGGACTTTAATTTGCCAGGTGGCATGAAACATAAATCCAAATGAATACTAATGTTGCTTTGTGTCTGTTGGATGTGTAAATAGACAACTGTTTTCCACATTACTTTTTTTTCCAAGTTTATTTATTTATTTTTTCTCATGCTCATCTTGTTGTGGCCATAAAACATTAACAGAAAATCAGATGAATGCAGCTTTAAAGCCCCCACATCCACCGTCATTCATCTCTGGGTGTGCCGGAATTCTTCATTCCCTTCGTCCCTCCTTGGCCAGTATTCACTATCTGCTGCAACGTCACAGGAGCCAGTTACAGCTACAGTTGAGATAAAAACTCAAACGATGGCCCACCATCTGTCCTTCTCTCATTAAAGAAGATCATATGTTAATGTGGCTGATCTGCAGCCTTCATGTGTGGCTGCTAAGTCAAGGACAAATTGCTCCAAGAGATTGCATCTTCCTATATGCCTGGCATTTCGGCTACATTTTGCCCCCCTGTGTCTCCCTCTTCTCTATACCTCCACTACTGGATCTGTAATATTCCTGGCTTACTGAAAAAATAACTTTTTTTTTTCTTTTATTACCCGTAATTACTTATCTACGCTCAGGTATTCCTCCCAGATAGCATGCGAATGTGGGCCACTTCAGGCAATGATCCGGCACTGTAGGCATTCTTCTGGCCCGGACAAAACAGACGTGAACCTAAACTGGCCCATGTAGTAAATGCTACATTTGGGCCAAATATCACAAAACGAATATGGCCCATCTTTGGCCGAAATATGGCAAGTATGGCAATGACTAATCCGGATGTGAGCCTAAAGAGGCCCACATATAAGGAAACATACTTGGCCCACCTTTGTTGAAACATATTTGGGCCAGTCTTGGCCGAACTGGTTTATTTGGTGTGTTTTTGGTTGACATCTGGCATTGTGATGGCTTGGTTATGGCCCACTTTTGGCAAACATGAGCGGACCGCCCAAGTGCCATCATTCCATGCTGTATGTGGGCTGGATGAACATGTCAGGTGTGGGCCAGATATGGGCCAAAAGAATTTTGCTATCTGGGCTGTCCCTGATTAGCAGTGACACTAATGGTTTTGTTTCTTCTTCTCCGTATTGCTTTTTTTTTTTTTTGTAATTTTTTATTTTGTTTGGAAAAGGCATTTACAAGCAAACATCAGCATAAAAATATAAAATCAATGTTTTCCATAGACCTATTCCAATTTTTCAAAATTTTCCCCAATCCAATCGTGCATACAGGTACTCATATAAAAAAGTCTGCGGGAATCAGAGATTGTGTGATAGAGGATCGTCCATTTGGTCCTTCGTGAGCCTCCATATTCATAATCCTGGAAACTTGTTGTTGTATAGTCCATCGAATATAGAAGGTTTAGTACATTCAGGTACAGTACAAATTCACACATAAGACCCTCCCTTTTACCCACATGTTCACAGCCTGCATACCTGGGGTTATCATTCAGTAAACAACAGACTTACAGTCTTGAAATGATAACTATATACAATTAAGTGAAGGAGCTTACATATTTAAGTTGTCATCCAGGAAAAGGTGGAAAATAAGTACTTCAGAGGGGTCATACAAAGTCTGCTTGGGTTGGAGTTATGAATTCAATCCATTTTTCCCAAATTTGGTCAAACTTATCTTTTTGGGTCCTCAGACAATAGGTCAACTTTTCCATCTTGAAAATTTCCAGAATTGTTCCGTACCAATCATTAATTGTAGGTGGTGATGGATTTAACCACTTTCTGGTGATGGATTTTTTACTTGCGGCCAAAAGGGCCTGAAGCAGCTTTATATCCCTCCTTAGTGTCCCTCAAAATTGAGGGGAAATTGACACTTAAACACTGTATTTAATGTGTTGTGGATGCCACTCCAGAATTGATTCAGTTTGGGGCATCCCCAGAATACATGGAAATGGTTTGCCTCTGAAGAACCACATTTTCTCCAGCAATTTGAGTTTGTATTCTTGTACTTTTCTTGATATGGGGTCTTACAATATCTTATAACATTTTTCCAACAGTGCTCCCGCCTGTCCATTGAGTTTGTTGACGACCACTGAAAAGTGCAAATTTCCCCCCAATCTTCCTCAGACAGCTTCATTCCTCCCTCTTTTCCCACTTGTCTTTAATATGAAGTGTGTTTTCATTAGTAGCATGCAAAAGTGAGTCATATAATCTAGAAATACTTTTTTTAAGAGTTGAGCTGGAGGCTGATTTCAAGATTTTGTATGCTTTTGAATGCTAATTCTGCTGCTGATAAGTCTATAGTTCTACAATTTTGGTTGAAATAGTCACGAATTTGGAGGAATCTGAAAAAGTCATTTTGTTGTAGATCATGCTTGGCCTTTAAACACTGAAAACTTTGTATTGCGCCTTTGTGTGTAAAGGAGAGATAGGTTGTAAGACCCTTCTCGACCCAGGATACGAATCTTTTATCTCCCCTATTGGGTAAAAAATCTGTGTCATAGGCACACCATCTGAAAAGTTTTAGCATCTTCTGGATTCCACAAGCTTTGACTACTTTCTGCCATATTTTCAGTGTTTGATTAATCCAGGGGTTGTTTATGTTTTCCAATTTAGCTGCCAGTCCTCTATCAGCAATTGTGGCTTCAAGGGGAAAAGTAGTGTTCAAACCAGATTCTAATTCTTTCCACCTGGCCTTGTATTCCCTGCTGCACCAGTGCAGTAAGGGAATAAGTTGTGAGGCATAGTAATAGATTCTTAAACAAGGAAGTGCAATCCCACCGTTCTCCTTTCCTAGTTGTAAAGTGGAAAACCGAATCCGTGGCTTCTTTCCCTGCCAGATGAAGCGGGAAATCCATTTATCCCATTCCCTGAACTGGTTGTCGTTCACCTCTACTGGTAGAGTCCTAAAAATGTATAATAGGCGGGGGAGGATATTCATTTTGACTGCACTTACCCTTGAATTCAAACTGAGAAAGGGGATGAGGTTCCATCTGTGCAAATCTGATTTTATTTTTGAGGATAGTGGACCATAATTTGCCTGTGACAGTTTTGAGAGATCCTTAGTCAAATTTATGCCTAAATATCTTATTGAATTAGCTTCCCATTTGAGATTGAATTTATCCTGTAAATTTCTTGGGGCACTACAATTTAAAGTCATGACCTGTGTTTTTAAGATGTTAAGTTTGTAACCTGATAATTTCCCAAAATCCTCCAGTAGTGTCATCAATCCTATAAATGATTTCTCAGGCTCTTCCAAGAACACCAAAACATCATCTGCGAACATCGCTACTCTCTGTTCAGCCCCTGCAATGGTAATACCTTTGACAACTTCACTTTGTCTTATCAATTGGCCCAGAGGTTCGATAAATAAAGCGAAAAGTAGAGGGGAAATCGGACATCCCTGTCTCGTTCCCCTCTCTAAGACAAATGAGTCAGAGAGATCCCCATTAATCTTTATTCGAGCCGTGGGTTTATTATATAGGGAACTTATTGTTCTAATAAATTTGTCTTGAAAGCCAAACTTTCCCATCACTTTATATAGAAATACCCATCGAACCGAATCGAAGGCTTTCTCAGCGTCTAATCCCACTATCAATGATTTAGTTTTATCTTTGTTTGTCTGGTCTAGTATGTCTTATGTTATCCAGAGTTTGTCTCTGCTGGATGAATCCAGTCTGATCTAAGTGGATGAGATCATGTAAAATTGTTTCTCGTCTGCGAGCCAAAATAGATGTAAATAATTTATAATCTAGATTAAGAACACTAATAAATCGGTAGTTACCGCACTCCTGCCTGTCTTTGTCCTCTTTGGGAATGACTGAGATGGTTGCTTCCCTCCAGGAGGGTGGTATTTCTCCCTTCTGTAAGACCCAATTAAAAGTGTTAAGTAGAAGAGAGGATAACTCAGGTTTAAAGGACTTGTACCACTCTGTGGTGTAGCCATCTGCACCTGGGGACATTCCAGCCTTCAATTTAGAGATAGCCAAATTTAATTCAGTGAGTGATATTGGTTGTACTAGATTTTCGTTTTGTGAGTTTGTGACTTTAGGTAGGTTAAGGGAATTTAAGAAGGCCTCAATTTGTGTTTCGTCAGAGGCCTGAGGTTGGGAGTAAAGCGTTCTGTAGAACGTTTCAAAGCTCTCTTGAATGTATCCTAACTTAGTTTCCACAACATTTGTTTTCGGGTTCTTTATTTTATAAATTGTATTATCTACCTGTTGTTTACGTAGCTTGTATGCTAAGAGTTTTGCAGATTTCCCCCCCACTTCATAATTCCTTTGTTTCAGGAAGAC
The DNA here is from genome assembly GCF_027409825.1 of Scomber japonicus. Taxonomy (NCBI): domain Eukaryota; kingdom Metazoa; phylum Chordata; class Actinopteri; order Scombriformes; family Scombridae; genus Scomber; species Scomber japonicus. The sequence goes on along the minus strand of NC_070594.1, from coordinate 31,324,235 downwards.
TAATTTTGTCTGTGTTTCTTGAGTATAAATTTCATCAATTTCAGACTGTAATTTTTTTATTTCCTCTTTCGAGGTTGAGCTGATTTTTTTACTATTAGAAGCTTGTAACTGTTTTAATTTTCCTTGAAGGTCACACAGTCTTTTCCGTATTGCTTTTATTGTGTTTTTATTTAAAGTCCGTGTAAAGTAAGAATAAATATGTGTTCTGAGTTTGACATACCACAGAAAAGTGTGTTGTTAACCACCCTGGCAAATTTGAAAAATTAAAAAAAATCGCCAAATATATAAAATTAGGCTTCAAAGTTGTGTAAAAATCACCCTCGAGTCCGCTGAAACCCCGCCCCCTGCCAAGTGTCACCTGTCAATTAAAGTCACCACCTCTACCAGAAACATGGACGCTACGTCTGAGAGCTTTCTGCTGCTAACTCAGCTGCTAGCACGGCTGCTAGCTTAGCAGCTAACTCAGCTAACTGGCTAACTGTAGACTGTAGTAGTAGTAGTGTGGACTGAATGTATTTATACCTCTACAGCAGCAGGGGTGGGTTTATGCTAATCATTGCCGCGTGAACATAAGTATATCAAGATTTTAAAATATTAAAACGTCACTTACCCCAAGCTAACCAGAAAAAGGAAGGTGACTAAAATGGACTGCATTGAACTAAAACTTAGTTATTTTCAATCGGCTAAAGATGTCCAAAAGAAGGAATTACTATGAATGAACTAGTATGACTGAGTATTAGGGCCACATAAGGGAGAAAAAAAAGTTCCGCAAACGAGATTAAACTCGACATGACGACTTTAAAGTCAGCACTTAGATATTGAACTCGACATTAAAGTCGAAATTTCGACAATAAAGTTGGCATGTCATGTAGACTTTAATCTTGACATGTCGACTTTATTCTCAATAAAACTAGGAGAGAGTGCTAGCGCTCCTCGGATGCTGAATCCGGACAGTCAGCCTCAGACGCAATCAGTTGGGCCACGAAAACGCCTTGTGTAGATGAATTGGTAAAACTGTAATTAAGAACCGCTTTTAGCAACAAAGAAATTCTCGCTCTTTTAGCACAGAAACACAATGTTATCATAAGTGTGAGAATGTTGAAAAGGTCTTTTCAGAAGGATAAACCATACAAATGTGGAGGAAGTGGCTGCATTCTTGTGAACTGAAATTGCTGTAACTGGGCAGATGCAAGGATATCAATGGTTACACCTGCGTGCAGTATAGAGGGATTATATTGTCGAGAATAAAGTCAACATGTCCAGATTAAAGTCGACATGACATGCCGACTTTATTGTCAAAAGTTCAACTTTATTGTCGAAAACTCGACTTTAATCTCGACATGTCGACTTAAATGTTGAAGTGCTGACTTTAAAGTCGTTATGTCGAATTTAATCTCGTCACGGAAAAAATGTTTTTTTTTCCTAATGTGGCCATCATACTCCGTCGTAAACCAGAGTAAAAATGCAGGTGTGAAAACTATGACTTTTGGTAAAGAGATAAGTGCTTGAGAAGGCACTTCCCTGTAATAAAAATATTTCCTAACCTGTTAGCTTCATGTGTGAATCATGAGCTGATTTACTGTTCTTGTTTGTACTATGCTACTGCCCCACTTTTTCCTTCAAATCCAAATGAGCACTTATAGTCCAAATAGTCCCTGCAGGTAGGCTTTAAAGCTCAGCTTGCTTTCACATCGATAAATCCAGAGATAGAGATGTGTGTGTGGGTGTCTAACGTTCTCTCTCTGCCGTTCTCTCTCTGTCTCTTTTTCTCACACACACACACAACTGGTCCAAGGATTCAAACCATCAATATTCTAGTCACGTCACTTCTTTTTACCTTCAGGCTAATCTTCAATCCAAATCAATCAGTTTGGTAAAATAAATGTTTCTAAATGATGTTTTTAGACTTGTCTACACACAACAGAGAGCAGTGATATATTAATCTGCTGTTCAGTGACAGTGATTATTTTTCACTGACATGCTAATTTCCTCACTCAAAAGGTTAGTTAAAAATGGAAAACACAGCAGAGGGGGGTGACAAAGCAATTAAGCCCTTAATAAGCCCATCTGTGTGAGCTGCTCAGTGTCAAAAGTCTCTGTGCTGAAATAATAATAATTAAAGCTGCAAGCAGCGATGAACGGGCCCTTGCCTCCCCACGCATGTCGGGCTGCGGCTCAGTCGGAGGGCGCGCACGTAGACGTCTTCATACGCAGGCTTTTATTTGACGTTGCATGAAGTGGTGAAATATCACTTCCTGTGTTCACTATGTGGAGCTAGAAAACAGCCACAAAGTAACACACACAGCCACTAATCATAAGTCATGTCGTAGTGTATGATGTGGAGAACACATCCTGTAAATTTCATATAAATCGGATAATATTTGTCATATGAGGCTGACGTCCTGTGTCCAGTAGGTGGCGCTGTGCATTTGACACAGTATTGATGCATAGATGTGTTCAGGGTGGGACCCTCTACATGCGTGATCAATTTGGGGTAGATGGGACAATGTCTGTAGGAGTTATAAGGACTTCCTGCTTTATGGCGAAGCATCGAAATTGTCCGCACAGCCACGCCCAACAGGAATAAGTCATAAAAAAGATTCTGATAACTGGTCTTATGTCTCAGCTGAGTTATGTGTCCAAGAGACTTTTTGGTGTGTCTTGACATGATGAACATGTGTACCGAGTTTCGTTTCTCTATGTCAATCTGTGGCAAGGGGCTCGATTTTATTGATTTTGCAGGGCGCGCTAGAGAGCCATTTTGCCTTGCCCATTTATGCAAACCATAAAATATCAAATTTTTCGCCGGGTCTGGCGTGCATGCAAACTTTGGTGAGTTTTGGGGCACATTTAGGGGGGCAAAAAGGCTGTTACTTTGTCAGAAGAAAAAAAAGATGAATTAAAGCTGCAAGCAGCGATGAACGGGCCATCACCCCCCCCCCCCCACGCATGTCGGGCTGTGGCTCAGTTGGAGAATATAGCATCACCAAGGTCTTATGTCTCAGCTGAATTAATTTCAGGTGTAAATACTTAAGATTATGGGAGTAATTAATGAAAGAATGAAGCAAGTGACTTCCTGTTGCCAGTAGGTGGCGCTATGACTGTCACTAAATATGAGACTGTACATGTGTTCAGACCGGGACGCTGAACAAGCATATTAAATTTGGTAAAGCTCAGACCATGTGGAGTCAAGTTATGACGGTTTGAAATTTCATGGCGAGACATCGAAATTCGCCACGTCACCACGGCAACCAGGAATGACGAACGAAAAAGCTTTTGATAACTTTTCATCTCCAATATCTCAAGATGACTCCGTGTGCATTTGAAGTGGATGGGATGAAATCTCTAGGACTAGTTCGTTCAAATATGATAGCAAATTCGGCATTAAAATCAATAATTTGATTCAAAATGGCCGACTTCCTGTTGGTGTTAGGGTATGTGTCCAAGAGACTTTTTGGTGCGTCTTGACTTGATGAACAAGTGTATCTAGTTTCGTTTCTCTATGTCAATATGTGGGGAGGGGCTCAATTTTATTGATTTTGCAGGGGGCGATAGAGAGCCATTCTGCCACGCTCATTTGACTCATAAAGATAGTGGGCCCCATCTTGATGTTGAACTCTTTCACCTTTCGGTTTATCTTCTGGCATATCGAAGAGAACTTCTTTGAAAGTTTGATTGCAATTTTCTGTCCATCTGCAAAACAAATGGTTGATTCAAGTTCATGAATGAAAGAAAATGTTAACCAAATGTCACATTTCATATAACTGTACCTGCATATTTTCTCACAAGTCCATAGATGGCCTGCAGTGAGTTCTGTCTTTTCTTGTCTTCTATTGCACTATGGATGTGGAGACATGATTCACTTATCAGAATCCATCTTTCTTGGGGGAGATGTTGCTTCTCAATCCTCTTTATTTTATTTTCTAAAAAAATACATGTCTTGGTTATGCAATATGAATTTTATTGATGAATGGATTAAGATAAAATATATTTCTGCATAGCTACAGATGTAAGTCATGTTTGAACGTAGGAGTAGGAACAAACTAATTGTAGGCTTATTTAAAAAACAAATGCCAATATTTTCCAGTATGGATCCAAGTAAAGTTATACTTACTTATCAAGACATGTTGTGACATCCAGAGTGCAGCTAGCTGTCTCACTGCTCAAGCCTTGTCTGGGAAAAATAAGGTATTGTTAACAACAGAAATAATATTGGAATTGCAGTAGGCTGCGGGATGAGACTCTGGGTGGGGGAGCTGTCTTGATGTCTGGTCCGAGTTGCAGACCCCCAAAAAGTCTTCCAGAGGATGGAAGCACGTGAGCGTTTATAATGTCAGTAGTGCTGTGGTGGATGTAAGTTTAAGCAGGTGCTGATGCGGAATGAATGACCTGAGTATGATTCTGGGGATATGCTGGATTCGATTAGGATTTGCCGTAGGTGGAAGTGGAACCGAAACCTATGGTTACTGTACCTGTTTCAGTAATGAATAGAGGATCAAGTGGGAAGTGCAGCTGGTTTGTCTTAATCGGATGTAGTCATGGATGGGTTCGTAAGAGCTCAGGAATGGATGCGAATGGAATAGGAGAACGGGTTGTGACTGGCCAGATTGATTATTTTTGCTTTCTTTGAGGTGGAAGATGAGTGTGTCGGGAGAGTGGACTGATATGTCAGATATGGTGGTGCGTTGTGATGGTTCATTGTAAGAAGAGGAAGTGGTGGATTCAGGACAGCGCAGAAAAACAAACAATGCTAGTAGGAACATGGATTCTCAAACCTTATCTATATACAGGGATAGGTAGTCAGTGCAGAGGGTTCTGATACAGTGTGTGAGACAGTCTGAGGTGAACGTTTTGCTGTGGGATGAGGTTCAACTTTACGGAGTTCTTTAATTAACATACGGATGTGAGAGTGGGAAAAGCTAGGACATGGAGCTCCGGAGGACAATTAAATGAAAAAGTTGATTCTGCTGATGTATGTTTGGATTGGGGTTGTTCTTATCTTTAGGACATGATGTCTGAGTTACGTGAACGGCCTCTGTTAATGATGTCTACGACTGCTCGGAGTATATGGCAATATTCATTTTTGACCACTCGTGCCCCCAAAAGGATGGCTACAACAATTAACAGATACATTGGTAGTCATAGAAGAAGAGATGGCATTCCGTAAGAAGAGGAAATTATGCCATGGTTCTAATTACAATCCAATTACTGCGTGTGTCTTCCATTGCTATAAAGGTCGTAGGAGGTGGGATAGGAGGGCTCGGCCTAGGGGAGTATATGAATTGTATAGTTGAGGTGGCCTAACAAAGAGAGTGACTGGTGTTGTATAGTTGTTTTTAGCGGGATCCAGCACAGCAATATTGTAAGGATGCTTTCACGCTGAAAAGGTCAGGCATACTACAAAACAGTAAGCGCCCTTTCAGAAGACGCCGGAGAGATGCACTGGTGATGTAAGCTTTAAATAATAAGGCTCTTTGGCATAATACATGCTTGATAGGAATATGGGGACGGTCTTCCTAACGTGAGCCTCACTGCTGGAGGAGCAGGTGTGGAGGAAGTGACAACAATAAGGAAGCAAGGTCGCTGCAGTTATTACGGACCATTCACCCATCTTGGTAGAGCACTGCTCTACCTCTTTTGTCCCTACCTTTAAGAAAAGGAGCAGAAGGTGGTCGGTTGGGTGTTAGCTAGTGTAGGGGAAAAGATGGAGGGGGCTGAGCAAGCTGCAAAAAACCGACTGGGGACTGAAGTGCCCCAGTGTGTCCCTTAATTGGATTGTTGAAGTCTTACGACAGCTTGGGACGCAAAGAGAAAGTATCAGGCATACAAACAACAACGTTGCCACCGAATCCCAAAGCTAAATCGAGGATTGTGGATAAATGATCACCCAACTCCGACCTTCGGTGTAGGAAAAAACGTAATGGATGGTGTCACAAAAACGAGAATGAGAGTGAAATTGGCTGGTGTATGTTCCTGTGGGCAGGTCGGAAGTTGCTGTCTAAGGTTGACCGGGCCAAATGATGTTAGCGGTTCCCTGAGGAATTACGCCTGGACGGATGGATAAAAAGGGCGAGGTGGACATTATCATCATTATTATTATCATTATTATTATTATTATTACTATAGTGGGAACGGTATTTTGTTTTTTACATGTGTATGAAAGTAAATGGTAAGAATGGCAATGATGAAGAATTCTGAATCCAAATCTGAAATTTGAAACTGGCGCGGGGAAGGTCAAATGGAATATGAATGAGATGAGTACTGTAACCTGCTGAGGTTGGAGCTGTGCCATTTATTTAGCAGTAAATGAACAAAGCATACAGAGCTCTGGGTCAAGATTTTCCTATCCCTGACGAACAACAAAATGTGTCAGTTCACGAAGTCTGACTGACTATGCTCTCCCTGACCCAGTCTTATATGCAATACAAAATGTTTATGCAATGTATAATGTGTTGTCTTCTGATTGGCTGTTTATTTGACTCCATCCTTGCATCCTCACATTCCAGGATCTTCTGACTTCATGTGACTGCATCCGACCCCCTCGAACAGTGTCCGATATAATGAGATATTTCCTGTTTGAAACTTATAGAACACAAAGCATCCTATATCTTATGCCTTCAGAGCGATAGCCCCCCTTGTTATTTTCTTTGCATTAAGAGACAAGTAGTTCTTTGTCATAGTTAATACATACTAATAATCACGTCTGCAAAAGTTCAACTCTCTTCCATGCTTTTCCACTCAACACACAACTTATTCTTTTCATAATATCACACACAGCACCACATTATCATATGAAGCAAATAATAAGATACTTCAATCCATAACATATATTTACAGGCTCCGAATCACCGGGAGCAGGATCTTCCCCTGGAGAAGTAGAGAGGCGATTGCCTGATGACGGTGGTGCTGTCGGAGGAAAAGAGGACGAGGGCTCTGGGAAGCTGGGATGACTGAGCGTGGCTGTGGTATATTCGAAATGAGACGAAGGGGGATAGAGCGGATAGTGTGTGACTACTAGTCAACTATATGTATAGTAAGTACTGCTTGTGCGGAAATTGAGAAGATATGGGGCGTGGTCTTTGTTCCTGAACTTTGTTATAAAACTTCATCATGTGCACAGTGCACTACAGCAGAGCGTTCATGAATAGTCTGGACACAGACAGCACAGAAGAATGTTTCACTGACACAGTCACTGCATCGCCAGATTTCAATATCCTCACTGTTGAGGGAAACTTGACAGACTGTGCAGGCTGCAGTGTCAGGAGGACAGACGAGCTCTGCACTCACACTGAGAAGTGTCTCTCTTGTAGGGCTGCAACAACGAATCGATTAAAATCGATTATTAAAAGCGTTGGCAACTAATTTGATCATCGATTCGTTGCGTCACGCAATTACAACGTCACTCACTAAGTCTCGGACATAGATTTATTATATTAAATCCATGGTCTGGTCTCGGAGCGTTTTAGTTGCGCGCTGAGTCCACACTCCGGAGCAGAAGGTGGCGGTTATGCACCATTAAGCTGGATGCCAGCCCATATACATCCATGTGCCAGCCAAGCAAGAAGAGTTGAACGCAGAGCGGACGGAACAGGGACGGAGTTGTTTGAAAACATGGCAGAGGCGGAGAAACCGGTGCGACCTAAGTCATCGAAGGTGTGGGAGCATTTCACACTCAACAAAAATACAAAGTGTGTTACTTGCAAAATGTGCAAAACTGACATGGCATGGCACGGGAGCACCACGTCAATGATCCAGCACCTAAAACGGAAGCACGTTGGAGCCGTTTATGAGGAGGACGGGAGTTCAACAGCAGGGTAAGTCACTACAGAAACCTATGTTTGTTCCATTTTGAAGTGATGATAATCCATATTGGTTATTGTTGGCACAAATATATATTTGTGTGTATTGTACTTTTTAATTTCATTTTAAAGTTCTTTTATAGCACTTAGACAGCTTAAGCTGTGTTTAAATGTGGGGTATAAATTAACTTAACTTGCACTTACTACAGTGATGGTAATAATGTAATTAACAAGCTTCAAGTGTTAATTTTCTGACATAAGGTGCAAAGAAATATTGCACCAGCTTATAATAATAATAATCTCCATGGACAAATTAAAAAACATTACAAATCTTCCTGCCCCAGTTCATAACTAGTTTTGTACTTGTGTCTGATGCAATTATTATATGTTTTGTACTATTTAAACTGTTGTAATCTTGAGGTCATTGAAAATTAGGTTTAAGTCTCAATATCCTTTCATGTGTGTAATTCAGTCATTCTCTTACTTTTATAAGTGTATATATACACTTTGTGTATATGTGTGGTCTGTAATTGCTCTTTGGTTACTTACCTTTACACAACTAGTAACTAAAACAACAAATATGTATGTATTTGAGTTGATGTAAATTGTGCCACTACACATACTCATACTTTCTGATATCTTTCTGATTCCAGAAAAAAACAACAAACCATGAGAGGCTTTTTGGTGTGAAATACAACATGTACACCACAGCAAGCCGCTGTGTTGACGGACAGTATCCTCAACATGCTTGTGACTGACATGAGGCCTCTGTCAATGGTTGAAGATGATGGCTTCACGAAAATGATCCACACCTTAAACCCCGGTTACACTCTGCCCTCCAGGACCCACTTCACAAAACTCATGGAAAGAAAACATGAAGAGACAATTAAGGAAGTGAAGACTGCAATTAGCACCAACAACAGCAAACTTGCTCTCACCACCGACATATGGACAAGTGTAGCGACTGAGGCCTACCTAGGCGTTACCTGCCACTATATTTCAGATGATCGGGACATGCAGTCAATCTGCCTCACCACCATGCCACTGCAGGACAGACACACTGCCTCTAACATTGCAGAGTGGTTGGAGCAGGTAGTTGCCAGATTTGACATTCCCCCAAGCAAAATCATTGCCATAGTCCATGATAATGGTGCTAAAATTGTGGCAGAAGCAAATATCCTGGAGGAGAAGCATGGGTGGTCCTCTGTCCGTTGCACTGGCCATACTTTGCAACTTGTGATCAATGCTGCGTTGAAGCATCCAAGCATTGAAAAAGCTGTCGGGGCTGCAAGATGTCTGGTAGAACATTTTAAGAAAAGTGAGCTAGCCAGGAGTAAGCTAAGAGAGAAACAACAACAAATGGCCACACCTGAGCATAGCCTTGTTCAAGATATAAGCACAAGGTGGAATAGCTCATTCTACATGATAAGCCGACTGCTTGAGCAAAGGTGGCCTGTAACAGCAACACTGTCTGACAGCTCTGTCACACAGAGAGGCAAAAGGTACCTGGATTTGAAACCAGACCAGTGGAGCCTGCTGGAAGAGCTTTCAACAGTTCTCAAGCCTTTTGAATGTGTCACTGTGTTCCTGAGTGGACAGAAATATGCAACAGTATCTGCAGTACCTCCACTTGTGAAGGGGCTACTGAAGTCCACCCAGAGTACTGCCTTTGAGTCAGCCCCACTGCGGGCTTTCCAACTCACTGCTGTACAGCAGTTGCAGGAGAGATGGAAAAGGGAGACTACTTTCTCAGATACAGCACCAAACAGCGATTCTTGCGATGGCCCTTGACCCAAGGTTTAAGAAACTGAAGTTTCTTTCACCTGACGAAGTCATGCATGTTCAAACTATAGTGCAAACAATGGCACTTGCAGAGAGAAGGGAAATGGATGTGCAGCAGCATGACAGTTGCAGTTCTACCTTCACTACAGCTACCGCATCAACACCTGCCAATCTACTTGACTCACTCCTTGGTTCTGATGGTGAAGAAGAGGATGGAGCAAGTGATGCTGAGGATGTCCACACCCAAGTGAGGAACGAAGTCCTCACATACTTTGGAGAAAAGAGCCTTGCAAAGGAAGAAAACCCATTACTGTGGTGGAAGGCTAACAAGGTCAAATATCCCATGTTGGCCAGGCTAGCCAAGTCCTACCTATGCATTCCTGCCACCTCAACACCATCTGAGCGGCTGTTTTCTGCAGCAGGAAACATAGCCTCCAAGAAGAGAGCGAGCCTGAGTCAGGAGCATATGGACATGCTCACATTTTTGCATTGCAATGCAAAGTGTCTGAGCAGAGGGAGTGAGAGAGAGTGAGTGCGTGTATGTGTGTGTGAGTTTGTGAGTGTGCATCTGTGAGTGTAATGTGGAGAAGTTATAATGTTCAAACAAACCCTGTTAAATTTTCTGATATGTATTTTTCTTAAATTTTTTATTATTTATTGTTCTGACAGCTCAGGTCCCTTTTAAAACAAAAATATACCTCTTTTGTGCACTTTATTTTAAAAAAGCCTATATATTTGATAGATGTAAGCATATGTGTGTATGTTTTCTGTTAGTCCATTTTTTTGTATTACTCTTAAAAGCTCAGGGATGTTCAAGGAGCAACATGTTTTTGCACTTTCTGAAGATTTTGTGCACTGTGAATTTGTACTGCCAGCTCTGTTTTAGAATAAATGGTTGGAAATTAATGCTTTTTTTGTTTGTTTGTTTTTTATACGATTAATCGATTAATCGGAAAAATAATCGACACATTAATCGATTATTAAAATAATCGTTAGTTGCAGCCCTACTCTCTTGTCCTCTTCCAGGCCTCCACGGTAACCAGCTTCTTCTGGCTGCTGCTGCTGCTGGTACCACCTTCATGCTCCTGTTGTAAGTCACTGCCAGTAGCTGGTGGTGCAGACGAGCAGCAACCAACCTCAGTGGGCTTTGTGGGCAAAGGGGTCCTCCCTTTCAAAAACCGACACCATTGACTTTCCGTTTAAGGGGTGACTTCTCACAGTGACGAAAGGTCTGATATTTTTTTTATTTTCACCATATTCACCTATTTAAATATAAACAGGTGCCAAGATGTCGACTAAAGGTCTACTGTTTGTCATCCTCTGCTTATGTTTGTAAGAAGCCACTTATACGCTTACCTCCTTGAAGAAGCTCCAACTACACAACACCAGGAAAGCCACGGGTCCTGATGGCATCAGCTCCAGACTCCTCAGGGACTGTGCAGACCAGCTCTGTCAGGTGGACAGACCCCAGTATGTGAGGTTGCAGGACTGCGTGTCTGATGTGGTGGTCTGCAGCACAGGGGCCCCTCAGGGTGCAGTACTCTCACCTTTCCTCTTCACCCTGTATACAGCAGACTTCTGTTACTCCATGGGCAGTTGTCACCTCCAGAAGTTCTCTGATGACACTGCCATTGTGGGATGTGGGATGTGTGTCAGAGGAACGACTGAGTACAGGAAGGTCATCATGGACTTTGTCGACTGGTGTGAGCAAAACCACCTACAAGTCAACTCAAGCAAGACAAGGGAGATGGTGGTTGACTTCCACCGAAAACCCTCCAAAATTGCACCGGTGAACATCCAGGGACTTGACATCAAGAGGGTGAGAACATACAAGTACATGGGTGTTCACTTAAACAGAAATCTGGACTGGTCAGACAACACTGACACTATTTACAAGAAGGGTCAGTGTCGTTTACACCTGCTGAGGAGGCATGCATCGTTTGGTGTGTGTAGACCACTGCTGAGATCCTTCTTCGGCTCTGTGGTGGCATCAGTGGTCTCATATGCAGTGGTGTGTTGGGTAGGGGGATGTTCTGAGCGAGACAAGAACAGACTCAACAGACTGATTAAAAGAGCTCGCTCAGTCTGTACCTGCCCCCTGGACTCGATAGAGGTGGTGGGAGAGAGGAGGGTTTTAGCCAAACTGTCCTCCATCATGGACAACACCTCTCACCCTCTACATCTGACTGTGAGGGCCTTAAGCAGCTCCTTCAGTGACAGACTAATACACCCCAAGTGTAAGAAGGAGTGTTTCCACAGGTCATTCATTCCAACTGCAGTCAGGCTCTACAATGCTGCACTATAATTGCACTTTAATGTCCTTTTTGTAGTTTTTAATTTCATTGTTGTTTTATACATATATTTTTTTATTTCTTTATTATTGTTTTTCTCATATCCCTATCTGTTTGAGCTGCTGTAGAAGAGAATTTCCCCCCACTATCTAATCTTATTATTTCAACTATGTGTTGTATTGTCATATATTGCTTGACTGCAGCTCTGTGCAGCACTTTTGCCCATGACAAATTTCCCTCAGGATATTAAAGTTTATCTTATGTTATCTTTTAACAATTGGAACTTTGTGTTGACAACAGAGAAAGCTTTAATGCAACAGATAAATCAGTCAGAGTCCATGATTATATAATCAGTCACCTGCAAGGAATTACACAAGATTTCATTTTGAATGGACCTTTCCTTCTTCATTTGGCTTTGTTTGGCAGCAGCACAATAAACTGTGAGGGAGAAACAGTTTAATCATCATGATGACAGATCTCCTCCACTCACTAAATTTTCAAAACTCAAGTGCCCTCAAAGCAGGAACATATCATCAAAACGCTGGGCAATGTCCACAAATATCAACAAACAATGCCATCTCAGATCTCTCTCTCTCTCTCTCTCACACACACACACACACACAGGTATGTGTGGTTTATAAGAACACTTTTCCCAAACCAATCTGGTGGTGGCCCTGGTTTATGGGGGCCTACCTTTCCCTTTGTCATAGAGAGTTGCAACAAAGATAAGACTGGTCCAAAACATTTTTAGAAAAATTCCTACTTAGAATTGAAATATTGTGAAATTATCTGAAGATATACGCATCTGACATTTGACAGGAATATGAGGACATGGCGGGAGGAGGCGTTCCCTAGCACACTGGTAGCTTATGATGACATTCTTGTTTATTGGGACATAACCCATACACACACACAATCAGGACACAACCCTTGTTTATGAGGACCACACTGGTTTAACTGGACATTATCCATACACAAACATATACACACAGAATCAGGACAAAACCCTTGTTTGTGAGGACCACACAGGTTTAACTGGATATCACCAATATACACACAATCAGGGCAAAACCCCTTGGTTATGAGGATCACATTGGTCTAACTGTACATTACTGCCTCAAGTCGTCCACACTTGTCCCATTCCTGAAGAAGAACAGCATCAGCAGCCTGAATGATTACCGACCAGTAGCTCTTACACCAGTCATTATGAAGTGCTTTGAGAAACTGGTCTGGAAGCACATCACTTAAAATCTTCCACCCAGGTTTGACCCTCACCAGTTCGCCTACAGATCCAACAGGTCCACAGCGGATGCTATAGCCACAGCTCTCCACTTTGCTCTGTCCCACCTGGTGCAGCAGGGGAGCTATGTGCAGCTGCTCTTTGTGGACTTCAGCTCAACGTTTAACACCATCCTCCCCAACAGACTCCATCTGTCTCTGGATCAAGGACTTCCTGTCTGACCACTCCCAGAGGGTGAGAGTAGGCCCCCACATCTCCTCATCCTAAATACTGGATCCCCTCAGGGCTGTGTGCTGAGCCCCCTACTCTACACCCACGACTGCACCCTCGCCCACTCCAGCAACAGTATCATCAAGTTCGCTGATGATACTACTGTGGTGGGGCTCATCTATACCGGGACGAGGTAGAGCAGTTGTCAGTGTGGTGCACAGAAAACAACATGACACTGAACACTACCAAGACTAAGGAGCTGGTCATAGACTACAGGAAAAATAAAACAGACACTCCATCCCTGTTCATCATCGGGGACTGTGTGGAGAGGGTCACTGACTTCTGGTTTCTGGGGTTCACATAGAGGATGACCTGACCTGGAGTAGAGTGCCTGGAGCATTAACACAACTGCTATCATTAAGAAGGCACAGCAGAGATTGCCCTGAGAGTACTCAGGAATAACCAACTCTCACAAAAACTGCTTGTGTCCTTTTCCAGTTGCTCCATAGAGAGCATTTTGACCTACTGCATGTGTGTGTGGTTCTCCAGCTGCACAGCTGCAGAGAGGATAGCGCTCCAGAGGGTCATCACCACAGCCCAGAAGATTATAGGCTGCCCCCTCCCCTCCCTGAAGGATCTGTACAGTTCCCGCTGTTTCGGGAAAGCTCGCCATATCCTCAGGGACCCATCTCACCCAGGACACTCACTCTTTGAGCTGCTGCCCTCAGGCAAATGCTACAGGACATTAAGAGTACGCACAAATAGATTACACAACAGCTTTTACGCTATAGCCATAAATGCACTAAACTGCATTAAATAATGGTAATTATTTATTTATTTTTGTTTCTGCACTTTAAGAACGGCATCTCAATTTCATTGTGCTTTGTACTATGACAATAAAGACTTTCTATTTTATTCATATTTATATAGCAAATCCATCACTGAAAAAGAGTTTTGGATGGTTTTGAATATAAAAAGTATTTTTATTTGGATAATGGAATCTGTCTATTAAATACAGTGCTGACAATAATGTTAGACCAGTGGTATGAGTGCCACTGCAGATATATTAGTAATATTCCTGACTGACCAATCAACTTGGGCACAAGGAGAATGAAGGCTGGCCTGGGTACCTCAGTCAGTTCCTGGGAATCCACATCTCACAGGACCTCACCTGGACGACCAACTGCTCCAACCTGGTCAGGAAGGCTCACCAGCACCTCTTCTTCCTGAGGACGCTGAAAAAACCCCGCCTCTCCTCAGACATCCTGGTGAACTTCTAGCACTGCACCATCAAGAGTATCCTAACCAACTGGATGGGAACTGCACTGTTTCGGAAGGCGTTGCAGAAGGTGGTGAAAAACACTCAGCACATCGCGGGAGCCTCACTTCCCACCATTGAGGACATTTATAGCAAGCAATGTCTCAGGAGAGCAACAAACATCAGAAAAGACTCCTGCCACCCAGCACATGGGACTGTTTCCCTGTATATACTGTACACATGTTATTTAATTACTGCTTAAAGTCCTTCTGGCTAGATGAGACATGTGCAGTGACAATAAAGTTGCATCTAATCTAATCACTATTTTCTACAAATGTGCAGTGGACAGCATCCTAAAATCCTGGTAGTGAAACAGCACAGGATAACCATTAACTGCCTCCCTTCAGCTACAAACATTTACATCGGTAGATGTAGGAACAAAGTTGCCAGCATTCTGAAGAAAAAGCTACGAAGCATCAGGGCCAAAACAACTAGACTTCCATCAGCTACTTACCAGATGATGTCAGACTGCTAAACTCTGCAAAACATTAAAGACAAATGTCTAACAAACAATGTTTATTTTGTATCTCATGATTTTATGCCGAATGCTGTTACTATTATATTGTCTGTAACTTTTATGTGACCTTGAGTACTTGGTTCCATTCCTTTTTTTATCCTCCTGGAATGACAATAAATAAACCTTGAATCAGATATGAGAAACACTGGTGTTAATGAGTATAATCCACAAATAATTTTTAAATCAGTAGAGGCAAGGCAAGGCAAGGCAGTTTTATTTATATAGCGCATTTCATACACAATGGCAACTCAATGTGGTTTACATAAAACAGAAAAACATGTAATTTGAGAAACTTAAAACATACATAATAAAAACATACATAATAAAAACAAAGTACAGAAAAATACAAAGACATAAATAAAATGCTAGAATAGAGCATTAAATATAAGATTGCAGCATAAAATAATAATTAGCTTTAAAATCATTAAAAGGACATAGAGTGCAAATGAAAGATTAAAATGTAAAGTGCTTTAAAAGAGCTCAATCATAAGCACAGGAGAAGAGAAATGTTTTTAACCTGGATTTAAAAGTGTTCACAGTTGGGGCTGATTTCAGTTCTGCTGGTAGTTTGTTCCAGTTGTGTGCAGCATAACAGCTACAAGCTGCTTCTCCATGTTTAGTTTGAACTCTGGGCTCAACTATCTGACCTGAGTCAGTAGATCTCAGAGCTCTACTGGGTTTATATTCTACTAACATGTCATTCATGTATTCTGGACCTAAATCATTCAGTGATTTGTAGACCAGTAGCAGAACTTTAAAATCTATTCTATAGCTGACTGGGAGCCAGTGTAAAGACTTTAGAACTGGAGTAATGTGCTCTGATCTCTTTGTTCTGGTTAAAACTCGAGCTGCAGCGTTCTGAATGAGCTGCAGCTGTTTAACGCTTTTTTGTGGGAGTCCAGTCAGAAGACCGTTACAGTAGTCGAGTCTACTTGAGATAAAAGCATGAATCAACTTCTCCTGGTCTGTTTGAGACATACAACCCTTCACTCTGGATATGTTCTTAAGCTGATAGAAGGCTGTTTTGGTGATTGACTTGATATGACTGTTGAAGGTCAGATCTGAGTCTATCAGCAAGCCAAGGTTTCGGACTTGGTCCCTAGTTTTTAGAGAGAGTGACTCCAGATGTTTACTGACAGCAATCCTCTTCTCTTTATTGCCAAAAACAATGACCTCAGTTTTGTCCTGATTTAATTGAAGGAAATTTTGGTTCATCCAATTACTTGCTCTAAACAGTGACACAATGACTGTATTGGACTGTAGTCATCTGGGGACAGTGCTAGGTATATCTGTATGTCATCTGCATAACTGTGATAGTCTACATTAGAGTTCTGCAGAATTTAACCTAAGGGCAGCATATATAGACTGAACAGAAGGGGTCCAAGAACTGACCCTTGAGGAACTCCACATATCATAGCCACTCGATCAGATTCATAACTTCCAATGGTCACAAAATAACTCCGCTCTTCCAAGTAGGACCTGAACCAGTCTAGGACTGTTCCGCTGAGTCCTGCCCAAGTTTCCAACCTGTTCAACAGTATACTGTGATCCACAGTGTCAAACGCAGCACTGAGATCCAACAGGACCAGAACTGACACCTTGCCTGAGTCAGTGTTCAACCTTATGTCATTTAACACTCTAATAAGAGCTGTTTCTGTACTGTGGTTAGGTCGGAAGCCTGATTGAAATTTGTCAAAAAGGCCACTGGAGTTCAAGAAATTGCTGAGTTGATTAAAAACCACTTTCTTGGGGGGCGAAGCGAGCCAGCAATGGAGTAGGACGTGTTCTGTGAGGCTCCCGCTGAACTATCATATTGTAATATGAAAATTAATGTTTTTCTACCTACACCCACATGTTTTAGCATAATAACGCAATCTAAGAACCAAGCGACCATTTTACATCATTCCGGCGTTGGAAATGGCCTCCAGTCTGAGAAAATACAAGGTCAGCGGCTCAGCTACAACTAAGTCCGGCACCTCCTCGGCCCAGAGTGCTAAAGTGGCTAAGGACCCGGACTCTCCACCTAGCCCCAGCACCACCAATACGGAGCACGCAGGTTTGGACATGTCTGACCTAAAGCTCCACATATTTGATTCCATCAGAGGGGATATTGCTACGGTGATTAGAGAGGAGCTGAAAAACGCACTTGCTGAAGATTTCGAGCGCATCAAGGCCGACCTGCAGGCGGTCAGGAATGACATCGCTAACAACATGGCGGCTACTCGTCGTGAGATTGACCAAGTAAAAACCACGGTCAACGACGTGGAGACCGGGCTGTCGGAATGGTCGGATACGGTGGCCGGCCTGCAAATGTGAAGACATGGAGGGGAGGATGCGGAGATGCAACGTTCGTATCCTGGGAATCCCAGAGGAACCAAACTCTAGCACCACGGCTTCTGTGTCAAAATTGCTGAAAGAAACACTGGGAATGGACAAAGACGTCCTAGTTGACCGTTCACACAGAAGCCTCGGGCCAAAAAGACAGGACGGAAAGCCGCGTGCCATCGTAGCCAAGCTTCATTACTATCAGGACTGCGTCGAGATCCTACGCCGAGCCCGGATCCAGGCTCCTCTACGGCTCCACGGGCAACCTGTTGCCATTTTCCCGGACTACACCACGGCCGTGGCCAAGGCGAGGGCGGCGTTTACCGAGGTTCGGAGAGCCCTGCGGGATAAACAAGGAGTCCGTTTCGGCATCCTATTCCCTGCCCGGCTCCGCATCTCTTACGAAGGGGAGGACAAAGAGTTTGTGGACCCTGGAGAAGCCATGGATTATGTTAAACGGCGCATCATCAGGACAGCGGAGAACGGGACATGAAGCACACTTATGCCTGGACGGAGGATCCCGGTAAACAGTATTACCTATTAGACTATTATGCACTTTTGACTTTTTTGGACAGTGAAGTTCTACCGGACATCTATTGGTTGCTAAGGAGAGAGTAAGTTATCCTTATAAATAGGTCAATTTACTTAAATTGTGTTTTTGACCTTTTTTTTTTTTCCTCTCTCTCTCTCTCTCTCTAATTTCTGTTTCGTTTTGTTTTTGCTTTACTTGAAATTCAGTAGGCTATTGTTATAATCGACCGAAGCCTGAGTAGTAGTTTTATTTATTCAGTAGTTTTTTGTTTTCCTCTCTTTTGTTTAATTGCTAATTTCTTATCTTTATTGATTTATTTGTCCAATTATTTCGGGCCCGGGTAGTAACTCCTGTATTTGGGTGATATCGTTTATCAAAACACTACTCAATCCCTTCGTGTTGCACTAAAGTTATGTTTTAGTATGACTGGTTCTTGCACTGGAAATGAATGTGCATGTGGGTTAAGGGTTTGGCGGGAGCCTCATGTGCGTAGGCTTGGAGTGAACCAAACAAGCACATTATGTGTGGATACATATGTAAGGGTTTTTTTCATCACCATGTTACGTTGGGTGATAATTTTGGGAATGCTATAGGGGTGGGTATAGGCCAGACTTATTGTTTGTTATTGTGTTTTCTTTTTTACCTTTTTACTTATGCATACTTATATTTAAAGACGTACATTGCGTTCTGCATTCGGTTAACTCTTAATGACTACTGATCATCCTAAACAATCTAAGGGCTGTCTTGTTAACTTTGTGAGTTGGAATGTCAAATTTCTTAATCACCCGGTAAAGCGGAAAAAAGTTTTTACTCATCTACAACAACTTAAGAATGATGTTGCATTCCTACAAGAAACGCATCTGTGTAGTTCTGATCACACCAGACTGAAGAGTGGGTGGGTAGGCCAAATATATCACTCTAACTTCCACTCTAAGATGAGAGGGGCCGCTATCCTGATCAATAAGGCCTTACCATTTACATCATCTAGTGTGGATTCAGATCCAGCAGGGAGGTATATAATTGTTGTGGGACAGGTGTATGGGTTTCCATTAATTCTTGCAAATATTTACGCTCCCAATTGGGATGATCAGAACTTTTTCAGCAAAATATTCTCACGGCTTCCAAATATGGCAACACATCACCTGGTTCTCGGAGGGGATCTGAACTGCGTTTTGTCACCCACCCTAGATCGCAGTTCCCAGAAGAGCGCCCCTGTTTCTAAATCGGCACGTATAATGCAATGCTTCCTGAATACATATGGTATTGCAGATGTCTGGCGTTTTCATAATCCTACTTCTCGTGAATACTCTTTCTTTTCCGCAGTACATAAGACCTTTTCACGCATTGATTACTTTTTTGTGGACAAAAAACTTCTCCCCTTAATAGCGAACTGTGACTACAAGGCTATAGTGATATCTGACCATTCTCCGGTTGTTATTTCATTACGTATTCCCAATGTATGTTCGAATTATCGGCAGTGGAGGTTGAACCCTTTACTACTTTCAGATGAGGAGTTTGTCAATTTTATAAATTCTGAAATTGAACTTTTTCTTAGTATAAACCAGACTCCAGGAATGTCCTCTTTAACGGTGTGGGAATCTTTGAAGGCGTACTTGAGGGGACAAGTCATTTCATTCTGCGCAAAACAAAAGAGAGCTACAACAGAGCGCCTCACAAACTTAATAAATGAGATTCAACAATTGGATATGGCATATTCTCTCTCACCCACACCCGAGATGTACAAGCGTCGTTTAATATTACAAACAGAGTATAATCTTATTACCACAAAACAAGCTGAGTGTCTTATATCAAAATCAAGAAGTTATGCTTATGAGCATGGGGAAAAGACAGGTAGGCTCTTAGCACATCAGTTAAGACAACGTACAGCCAGTCAGTCAATCCCAGAGATCCGTAGTGGTCAAGGAGTAAGATGCACTGACACTTCTGAAATAAACGCAAGCTTCTTAAAGTTTTATCAGACACTCTATAGTTCTCCCTCATCGCAAAGCACCTCTAACATAGATAATTTTTTTCAAAATATTAATATCCCTGAACTGGATCCAAATGTCGCAACTACTTTAGATGAGCCAATTACCACCTCGGAAATTATGCTTGCTATACAAAGCATGCAATCTGGTAAATCCCCCGGCCCGGATGGGTATCCGTCAGATTTTTATAAAAAATTCTCCAGTCGACTCAGTCCTCTATTAAGATTGGTTTTTGAAGAGTCTTATACATCACAGTCTCTGCCTCTGACAATGCGACAAGCTGTAATCTCCCTGATTCTTAAGAATGATAAAGACCAACTTGATAGAGTTGGTCTTTAGAGCGGACTTTACCGTCCATCATTTCTTTTTTTCTTTTTTCAAAGATTTTGTTGGCATAGACGCCTTTATTTAACAGTAGATCGACAGGAAACATGGGAGAGAGAGGGGGTGTGACATGCAGCAAAGGACCTCCAATCGGGATTCAAACCGGGGTCGGCTGCGTATATGGCATGCGCTCTAACCACTCGACCACCTGCGCGCCCTACCGTCCATCATTTCACCCGATCAAACAGGCTTTATTAAGGATAGATACTCTTTCTTTACCATCAGGCGTCTGCTGAATATAATTTATAGTCAAGCTGCAACGAATACCTCAGAGATGATCATTTCGCTAGACGCTGAGAAAGCGTTTGATCGGGTGAAATGGGATTTTCTTTTTTATACGCTTAACAAATTTTGGAACTAATTTCATAATGTGGATCAAGGTACTCTACTCCTCCCCTTTAGCTGCAGTGCGTACCAATAGCAACTTATCCCCTTTTTTTGAACTCCAACGAGGCACAAGGCAGGGGTGCCCCTTGTCACCCCTCCTCTTTGCATTGGCAGTTGAGCCACTGGCTATTGCCATAAGGCAATGTGTCGATATTAAAGATATTTATCGGGGTGGCTTGGTACATAAAGTTTCGCTTTATGCCGATGACATGTTGTTATTTGTGTCGGATCCCTTACATAGCCTCCCGAAACTCCTGGATCTACTTAAAGGGTTTGGGGAAATATCTGGTTATAAGGTGAACTTTCAAAAAAGTGAGCTCATGCCTATTGGTAAAGCGGCGGGTGAACTTCTATCCACTTATCCGACCCCTTTCAAAGTAAATCATAACAAAATTAAATATTTAGGTATCTGGATCACACGAAACTGTAACGACCTATATAAAGCCAATTACTTACCCCTACTCTCTAAATTAAAGCGAGACCTCGAAAGATGGGAGTTGTTGCCTCTCTCGCTTGGAGGTAGAATCAATACCGTTAAAATGAATATTTTCCCTAAATTCTTATATTTCTTTCAGTGTCTTCCAATATTCTTGACTAAATCCTTCTTTAACAATTTGAAAACCCAGCTTTCATCATTTATCTGGAACAAAAAAACAACCTCGAATTAAGCATAATATTTTGCAAAGACCTCGAGTAGCAGGTGGTCTGGCACTTCCAAATTTTCTATTCTATTATTGGGCTGCTAATATAAGGTCAATTCTATTCTGGACAAAAACAGATGACACCATGCCGCCATGGGTAACCATAGAAAACTCATCGACTGGCCTAGTGTCGTTGGTTTCTTTGCTCTGTGCTAAACTACCACTGGCGCAGCCTATATCTAGCTTCACCCTGAATCCTCTTGTGATACATTCTCTAAAAATATGGTACCAGTTTAGACGCCACTTCACACTTACAGAACTATCACTTGTTGCACCGCCTCAAGGACATTGTATGTTTGTTCCATCAATTGCAGATAGGGCGTTTAGTATATGGTCAGATCGCGGCATAATGTCAATGTATGATCTTTTTTATGACAATGTGTTTATCGCATTTGACCAACTTGTGCAGAAATTCAATATTCCTAGAGCTCATTTTTATAGATATCTGCAACTCAGGAACTTTGTTGCCTGTAACGTTAACCTCTTCCCATCATGTCCCTCACCGTCCTTTCTAGATGAAATTTTTAAGTGTTAACCGGATACAAAACGTGCTGTGAGTTTAATATATGCGCTGTTGCATACACAAAAGCTGGCGTCTCTGGAGTCACTCAGGAATAAATGGCAGAAAGATCTTGGCGAACTAATTTCAGATGAACATTGGGAGGAAATAATTGACCGAATCTGCTCCACCTCTATTTGTCTTAAACACTCAGTTATCCAATTCAAAATTGTGCGTCGCCTTCACTGGTCAAAAACGAGATTATGCAAAGTGAAGGCAGATCTTGATCCAATGTGTGATCGTTGTGGGCATGATCGTTGTGGGCGTGATCCTGCGACCGTGATACACATGTTTTGGACCTGTGCAAAATTGAGGAATTTCTGGGAGTCCATCTTTAATACCTTGTCAAGAGTTTGTGATACCTCGCTGGAACCGTGCCCATTTATTGCTCTCTTCGGGGTGGCTCTCAGGGATGCCAGCTTGACTAAGCCACAAACCAATATGATTGCTTTCTGTACTCTATTAGCAAGGAGAATGATATTACAAAAATGGAAGGATGCGTCACCACCTGTATATGGACACTGGATAAGGGAGGTCACATATTACATTCAACTGGAAAAAATTCGATATACTATAAACGGGTCAATTCGAAAATTCTCTGTTGCCTGGCAGCCCTTCTTGAACTTCTTAGAGAATGTGAATGCAGATGAAATTGGATCATAATAGCCATGAATGTACGTTTTCACTAGGTCATGTATTATTTTTGATTTACTTACTTACCTCATGTACTTTGCCATTATGTTTAGTTCTCTTCACTTATTTTAACAGATTATTTTATTTACCTATTTACTTATTATAATTATTGTTGTTATTGTTGTTTTTAAATCTGTAATCTAATTTTATTTTATTTATTTATTCATTTATTTTTTAATTTTTAATTTCTTTTTCTACTCTCTCTGCTCGCTTGCTTTCTTGTGTCTGGCCATTGAGTTCGATGTTGATGTTGTAGGGTGGGGAGGGGGGTTGAGATAGGTAAAAGAAAGATTTGTAATATGCACTTGTATATAGTCATCTCTCTTTTGGCATGTTAATAAAAAGACCTTGATCAAAAAAAAACAGAGCACTTTCTCAACGATCTTGGCTATAAAAGGAAGATTTGAGATAGGTCTGTAGTTGGTTAACATGGAAGCATCCAGCGTTCTCTTTCTTAAGAGTGGCTTAATGGCAGCTAATTTTAGGAGTTTAGGAAACACACCTGATTTAAGTGAGCTATTTATTACTTGTCTCAAATCTGTTTGGACAGAGTTCACAATAGTTTTAAAGAAATCTGATGGCATTGTGTCAAGACAGCATGTTGATGGTTTTAGATGCTGCACTGTTTCCTCTATAGTTTTTTGGTCAACTGTTTTAAATTCTGACATTGCAGTTGAGTTATTCCTGGGAGGTCTTAGGGATTGCATCATTTTATTGTTTTGTTGATTTGTGTTGATATTTAACCTTATGGACTGGATTTTTAACTGAGAAAGCAAATTCATTGCATTTTTCTGTGGAAAGGCCGTAGCAAACAGAGTACGAGTGTTGTCGATGTTCTTATTAATAATTTCTGAAAAGTGTTGCTGTCTAGCTTTGAGTAACTCATATTTAAAATTACAAAGACTTTGTTTGTAGAGGTCAAGGTGAATTTGAAGTTTTGTTTTTCTCCACATACGCTCTACTTTCCTGCATTCTGTTTTTAAAGCCTTTATCATCATAGTGTTCCTCCATGGTGTTTTCTTTCTGCTCAAGGTCGTCTTAGTTTTAATAGGTGCAACAGCATCCATGACATTTGAGATTTTCCAGTTAAATTTATCCAGGAGTTCATCAACTGACTCTGCACTCACAGTTGGTGACATAGCTATAGCCTCCATAAACTTTGCACTGGTATTCTCATTTATGTACCTTCTCCTAACAGACACAGAGGTTAACTGAACATTTGGAATGATCTGTAAGTCAAAGAACACACAGAAATGATCAGAAAGAGCATCAACAGAAGAAATATCAACACCTTTAGAGATAACCAGATCCAGAGTGTGGCCTCAAGTGTGTGTGGGCCCTTTCACATGTTGCAAGAGGCCAAAAGTGTCAAGTAGAGCAGAGAGCTCTTTGGCATTACTGACCATGTTATTGTCTTCATGAATGTTAAAATCCTGTTATGATAAAAAAGTTGTAGTCAGTGCAGATAACTGACAGCAGTTCAGCAAACTCATCAATGAATTTTCCTGAATATCTTGGAGGTCTATAAATGATTAAAAAAAGAACTTTTGGATCACCTTTTAATAAAAAACAGAGTTGTTCAAAAGAGCTAAAATCACCTAATGTAATTTCCTTGCACTGAAATACAGATTTAAAGATGGCAGCAACTCCCCCGCCTTTCTTACCAGTTCGACACTTGTTCATAAAACTAAAATTAGTTGGTGCTGCCTCATTGAGAATAGCACAACAGCTACATTCAGTCAGCCATGTTTCACTAAGAAGTAAAAAATCTAGATCATAGGTCATAATGACGTCATTAACTAGCAGTGATTTGTTGGCTAGTGATCTGATATTGAGTAGAGTTAACCTTGTGGAGATAACAGGAGACACTGGTATATTTTGAGGTTGACATGCTATATGTTGGAATTATTGTACATAAAGTTATCTCATATTTACTCCTTTCTATAATTATTACCATTTATGGTCATAGTATGCAAGCTTGCTGTGTTAAAGTTGTTTTTCAGGAAGCCTTCGAAGTGAGAGTGTGACCGGCTTGTGACCCTGCTGAGCTCCCGACGAAGAATAGGAACCGAATCGAAAGGCAGAGGCAGCTGAAACTAGACAGGCTAGTTTCAGCTACCATTTCTAAGGGAAAAAGGAACCAGCGATATGAAGGGCTGTCTGACGAGCAAGACGCTGATATATTTTTATGCATAAATGTTAAGTTTCGATGACGTTGTTGCTGTGTGACCCCATCCTTTAGGGCAACAACGATTATGTAACTAGGGACATCCTCTGAATGAAATAAATAGAGAGGAGAGTACCAGACGTGCTCAGAGCAATTAGGAGATGTGTAACTGTGCACGTCTGGCTGCTCTCCTTGCAAGAAAAACTTTAACCACTGTGTTCTTGTCTTTCTTTGTCTGATATTTGAGTGTTATAGGTTGTCTGAACCTGACATTAAATTGGTCCTTCGAGCCGGATACCAAGACCTAAGGATTCCAGCGGGAAAGCTGAACTCCAGGAAAAAAACCGTGGCCACGGCAAAAAGACCTTTTCCAGGACTGGTTTTCAACTCATCTGCTGGGATCTGAGGGTTGACGGTATTCCGAAAGAGGAAAGACACAGTGGTGAGTTGGAGTTTGTTAAAAACAAGCGATTGACTGAGGGTCTTTGCGCGTTGTGATAAAAACCCTGAGAATACTAGTCACTATCAGGTACCGAGGGACGACGGAGTCCGACAATATCCGTGTAGAGTAAAATAGGCCTAGTGGACAACGGTGTCCTGTAAGACTCAGTGAAACGTACGTGAGTGAATGTGAGTGTGAGTGGAAATGAAATACCATTAGGTATCTTCATTTCATACCAAAATAGTAGGATTGTAAACAGCAAACCTCTTGTGGATGCAAAGGCAAGAATTCTCCACTCGAAAGAGTTGAAGTGAGAATTACCACAACAGGAAATTTTCTTGCTGTCCTACTGACGAAAAAAAAACAGTTTTTAGAACACCCTAGGTGTTGAATAACTGGACCAAATTTCCTAAAAATGGGGAAAGGAGTGAGCAAACAAAAAGCTAGAGAGAAACTAGACTCAAAAGATTGGAAGTACATTGAAACCCAGGATCCTGGTAAAGTTAAACATTTGGATAAATGGATAAAAAATTATGGATTTGATGGTCGACTGAATACACAAAAAATAGTTGCTCTACAAGACGCAATAAGGACAAAGACTAAAGGTAGTCCTAAAAAGATGGAGAAGGAAGGTTACAATGATACAGAGTTTTGGAAGAGTGAAGCAGAAAAGAGAAGAGAAGGAGACAGAAAGTGTAAGAAAGAAAAACAGGAAAGAAAAGAAGAGGAAAAAGGTAGACAGTTGATGTTTCACAGGAAAGAGGATGATGAGACAGGGCCAGTAAGGCGAAGAGAGGTTAGACATGAGGAGGAAAATGAGGAAGCTATAGCCGCAGGAGGTCTATACCCTGAGTTGCCTACAGAGAAACCTCCTAAGTATCAGGAGATTACACCCAATAAACCTAGGACTAGGGGAAATGGTCCACCCCCAGGTGAATGGTCTAAAAACTGGGGTAGAGGTCATGTCCCCAATAAGAGCAGTTACTGGAATGTGGCCACAGTCCCCATCTGCACCTTATTCAGACGATGTTAATGATACTCTTTTAGCCACTTGGGTTTTTCCGATGATTGAAGTAGCAAATCCAAACACAGAAGCAAATGCTACTATCCTGGTCTATAGGACCTGGACTTTGGAGGATGTTAAAAAGGCTGTGGCTGGAGTAACTCCTTATAAGGAGGATGTTGCTCAGTTTTGTGCTGATATGGAAAGTCTTAGACGCTCCTATCACCTGAATGGTGAAGAGGTACAACAGGTTTGGATGACAGTGATGGGACCAGATTGGCACTATGTGAGAGGAACATGGAGTCCTATGGGTGATCCAGTAGGGCTTCCACCCGTTGCACAGGTTTTAGCTCATGATTCCGGGGAGTTGGATATTCGGGTAGGACAACTCATTGAGAGAGTGATTCAACGCTTTAGGCGTAGAGCAAACTATGTCGAGATAGGGAGAGGGGAGATGCAATCCGTAGCTGGGTGACTAAACATTACATAGGACTTCCTACGGGAAATCTTGATGAATATGTCAACCACGCGTTACATGCAGAGAAAGTTGTGAAAGAAAAGAATAAGGATAAGAAGGCTGCAGGAACTTTTTACCAAGATGAGGAACAGATTTTCTACCAAGGAAGAGGTAGAGGAAATACTAGAGGAAGAGGAATGAATTATAGAGACAGAAGAGGAGAAGCAGGCAGGGGAGGTTACAGACAGAACAGGAATCCTTTCTGTTGTTGGAGTTGCGGCAAGGAAGGCCACATTGCAAGAGATTGTCCAGAAAGAAAGCCTAATTCAGCGTGACTAGGCCAAGAATGGCAGGCAAGGTGTTTTCAGGAGAGTGAACAAGATAAGACAAATGGAGACCTTTTAAATTTACAAGATGTACTCTCAATGGATGATATGAAACCTGAAGTAAGATTATTGGTAAATGGAAAACCCGTTGTGTTTTTGTGTGATACAGGAGCTTGCAGGACAACCTGCAGGGAAGAAGTGCCACAAGCTAAATTTAATGGCAATGTTGTAGTAGTGAGATCTGCGAGTGGGAAGTTAACTGAAGTTGAAGAATCTGAGCCAGTGTGGCTAAGAGATCCAGATGGCTCGTCTTGCCGTCTATCCATTCTGATGTTTCCAGAATGTCCAGTTAACCTCCTTGGGAGAGATGGTTTGTTGTTATTAGGATTGGCATTGGTGCCTACGCCAGAAGGGCGGATTGTAGTTAAAAGAAAAGCAGAACTACAGATGGGAGACTTTTTCGTTCTCCAAGGGATAGGAAGACCATATTTTTTCTATTCCCTCGATGTTCCTAATAAACCACCCCATAAGACCGCAGATGCACTCTTAACTGAAGGAAGAAATGCTATATCAAAACCACAAGACCAAATGAGTAAAGATGCTTTGCATATCACCCTTTGGTGCAAAACAACTCCAGGCCCAGATAAAGAGTATGAAGCTAAATTGGCTAAAATAACTCCTACAAAAGTAACAGTGACATATGTGTATGGAGATGGGAAAAGTACAGCAGCTGCAGCAGGTCAATTTAATATATTGACCTTAGAAGAACAAACTAATTTAGATGACACCACGCTAAAAGACATGCAACAACAAAGTCCACAATCTGAAAAAAGTATATGGGAAAAGAATGGAGCTAAATTACAAAATGACATCTATGTATGACCAAATAATAAACCTATCCTTCCAAAAAATGTATATAAATGGGCAGCAATATTGAGTCATGGGCTTACACATGTCTCAACAGGGGGGATGGTAACACAAATACATCAATACTATACCACTTATGGATTTAACTCTTATTCAAAACATTTTTGTAGAGCATGTTTGACCTGTGCTAAACATAATCCACAAGGAAATCTGAGACTGCGTAGAGGGCGTTTTCCCACACCTCAGTACCCGTTTCAAATTATCCATATGGATTTTATAGAGTTAAACCAAAGTGAAGGAAAAAAGTATTGTTTGGTAATAATAGATGCATTTTCAAAATGGATTGAACTTTTCCCAACTAAAAATCCAGACGCATTGACGGTAGCAAAAGCACTTTGTAAGGATATTATTCCCAGATATGGGATTCCTGAAAAGATATATAGTGACAATGGAACCCATTTTGTTAAGTGATTAAGAAGATTGGTGTAATGTTCCACATAGATTTAAAAAATCATTGTGCATATCACCCTCAAAGTGCAGGATTAGTAGAAAGGATGAATGGAACAATTAAGAATAGGCTGAAGAAATGTATGGAGGAAACAGGCAGATCATGGACACAATGTTTAGACCTGGTAAAATTGTATATTAACATTACAAGCACTACTGGGTTAACACCATAGGAAACATTATTTGGAAGACCTTATAGGTTACCTCAATTTAAGAATCAATGGGAAATAGATGAAGAGGCTAATCTAGCTGACTACATGAGAAACATGCTGGAAAAACAAAAACGGAAACAAACTGATGAAAATCCTTCTGTTTCTCAGCAGAAAATCCAATTAGTGGAGCCCGGAGATTGGGTGCTAATAAGAAGCATAAAGAAGAAACACTGGCACTCACCAAAGTGGGAAGGACCGTATCAAGTGTTGATAACAACTCCCACAGCATTAAAGATAGCTGAAAGATCAACCTGGATTCATTTGACACATTGTAAAAAGGTTATTTTTGCAGAGGCTTCCAACAGGCAAGGTGAGCAAAAGACTGATAATAGAGTAGACCCGGATATATAGAATCCGAATATACTCGAAAGTCAGCGAAGAAATTATAAGACACCAAACCTAGTAGAGGAAAAGCCTTTCGCAAAATGACTCCCAGATGGTTGCGTGATGCTATCCGCTGTTGGATAGTGTCATTTCTAGCTATCCTGATCGTTCTGTTTGTATGGTATTTGTGGGAAATGCCTAAGATCAATAGCGCCGCAGGCATTAACACACATTCTGAAGGAAATGTGTCTCAGACTAGTCATGCACGTACAAGAAGAGGTGTAGGGACAGAGACATGTAAACAATTTTTTGTAGCTCCAAATGAGGAACCAGGGCGAATTCATGTTCCATATAAGGACCTTTGTAAAAAAAAGGCAAAGGCAGTAAATTGGGGAAGTGATTGTCAGTGGGAGATCAAAATAGGAACGAAGATAATAGGAGAAACTGGATACCAGAGGCCTATTAAATACCAAGAACAAAACATAAGCAGATGGTTTAATGTAGCAAAAAGTGGAGATGGACTGATCATGACATATGCAATGCATGGGACTGGATGCTTGTCCACTGAAGTAACACCATATGCATGTTTTAAGGGGAATCGTCCCATATTTAAGATAGTATTATGCTTTGGAAATAGAACCCAGAATGGTACAATATCCAGTGATGAGTGGTTCCAGGTTACAGCTGGTGTCTCTGGAACAACTAACAATTGGTTGCTAATGGTAGAACAGGCGGCTAACATGACTAAGACCAATTGTGTAGTCTGTATGGGCCCAAGGCCACTGTTACGGATTATTCCAGCTGTGATAGCACGAGAGTGTATTACTAACGTAATGAGTAAGACTAACCCTAACCAAAATTGCAGGATTTGGGATTCAGTCTTTCCCATCACCGCAGTTGCAAAGAAGAAACCATTGTTTTCTAGGAACGTAGCTCCAGGCAATTTTACATGTGTTAATATGACTGGAGGTGGAAAGCCTCTGGGTGATCTCTCTGAAACCTGGTGTACTGAAGTAATAACTGTAAATGATGATTTCAAACCTGTATCTCGAGGAGACATCTGGTGGTGGTGTGGTGATGGAAGACTGTTTGATGAATTACCTAGAAATGGGACTCGCTATTGTGCTCTTGTGACATTGTTGATACCAGTTTCTGTACTTCCTGTGACAGCTGAGGACCTAATGATTAGGATTTTTAGTCTTAAGCCACAACAGTGGTCTCGTAAGAAAAGATCCACTGCTTGGTTGACAGACAAAGATCCAACTTACATTGATGCTATCGGTGTTCCACGTGGTGTACCTAGTGAATACAAATTGGTTGATCAAGTTGCATCAGGATTTGAGTCCACCCTCTGTTGGTGGTGTACCATAAATAAAAACGTAGACAGGATTAACTACATCCATTACAATGTTCAAAAACTGGGAAACTTGACTCAGAGTGGGTTTGAAGCTGTGCACGGACAACTGGCAGCTACTTCCCTTATGGCTTTTCAGAATAGAATAGCGCTGGATATGCTGTTGGCAGAAAAAGGTGGTGTGTGCCATGTTTGGGGAAAAGTGTTGTACTTTTATCCCCAACAATACGGCTGCTGATGGCAGTCTGACCAAGGCCATTGAGGGCCTACGGGCACTGAATGGTAAAATGAAAGACCATTCCAGTGTTGACACCACCTTGTGGGCTTCATGGATGGATGCCTTTGGGAAGTATAGAACTCTGGTGTCTTCTGTCCTAGTCTCAATTGCAGTTTTTGCAGCGATCTTAACCTTGTGTGGATGTTGTTGCATCCCTTGTCTGCGTTCCCTAATTAATAGATTGATTACCACTGCAATTACACCCGTGGAGACTCGATTTGCTCAAATGTATCCTTTGCTTGGACATGATGATAATGATGATGATGATGATCCTGAGGATAATCTACCTGATCTGTTTCCAATTCCGTCTGATGTTGATCCTGATTGGTAAACAGTAAAAAGAAAACAAATAACTCTGAGTGTAAACCTATTTGTCCTCATAAAAATGATCTTACAACTGAAAATCTTTTGAAGTGGTTGATATAAGTGATATGAGAAGATGAGCAAATATGTGATAAACAGGAGGGAAATGTTGGAATTATTGTATATAAAGTTATCTCATATTTACTCCTTTCTATAATTATTACCATTTATGGTCATAGTATGCAAGCTTGCTGTGTTAAAGTTGTTTTTCAGGAAGCCTTCGAAGTGAGAGTGTGACCGGCTTGTGACCCTGCTGAGCTCCCGACGAAGAATAGGAACCGAATCGAAAGGCAGAGGCAGCTGAAACTAGACAGGCTAGTTTCAGCTACCATTTCTAAGGGAAAAAGGAACCAGCGATATGAAGGGCTGTCTGACGAGCAAGACGCTGATATATTTTTATGCATAAATGTTAAGTTTCGATGACGTTGTTGCTGTATGACCCCATCCTTTAGGGCAACAACGATTATGTAACTAGGGACATCCTCTGAATGAAATAAATAGAGAGGAGAGTACCAGACGTGCTCAGAGCAATTAGGAGATGTGTAACTGTGCACGTCTGGCTGCTCTCCTTGCAAGACAAACTTTAACCACTGTGTTCTTGTCTTTCTTTGTCTGATATTTGAGTGTTATAGGTTGTCTGAACCTGACACTATACTTAATAAATTAGCAGATTTAATTGAACTCTTGTTATTTCTCACCAGTTTAACCATTCTTCTGTTACCTGTCATCACAGGGATTGAGAAAGCTACCTGAACTCCATAGGGCCCTGACTTTTCCTGGGGGAGAACATTATTGGTATCAGTATTGCAGCCTGGACCCGGCACATATCAGTCAGACTCACAGATGATCCGAGTCAAAGGAGGTGGGGGGGCTCTGTGACTCTTGGATGATGGTTGTTTCCAGCGAGGTGGAATGGGAGGGGCTTGACGATGAGGGAAGTTGAGGGGAGAAAAAATGGGATTTGGGCGTGGTGTGAGTTGGATTCCAACATTGACAAGGTCATTCATCCTGTCGGTGAAATCCAGAAGTGGGGAGTCCTGACTGAGTGGAGAGAATGAAAGGCTGGATGGGGTCCTGGTGGGTGAAAGTTGGGAGTCTCCTGGTGGGGCTAGGGGAGACTCCACTTGTTGGGTTGTTGGGGCTGGGGGAGACTCCTCCTGTTGGGTTGTTGGGTTGTTGGGGCTGGGGGAGACTCCTGTTGGGCTGTTGGGGCTGGGGGAGACTCCTTGTGTTGGGGTAAGGATGATGACATTAAAGCCTCTCTCTGGGTGTGCTGACATTCACGGTCAGTCCTTATCTCAGGCGGTAGCAATTCTTCTCCAGAACGCTGTCTTATCTGTTGTTTTGGATTGTCTCACCTCTTGTCCTTGCCAGGGGCTGCTGGTGACTGACGCACAAAATAAAAAATGTTGTAGCTTAACAGCTGTACTCCTGACTTGTGAAGGCAAAATATTCCCATATCTAAGGGAAGCGATGATTTATTCTTTGGCTTTGCACCAAGAGAGTTCCAGGGAGGACTACTGGTTGATTTACTGCCGTAACCACCAGCCTCCTGCTTCTTGGTGGTGCTAATTAGCTGTCTGTTAGCCTGCTCCTGTCCACTGATTTGGGTCATCAGTAGAGTGGTTTCATTCCCATATTGTCCATTTACCTCCACGTTGACTTCGAGACGCTGAATTTTCATCTCCAGCACTGCTATCTTCTGGAGAAGTTTGTGGTAATCATCCGTGGAAAAGGGAGGCATCTTGCTGTTAATTAGCTTAGCTGAGCTCCTCAATCCCAGTCACTATAGTGCAGGCTTGTGCTGCTGATAGGCCACGCTCAATAAGTAAAAGAGTTTAAATAATAGTGGTAGCCTTGAGATACTTTCATAAATTAAGCTCCCAGTGATATAGAAGTATCCAGGACCCGCTTTCCATACATTTTGTAGCAAAAGGACAGGATTTCAATGGAAAAAAGAAAGTAAAGCAGAGAGCATAGAGTGAAGCGTCTGCACTCAAGCAAAGCAGGAAGTCCTCTCAGTCCTTAGAGAACATTCAAAGCAAGAACATTGTACCAAGCACAGTACAAAGTACAACCTCATAAAAACATAAAATATAATAATAATAAATACCTCTATTTTTTACAAACATTATCAGAATCAAACTGTTAAAACATATATCCAAACTTAAATCCTATTTCTTAACATAAGGCCCCTGTTGCTGACAAAGAAAAACATAAAAAACTAAATCAAAACTAATAAGTATAATGTGCAAAACAAAAATAAATATAATTCTAGGCAGAGGTACAACCTCATAAATATCTGAATTAGACCTTGAAAATAAAATAAATTAAATCATTCTAATTCTAATAGTGCCAAGTCATAACATAACATAAATTGTAAAACAAACTGTTAGAACAAACGTACAAACTTAAATAGAGCTTATTTTCTTGACATAAGGCCCCTGTTCTTGACAAAATCACGAATATTTTGAAGACTTCTGTCCCCAAAACCGGGTGCTCACCAACCTGACATTGATGACACTTCTTACTTGCAAGGTTTCCCTTTTCAATATGGGTTTCACTGATTTCGGTCTTGCTCCACGGCCTTTTCAATCAAAAGAATATTTCATACCTTAAGATAGTGAAGACAATGGGTTGAGCATAGCTCAGCGGGTTGAGCACCCGCCCCATGTGTTGAGGCTACAGTCCTCGCTGCAGGCGATCCCGGTTCGAATCCCGAGTTGAGCGGTCTTATCCTGCGTGTCATTCCCCCTCTCTCTGCCTCCTGTTTCCTGTCTGTCTCCACTGTCCTGTCCATTAAAGGCAAAAAAGCCCGAAAAAATATACTTTAAAAAAAAAAAAAAGATAGTGAAGACAATAACTGATTAGCGTACATTTTCTTGAAATAACTTGAGCTACAGAAATGTAGGTTAATTATGTTGTATACGTGAGCAAGATGGCAGACTAGAGCTTCAGCTCCTCTCCCTCCAAATTAGTTTGAAGCAAACTTGCTTAATTTCGAGCTTTTAAATCTTTCCCTAATTTTCATCATCTAAAACTCAAAAACTCAGCTCTCTGAAATGTCTAAAGAGTGTCGAAACAACTCCAGAACCAGAGATGCACACAAAAAATTGGTTTCTGAGGAGGAAGAGGATGACGAGACATCTGAGAGTCCTCTCACTATGGCCTCTCTTGAAGCCGTGCTGTTGAAGCACTTCAACAAAAATGCAAGTACCTTTGAACGAACACACCGAAGAGATTAATAAACAGCGCACCACCTCCATCAAACTTCAGGAGCGCATAAAGGAAGCAGAGGCTACAATCTCCCTACAGGCCGACTCTCTGGTCCAGCTCCAGTCCAAACTTGCTGATCTGGAGGACAGAAGCAGAAGGGACAACCTACGGTTGATCCTCTTAAAGGAAGGAGAAGAAAAGGGCAATGCAATGGCATACCTGAGTGCTAACATCCCGAGATGGTTCCCAAAGCTTGCTGCTAATCCTCCAGAGCTAATGCGGGCTCACCGCATTGGCCCCCTGCGCCCATCTGAGAGTCCCTGAGAGTTTTGATCATGAAATGCCTCTGTTATACAGACAGAGACCGCATCCTCAAAGAAGCCAGGGAAAATCCAATTGAGGTCGCCGGGCATACTCTTCGATTCACCGCGGACTATAGCGATCACACTTCGAAGCTGAGGCGCCCTTGCTACCCTGTCATGCACCGGGCTCGACAAAAGGGATACCAGGCGTTCTTGCTTTACCCTGCAATCATTAAACTCACTCGTGGATCAGAACAGCATCTATTCCGTGATCCAGCTGAGGCAGAGAAATTTCTTGGTCCAGAGGAGAACAATACTACGGACTGACAGGGGTAAGGCATATTGAATGGGCGCTTGCCTACCTAACTGTACCATAACATACCATGCTGGTTTGTTTACTTCCTGGAGGGCGCTTCAGAACAGATGGGACGTCATCTTCAGGTGGCGTTTACTGACCTCCTAACTTTCTGTAGTTCTGTTACTCTCTCCTTTTTTTTCTTTTCGGGCAACATTGAAACGTAAAGCCTGCCAGTTTTTTTGTTAATTTTTATTTTATGATTTTTATTTTTTCTCTTTCGATTTTGCTCAGACATTAACAATTCCACCCTTTGCATAGTAGTTATCTGGCAGGAAACTATTATTTCCACGGTTTACTAATGATGCTGTTAATTGTGTTTTTCCCTTTCTTCTAATTTTCTTTTTTTTTTATTAGCAAGGTTTTTCTTTTTTAACTAGCAAGGTTTGCTTGATTATGGTAAAACCCTATTTGAGTCCAACTACTCGGGCTAGTAGTAGCTTTCCAATATTTTTTTGTCTTTTTTTTTTCTTTTACACTAGCAACCTGACAAATATTATTGCTATTTTTTCTGTTATGCAATTTAAATTCAAATAAAAGTTATCTTTCTTATGGAGAGGAAGGGTTTTTCTATGATTATCTCTCACTGTTACATCAATTTTGGGGGGTGGGTAGGGGTGGGCTGTAGATGGATCTTGGTTCCATCTGTTATTTTTTTCTTTTTTTTGAGGATGGGTTACTGGACCCTGCTTTGTTTAGGACTCGTTTTCTTGGTTCAGGGGTTCAAAAGGGTAAGAGGGCAGGCTGGGTGGGTGGATGAGTGTTTTACAGGTTGGGGGGATAAGGGCTGGGTGGGACAGGACCCAAGGCAGGGAACTTCTTATTTGTTATTTTTCATTGGTGATGGCTGTGTTTGGTTCATGTTTTTGACTTTATCTTTCTGTTTTGATACCCATGACTAGTATCTCACTCTTGTCTTGGAATGGGCGAGGTTTTAATATTCCTCATAAACGCACAAGGATTTTCTGCGGAGGAAGAAAATAGGCGTAGCTTTTCTGCAGGAAACTCATCTTTTGGAAAGAGTAGCAATTATTGCCAAACATAGTTTTCAGTTTACAGCTATAGGTTCAGGGAAGGACTCAGAGGGTAGAGTAGTCTTTATTAAAACTCTAGTAAATGGTAAAAATAGCCTTTGTTTCTGTATATGCCCCTAATTCCTTTGAAGGGAGATTTTTTGAATATTTGACAACTTATGCTGGATCTATCTGATTTTGCCCTAAAAGTAGGAGGTGACTTTAACGCGGTTTGGTTACATTCATTGGATAGGACTGGGGTAGCTGAAGGGACAAACCAGCGTCTTGCTTCTTCTGCGTTGAGGAAGTGGGCATCAGACTGTGCTGTAGTAGATGTCTGGCGGACTACACTGTAAAAATTGATACTTTGGATCAAATTAAAAAAATTGCGTCGACTTGTTACATCTAATTTTTTTAGTTTTTCTCAAATTATAAAAAATAGTTCAAACAAAGTAAATAATGTAGTAATGTTAATTCAAAAATATAATTAAAACCAAGTAAAGTTTTCAAATACAATGAAATCATAATTTCAACTTGCAATTTTCTTTTTTTATGCTTTGCATTAACTTATAATTTCACCCTGGCTTGAGCCAAAATCTTACATAACTACAAAGTAATATGTTGTATGAATACAATGTATTTTTTCACTTTCAGAAAAACTAATGACATTGCGTCGACTTGTTACAAGTAATAGAATTACTTACCCCCAAGATAAAATTATGAAAAGACACAGTTCAACTTCTCACATTTCTTTTATTAAATTTCTGACATTGCAGTAACCTTGTCAAATGGTTTTGAGGTGAGCTGGGCTATTCTTTAAAATAAAACTGTATAAAAATTAAATAAAAAAATATAAAATAAAATACTTTTTCAATATCCTAACTCCAGTTGTTCAAAAGCACAAAAACAGCTCTTTTGAGGTGAATAGGCTAATCTTTAGATAATATAAAAAACATAAAAATAAATAACAATTACATATGAAAATACAATGTACATATAAAATTCACATTCTTTCAAAAGCCCAAAAACAGTGTTTCAGTTCACAAGCTTTCACTCCTGCAGCTTAGCACTGAGGTTCTGAATCCTTCTTGACATTTGCCTACTTTCAATATCCATGATGATTGTTTGAAAGGTCTCAAAGGTGTATTTGAGTTCCACTGGGTAACTCAGGTTGAGTGCATAAGTCAGGCCAAATAGCATGGCACAAGCCGATGCAATGGAGGACAAGTCATTAAGTACCTCAACACCATTGATGACAAGGCCAATGTCCTTTGGAGGGGAGAGAGCATCACCATTGTGCAGGACAAAGATGGCCATGGCGGCTTTTTCAAGTTCTTCCTCCACCTCTTCCTGTTGGACAACCTGAAATCAGACAATTAAGTTAGTTTAGATAACTGTACCCAGGGAGGGGAGAGGGGAGATTATTAATTAAATAATGATTACAATTATTGACACTCAGACAATTAATCATGCAAGTAGTACATAATATGTGCACTCCTCTGATCACACTCTAATTTTAACCCTCCTGTTGCCCCGGGTCCCAGCCTAGGGTCTCTCCCCTCGTCTCTGTCTCTACCCCGTCGAGAGAAACTCTCCCTCGGACGCCGGGGCAACAGGAGGGTTAAATATCAAAGGGAGGTAGAGAAAGAGAGAAAGAGAAATAGGGACAGTTGCATGACAATCCAAATAAGTAATTGAACTGAGAGAAAGACAGCAAGGAGATGGAAAGACCCTCAATGTCACTCTCCTGGATACCGGTAGTTATTGATTAGTCTGATCAAACGCCCAGGGCCAACAGTTACATTTAACAGAAAACACCCTGATCTCAGTGCACTGCCATGATTTGCTGACTTACCAGGTACTCTTTGATCAGGTGGCTCACATCTTCACCCAGGTAAATCACCAGCGACTTCAGGAGGCACGCTCTTCTTATGTTCAAGTCCACACCCTGTAGCAACAAAGACATATCAAAAGATGAAAGATAAAATACGTATCAGCTTTCAACTCACCCACAGAGAGAACTGAACTGACAAAAGAGGAAATCAAATGCAACACATATGCATTCATACCTGATCCAAAGGTTTAAGGGCGTCCCTGATTTTCTGACCGACAGCTCCACCTTTTTTCCTCATGATCTGAAGAAGCTGACTGCTCTGCTTATCCAAATCAGCCAAGAATCGTGGTTGTAGCGATACCGTTGTAATTCTTAGGAATTCAGCATTGATCTGAAATATACAAATTAGACAACACATTTCATGTTAAGGCATTGGCAAAGTTCAAAAAAGATCAGGAAAATATAGTGTTTGCCTGACTGGACTCTGGAATAGAGTTTTAACAGCTCATACCTCCGCTTCTTGAAACATCGCTGGCCATCGCTCCTGGAGTTTGTAATGCTTCAGAAGTTCTGATCGTCGTGATTTAGTGACACCACAGTCTTTACATTTCCACATTCAGCAGATGACTGAAAAGGGGAGGATAGGGGTGGTTGGAGCATAAGAAAGACCCAAATTACATTGGCATTGTTGGTAGAAGTGGAAGTGATACTGAAAACTCAATTTATAAATATATATTACAAAATAGATTATAATAAAATATAAAAAATACATAAAATATATTTTAAATATATTTTATAAATTTAATATACAGTAATATAGGGATACACTTCTGTCTTATATGGTAGGCAAATCCTCACGATTAC
This sequence comes from Scomber japonicus, assembly GCF_027409825.1. Classification (NCBI taxonomy): domain Eukaryota; kingdom Metazoa; phylum Chordata; class Actinopteri; order Scombriformes; family Scombridae; genus Scomber; species Scomber japonicus. The sequence continues at coordinate 31,285,626 of NC_070594.1, read as the reverse complement.
CACTGACAAAATAAAGCATGAAACATAAGGACTACTTGGAATTTTGATTTTTCTTTTACGTCACACAGGATATTACCATGTGGTATGATTTTACACGTGACTTAATGCATATGTTGAACATATGGAATGATATACAAAAAGTCCTTTTGATTTTTTTTTTCTATTGGACTTTGGATTCAGTCACAGAAAATAAAACTCCATATCACAGGTGATGAACAATAATAATACTTATCTCATAATAATCATGACCATAACCTTAAACCTGATACTCAGCTGCATAACTCACATGACATTCAAATATAAACACTTACCCATTAAACGTTGCTTCTTTTAACTATATGAGATCACTGCAGGCCTGGAAGAAAGGAGACATTTGTTAATGAGAGCAAACAAGTGTTTTCCATTTGAACACATACAAACACTGTCTTTCTCCTTTTGTTAACACAAAAAATAAGCTTCAAATCACTGAAAACTATCATTTCTGAAAACTTCAGTCAAAGTGTAATAAAGTTTTCAGTTACTCTGTACTTGTATGGCAGTAGGTGTGAAGCGTCAGTTGCCTGAAACTCGCACTCAGACACAGACACATGGCGGCGTCTTCTAAGCTAATGCTAACGCTAACCTGTATCGATCCGCTAGCTAACGTTAGCTAATTGTACCAAACAGTCACGACTAATCATCGACGTTGTGTGATAAAAGACAGCGTAAAGTTACATTGTGTAAGAGTGGTGTATGAATGTAGACACATTTAACAGTCATGCATATTTCTTACCGATTTCTTTCTCTTTTCTTCTGTGAAGTCTTCATGCGGGAAAACAAGATGGCGGAAAATTCAAAGTTGAAGTCTGGTTGTAGCGTGACGTCAGTACGTACGCACGTCACGTGACATGCAACGTTTAACTTAAAAGTACAATTGTTGCTTGATTGGATGTTTGTGAATAACTTTGAACCAATGAGACCTTGATTGACATTTAATCACAGTGATATTATACCTTAAACCAAGTAAAAGACAGAAACACAGCGATTATGGGTCAGTTCAAAGAGAAATCCCTCCTTACATCAATGGTTGCCCAAGTTCACTTTTTTCAGTGTACTAATCCCTCTCTAAAGGAGTTCTCTTGTTTTTCAGCACATCATAGATCATTCTCTCGTATAGATTACATTTTTATTTCTAAACATTTATTCGAAAAAACCTTTGAATTTGCTCTTCTACCTATGTCTTTTTCTGATCATCGGGCTGTATTTGGTAGACTAGCAATTCCTTCTGGTCTGAAACGGGCAGCCCGTTGGCGATTTAACTCTACTTTATTACAAAATGAATCCTTCCTAAGAGAAATGAAACAGGACCTGGACCAATTTTTAGCAATAAACAGACCCTCTGACGATCCCAGGGCTCTCTGGTTAGCCGTGAAAGGGTTCATCAGGGATAAAACAATTGCATTTGCATCTGATCTGAATAAAACAAGATTACAGAATATCTTAGAGTTAGAAAATAAAATCGCAACCTTAGAGAGTTTGTTGGCTTTGAATGCTACCTCTGACCTTCTCCTTGAGCGAGACCTACTAATAAAAGATCTTAATGAGCTCCTGAGGATCAAATCTGAATTTCTTATCCATAGGACCAGACAACATGATTATTTACACAGTGCCCAACCAAGTCATCTACTGGCTTCAAAACTTAAAACCAATGAGCAATTAGCTAGTATCTCCTCTGTTAGATCATCTTTAGGTAAAGTTCACTCTGCTCCAACTGATGTCAATGACACTTTTTGTTCATATTACTCCACTTTATACTCCTCTGAGTTTACTTATAATGAGCACTTGAGCTCAAGCTTTCTGAATCCCCTGCAACTCCCCAAGCTTTCATATGATGCTGTCCTTGAACTTAATGCTCCCATAACTTTGAGTGAATGCCACAAAGCCTTAGAGAGCATGAATAAGAATAAATCGCCAGGGCTGGATGGTATACCTCCAGAGTTTTATTTGACCTTTTGGCCCCAAATTGACCCTCTTTTACTGGACATGATTAATTTTGCAATTAAAATTGGTTCTTTCCCCAAGAATTTTAATATTGCCATCATTTCCCTGCTTTTCAAAAAGGGAAAGGACCCTTTGGAGTGCTCGAGCTACCGTCCTATATCAATTTTGAATGCTGATATTAAGTTATTTGCCAAAGTCTTAGCTTCCCGATTGGAGCCGTATTTGCCTACTCTAATTCATTCTGATCAGACTGGCTTTATTAAGAAGCGCCTTGCCTCTGATAATGTCCGCCGCCTTCTCCACATCATTGAAGCTTGCAACACTACAGATTCCTCTGATGCCATTTTGTCACTTGATGCGGAGAAGGCATTTGATCGCCTGGAGTGGCATTTTCTGTGGCAGGTTTTACATCATATGGGCTTTGGGAATACCTTTTTATCAATGATTCAAATCTTATATAATGACCCAACGGCAATGGTGCTTACGGGGAACACCTGTTCTAGGCAATTTCCTATATTCAGAGGCTCTCGACAGGGTTGCCCCCTCTCGCCATTACTTCTTGTCTTATCTCTTGAGCCTCTTGCCCAGGCAGTCCAGCAGTCAACCATACATAACCCTATTACTATATATAATACTAAACATTTCATATCTTTGTATGCAGATGATATGCTTCTTTTCCTCCAGAATGTCTCTCATAGCCTTCCTCACCTTTTGAACATCTTTAAAGACTTTATCCAGGTTTCAAGATACAAAATCAACTGGGAGAAATCTGCATTATTACCATTGAATTCTTACTCTAGACAGGTAACCAACACTGCAGTCACGTTAAGTATACTTAAGTATAGTTCAGACCTTTAAATATTTAGGAGTTTTAATCTTTCCTACAATTCCATCTATAGTGACAGATAATTAAAAAAAAGTATTCACAGAGGTGGAAGCTAGTCTTCAAAAGTGGAGCTCTTTTCCTTTGTCTTTTCATTCCCGCATCTCAGTGATTAAAATGAATGCTCTTTCCCGAATAAATGTTGTTAGCTCTATGCTTCCTCTAGCACCTCCTAGAGGATATTGGAAGAAAATTAACTCACTAATCTCTAAATTTATAACGGTGAGAAAAACACCCAGAATAAAGTTTTCTGTCCTTCAAAGACCAAAAAAGCTTGGCGGTTTAGGACTTCCAAACTTTCAATGGTATCATTGGTCTTTTTTGTTACGTCCTCTCTCTACTTGGTTTGAAACAGCATCCTGCGTTTCTTGGCATCCGATTGAAGAAAGCATCATTCAGCCCCACAGACTACAAGATCTTATTTATTCCAACATCAGCATTAAACAGTCTAAGTTGAAATTTGGTTCAATTATCACTGAGCTCATCTACACTTGGAATGTGGTTGAAAAATTTTGCAAAATACCTCCCAACTGGAATCTTCAATCACCTATATACTTCAACTCCCGTCTCCAATTGGGAGGGTGTCCTATATATTTCTCTAATTGGGCAAATAATGGGGTATTTACATTTTCTGATATTTTTGGGGCTGAAGGTCTCCATTCATTCACTGACCTCCAGAAACTCTTTAATTTACCTGGTTCCTCTTTTTTCTTTTACCTTCAGTTGCGTACAGCATGCGTACGTATGGGGTGCCCTGGGATGGGACATTAGGTCCACATCCTCTACATAAGCCACTGACTGGGAGTAAAGATCTGGTTTCCACTATTTATGCTATTTTGAGGCAGGCACCAAACCATCCTCTTCCTCTGGATGGATTTTGGAAGTATGACATTCCATCTGATAACAATAATTTGAACCTTTCTCTTTCTTCCAGAAACCCCAACCACCGAATTATTCATTACAATTTCATATACAGAACATTTTTCACTTGCCCTCTCCTACTGTAACTGTACTCTGTGCTCACAAAATACTTTAGGCACTTTCTTTCATATGGTCTGGGAGTGTCCAGGGGTTGGGGATTTCTGGAAGAAAGTTTGTAGGGTGCTGTCCATAATACTCTCTAAGCAGATTCCTTTTTCACCTACCATTTTACTATTTAACGATTCCTCCAGTTTGGACCTACCTGTTATACATAGACGTCTTTTTCTGGCAGGCCTCACTGCCGCCAAAAGACTAATAGCATGCAGATGGAAACCTCCCCATTTGTTATCTCTAAAGAAATGGTTGTTAGACTATATAGATATAGCCATCATGGAACGCTGGGCTGCGAAGTTACATCAATGCAAACCTGAAAACATTTCTTACTGGGATGATTCTATCACCACTTTAAAATCATTATTATAGTCGTCTTTGGTTCCGACTTTGGGTCCTCGTGGGCTGGGGTTGTGGTACTCTATTTTATTCATATGGCCCGAACTCCTTTCAAAGGAGGAATGGGCAGTGGATTCTGAGGTCAATGTTAGTAGCAGCTTGATTAAGTGCTTTGGGTTGCTGTTCATTTATGGGGTTTACTTGTATATGTGCTTACATATAAAGATGCATTTGTACAATTATATGTTTGTTTCTGTTCATAGTAACCCATATTTACTAAGTTAAACAGTAATACGCACTTATTTCTTCTCAATGTCTGACTGATATATGCCACATTTTATATCTGTCCATTCTTTGTTTTTTCTTATTATTCTTTATTTCATTGTTATTATTATTGTTGAAAAATCAATAAAAAATTGATAAAAAAAAAAAAAAAAGATGTATACAAAAGTCACAGTGATTGTTAAATTAAATATCAATATGAAATCAGATTATTATGATGACACTGGGAACATCAACACCATAATGGTTGCCCATTTCGGGCCTTGATAGCCACTGCGTCCTTGGTGTCCCACATGACTGCTCTTTTCTTTCCTTCATATGCATAATGAAAGCTTCCTGTCCATCTACAAGTGACGGGATGTTTAATGACCAAACAGCTCTGGTGTGAGCGTGACCTAAGAAATAAAGGAATGAATGGATGAAGTCTTACCTTTGGAGGACGTGACGACAGTGTTGGTTGCATACTTTTTTTTTGTCCTGGAGAAGCAACAAATTCTTCTGGCAGAATAGCTAGTACAAACTCAAAACCACTGAGAACCATGGAGAAGCTTATTTTATACACAAAACAATATTATTGACTGAAATTGAGCGGTAACTTGAACTTGATCTTGAAATTATGAGTAGATGTGAAGAGACATCTCATTTGGGAAGACGAGATGCTAGATGAGATTATAAATTACTTAACTTACACACACACAAGCACAGAGACACACTCATTGTAATTTGGACTGAAGGAGGAGGACCATCAATACTAGAAATGTACATTTACCTCATCACAAGGTTAACAAACTCAGTGTTCACTCAACCCAATTTCTGGAATACCCTTTTGAACCATTTCTACAATTTTAAACAAATTATCCAAAAAAAACCCATACCTTTGGAACTCCAAATAGTCTTTTATGTATGACATTTAATTAATTATTACTAGCAACATATTTATGTTTATGATTGTTTGATTCCATTCTAACCCCAAAGTAACAAGTAATTACATACCCATTGAACACTTATACTCTGATACTACAATATGGAACCATATTAACAGTAGAGGCAAATTTAACTAACACCATTTAACATGTCCTGAGTATGTTAAAGTCACAATGACGTACAGGCACTTTGCATAGCTAATCCCTATTATCAGACCTAATCAAAGCAAAGCCTATTAAACCCCCATGAGGACACAAGTAGTATTGCCTGCGATATAGCAAGAACAATCTATGGTTTCCCACACATTACCAGAGGAGCTGGTGGGCTCTTCAGCCATCTTCATTTCTTGATTTTCTGGTGAAAAAAAAATAGAAAAAAGCCTGTCAGCATAGTGACAAGGTGAGTCTGTTTTTTTCTGTGTACTGTGGCAAAACAGGGGAAGCACCAGGGCAAACCCACAGGCACAGGTTAGGCAAGCTTTGTGGTAATATTAAACGCCACGTGACTAATTATGAAAATATAGTCCTTAACCCACAATATACCATGAATGCATACCGGAAGATACTCAACACATACCCCTTGGAGGCACTGAGGAGTCAGATTGTGCCCTTCCACCATCATCATCGTCATCTCCACCACTTTATGTGTTGTCTCCATCCCCTTCAATGTCACTGATGCTGTCATTGACTTCATCATCATCCATTTCTGGATCCAATTCATCTAAAGAAAAGTATGATTAATGTAAAAAATAAATATTGTTGTTGTTCGTACACCTGACAAGTTTTTTGTATTATTTACCAAAACAATATGGCATATATACTTTTTACATTCCAAGTCTGTATTTATATCTCTCCAATTTGAAAAAAAATGTCCAAAATGTTGCATATGTAGCCGGTCTGGCCTAACACCTCGGTCTGCTACAATCTCTGCGTTGTGTTTGTGTATGATGAAGAAGAAGAAGATGCTGACAACTGCTGGTCTGCTTGGCTGGATTGGCATTTATTCTGTGTAAAACACATAAAAGTCAGTACAGCAACGTCTCATGACCAGTCTCCGAATGCACACCTCTCTCCTCTCCAGATCTAGTAGCCGAGTGCATCATAATATTTACTATATTCAGTTACATTAAATTAATTCAATAAAACAAAATACAATCAATTTTGAAATCACAGAATAAATGCCCACCAGCAGCAGTTTTTTATATATATTATAATTAACATGAAAAATTAATAACAAAAAAGGGGAACTCACATTCCTGTGTAAAACACATAAAAATCAGTACAGCAACGTCTCATGACCAGTCTCCGAATGCACACCTCTAAAAAGAAAGGTAACAAACTGCATCAGAAACGGTTTCTACGCTCTGGTAGCCTAACTTAAAAACAGGACCTAATCCGCTACTATAAAATGCTGTACATGACAAAAAAAATAGACATACACAATAGAGCAAACATTATACTAATAAAATAACACATGTGACCTATACAAAGTACAATTTGTACCTATATTTAGCGTTTTTTTTTACATTTTTACACACTATAAACAAGAACACTCGTGCAGTCTTACCTCTCCTCTCCAGGGCTAGTAGCTGAGTGAGGAAAACTCATAGACTGTATAAGAAATGGACGTAACATCCGTGACGTCACCCATTGGTTTTTGGACTGCTGCTCGGAAGCCAATAGTATCGAATCTGGGCGGCGCCATCTTGAAAATTTCAGGTGCATGCTGGGAAAAAAAGAACACGGATTCTACTTAGATGGGCATGAGGCGGGACCATGGCAGGAAGTGTGGGCGGGACAATGGGCGGGACGAGGAGGTTTACGAGCCTATGGCTGTGAGGGCTGGATCTCTATACAGTTCACTGATAGAGATCCATTCAACTCAGCACACTTGTATCTATCTTGATGTCTATGCTGCCTACCCGACCCACTGCAACCCACACACCGAAAATGGAGGGAAAATCACAATTCGAGGTAAACTCGTAAACTTTACAGCCAAGTGTTAAAGTAGCTTAGTAATGTGACATACCTAATTGCATGCATGTATATAATCATCAAATATTAAGAGAGGAGTAACGTTAGTTACGTGTGTAATGCTAATGTTAACTGTTGCCTGTATTGACGTGCTAGCTGTCAGAGCTAACGTAGAAAATAGCTTATTGAACTAACGTTATCATTCGGTGTTTTTAACTGTTATCATATACTGTTAAGGGCAGTTGGTACACACCAAGTAACATTACTTCAGTAAGGATATTTTTTGCAAGTGTTGTTCATTTCATTGTCAAAAACAACAGATCTATTGGAATTATTTCTTTATCTTTCAGGAAAAAAATATCCACACTACTGCTACCACTATGGCATGTGGACCTGATAAAGGAAGGCGAAGTGAGTATTATTTACTTGTTAGTTAGTTACTTAGATAGTTACTTGTTATATAACTAACTAACTAACAATAACTTAACTACTTATATATAATTCAAGGGAATAATGTATTTATAGATAAATTAACTGTGTGGAGCTAATGTATTAAAAGTTATTTCCTCTTTGTCTTTATAGTTTATAATCTGATACATTTCTCTTTATAATGTTTTTTCTCCATCCAGTGAATGTTTGGATAATTGGTGACAGCTACGTCCGGCGTGGGGCTGAGAGAGCTGCAGAGACCATGGGGGACAACCTTGGTCACGACAACCTGCTCGTCCAGTGGTTCGGCTGGGGTGGCCTGAGGTGGAAAAGCCTTGTCCCTTTTTTCCGCAGGTCCCTACAAGGAAGAGCAGTGCCGGACGTCCTCCTCATCCACTGCGGCGGGAATGACCTGGGGAGTGTGAAGAGTGTCGGCCTCGTAGCAGCCATGAAGGAGGACCTGCGCCGCCTCCACCTGCAGTACCCGGATATGACAATCCTCTTCTCCGAACTCACCCAGAGGTGACCTGCGAAGCTGGACAAGGCTCGCAGGTTTGTGAACAGTGTTATGGCTACATTTGTTCCTTGTTTAAATGGTGTTTTTGTTCATCACCCTCACATCAGGTTTGACACTCCTGGACTATTTGTGCATGATGGAGTTCATTTTTCATTTTTCAGCCCTGACCGATATCCCACAGTGTCATGCCTCATGTGATGAGTGTTATTTTTGATAATATATTACTTTTCCTTATTTTAACAATTGTGGCCATAATACTGTTCAGATTTACCGGCTCTGCTCTTCCTTGTCCCCTACATACTCCAATTCCCACCCTTTTTTTCTCCCCTAACCACCCCAGTCGAATCACCCCATGGTCTCTGACACTCTCTCTCCCCATGCCAGACGTAGCTGTCACAAAATGTAAATAGTTCAAAATGTTACAGTTCAATTGTGCAATAAAGAATTTTTGACGATCATGCCCTTAGTTTGTGGAACTTTTTTTTTTTTTAACGGCGTATATCTGGTATGAATTGTTACAATAGTTACATGTACAGTATTGTAATTATGCAAATACATTGAGGTTTGTTGAATATGTAATTACAAGAGCTTTAGTCAACACATTATAGCAACATTTATTAAATGTTCCAATCCTATCATTGCCTGTCTAACAACTGCAGAAATGAATTCAGATTCAAGAAATTGAACCTCAGAATATTAAGGACAGAATTATACACTGCTACAATAGTTGGTCTATGGTTTCATCTGATTAAGTTGAACTGGAATTGGTTTTCTGGAATCATCATCACAACCCATTTGAGAACCAAGGATGTTGTCCATGCAGTCTCCGTTCTCCACAACCAGATGAATGGCATCAAATAACACTGCTCCACGGATGAGGTCTTCCTTCTCGGTCATTTCAATGTGGATACCTTTCGAATTACAGACAAAGACAAACACTTTAGTTGAGAAATGGTGGATTACAATGAATTATATACATATAACAGCTTGTCAGGATAGGTGTACATCAACAAATATGCTTAATGTCAAGGTAAGATTTCCTGTCTTGTGTTTTCCATGTATTTCAAGAAAGGACTGTAGTCATGTTAAGTGAAAGAATTTAAAAGCTGAGGTCATTTGTGCACGTTTCCAAACAGTTATTCAAGGCCTGTCTTAGTTTAAAGCCCACTCACCACGCCAAGGTGCAAGCCAAGAGTGGGAACACAAAACAGGACAGAACTTGAGATGACACACGCACGCCACATCTACACACACACACACACATATATATATATATATATATATATATATATATATGTGTGTGTGTATGTGTGTGTATATATATATAAAACTACAACAACACACACTGTAAATAAATCTATTTAAATAAAAGACAATTAAATGCATAACATAAATAGAAAAAATATAATACAAAGTACATACATAGAAAACTACGTCAAAACAAAATAGGCAAGGCACATATGTATACATACAGATACAAACAAACAAACACAGTTATATGTACATACATCAAAACACATACACACATTAACACACTACACAAACTGAATTTTATTGTCATCTTGAGAAACTGAAACAAAAGCATTTTTACAACTTTTTTTTCATTTTACATTTTACAGTTTCTTTTAAAGCTTTGTTTTGTTTTTTTTAATTTAACTTTAAATAATACAAAACAATATAAGGAAACTATGTACAATAGTCAGACAGGTTATGTCAAGTTAGAAAAGCTAAACAAACAAAATACCAGAATTATAAATTTGCCTTTAACAATGCTCTTAAATGAGCCTTGCAAATGTATTTTTTTCATAAACATTTAACAATTTTTTAATAATTTTCCCCCTTTTCTTTTAATTTAACTTTATTTATTGAACTTGCAATGATACAAAACAATACATGGAAACTATGTACAATACAATTCAATGGAGGTAGCATTATAATCATATGCTACAAATATCTCAATAACTATTTCAATTACCTTTTATAGAAACACAAATCAGAAGAAAAGCTAAACAGACAAAATACCAGACTAACTTTTAGTGAACTTGCAATGATACAAAACAATATATGGAAACTATTGTCTATGTCTAGCCCATCCCACTTAATGCTTCCAACCTTACCAGCATTGTCAGTCACCTCAGATTTTAGCATTTCAAGCTTTTTCATGGCAACAGAGAATGTTCCATCAGCTGCGGTGTTATTTGAAATATATGTACAACATAACGTTCCAAACATTTTACACACTCCCCCCTTTTCTGCTAACATCCAGTTTAGTACTTGTCTATTTTGCCATGCCATGGCGCTAGTTTCATGCAGTTGTTGACCTAGCAGCTTAAGGACTTCAGTGGTGTAGTTAACATATCTCTGTTGGTTGTAATATATGTAATTGATCCAGTTCACATTTTTATTAATTGTTATCCATGGAAGTATAGACTCCAGTCCTGCTCTAACCTGGTCTTGAGCCTTGAACTCCTCTGGAATACCTGTAGGTAGTCCTATTGTGAAGTTCAACAAGGGTGTTGTTTATTTTAATTGCACTTAGAAAAATTCACGGGAAAAAAATAGAAAAATAGGTGTGCCGTTTAGCGCTGCGAGCGCAGTTCCAGCTGATTAGTGGACGCACAGGTTGGTTGATCAGCATCAGCTGGCTGAGTGTCTGGTGAAGCGCAGGTGAAGTAATTAGCTGGCCGCGCTCAGTTTAAAATTCACTTTTGAGAAGAGCAGACTAACTTTGTGGTGCTCTCACAAATGGTTGAGACCTACTGTGAAATCTTGATTCCTGAAGACCGGAGAGGCAGTCGGTAAGCGCATTCTGTTTGTCCTCTGTTTGTAGCGAGTTACTGCGACGTAACTTCAGATTGTGTTTGCTGCTGCCTCGTTGTTTGTGAAAACAAGTAGTGTTTCTCCCGTTGGTTGTGAGTCTGTATAAATTGTAATTGTTAAGTATTTTGCCTGTGCATGAGTTGCATTTGGTTCTGGTGGTTGGCGTTTGTAGTGGAGAAATTGTTATTGTAATCCAGCGCTTGCGGGCGTCTTGTTTATAGTAGGGTTACTTATGTGAAAAAATTAGTCTGTTGAATTGCAAATAATTTTCATGGTATTTTTCTACAAAAAATATATTTTTATAGTCTGGTATTTATAATAATAATGTTGCAAAGTTTATTTTTGGTAAAATATTTATTAAGCATATTTGCACTTTGCTTTGCTTGTTTGCACATGAAAATTTGCACATTTAACATTTGACTAATTTCTGTTTTCTCTGTGTCTGTACGTCTCCCTCCAGGTTTTTCCACCTGAGGGAAAGACGACCCCGTACAAGCTCCTTAACTATTTCCTTGTGCTAAACTTCTGAACTGAATCCAACTGGAACAATGCACTGAACTTTAATAAAAGAAAAAAAGAGGAAAATCAGAAAGGAAAACTCTTGTCTGTGGAATCTTTCTGAGTGGAATCCAGTGTCTTAAAGCTCCATCAGGAGTCAACCTTTTTCAAGTTGGGGAAAAACAGTGGTCAACCAAACAAAAATTCAAAACAAAACTAAACAAAACCAAACAACTTGACAGTGGAAAAACCAGGACCAGGACCTGGAACTGGAAGGAAGCCATCCCGACGACAACGTGAGGCCCTGACGTCGAAAGATCCAGCAGCCAAGGACGTGGAGAACCACTGAGCCAGGAGCTGGAGGACAACTAGGGAGCCTTTCTGTCGATGCGTGGAAAGGCAAGAAAGCGCAAGACCAAGACAGGAGAAGCGCGCACGACAAACCCATACTCTGCCAGTGAAGCGCAACCTACAGCGGAAGAAATGTCTGCCGATGAGCTCAAGAAGGATCGGGCCGTGGCAAAGAGGGCTTTCACCCGCCTAGCAAACACACTGCAGAGGACCTACAGGGACAAGTCAGCTGCAGAGCTACAAGAAGCATTCAACACACTCTCAAAGGCGGCAGAAAGGGTCTGGGAGGCCAACGATGACGTGGAAGCCAAACTCCTCGAAGACATGGAGAAAGCGGAGGGGGAGTTACCAGAAGATCAAAGGGCTGACCTCACAAAGACCGCTGGTGAGTGTGAGGAGCGGTTGAACCAACTGAAAGGTCTACTCCAAGATGTGCTGTGGTCCGACTACGGCGAAAAGGAAATTCTCACCGCGCTCCAAGTGGCCGAGGGAGAGGGCAAACGCACAGGCACAGTAGACCCCAACAACAGCCTAGAGGGCTACGAATTCCTGCTGGCCCACTTCCGAGACCTGACCGAAGCGGCGAAAGAGGCTTTCGAACGGTGGAAGCGATGGGTCCCACCTGGTCAAAAGCAAAACATTCAGGACCGCCTGAGCGACCTCAACCAAAGGACCCCTGCACTTACAGCCAGGAAAGCAGACTTCATTGCTGAGAAAGTGAAGGAGGAGAAGCGTCAACCCACCCCTGTCTGTCACGCTCCACTCGTGCCTGCCATCCGACTCAAACCAACCGCACTCCCAAAATTTTCTGGAAACAAACGGGAATTCCATAGATGGAGGAAAGATTGGGAAGCCCTGCAGAAGCAAGGTGAGCCCTCAGGCTCAAAAGAAGTGAAGAAATTTCAGTTGCTGGATAGCCTGGAAGAAAGAATCACTCGAGACCTGAGGCTCTCAAGCTACCAGGAGGCAGCCGACATCTTCCGCATCTTGGAGAACCGGTTTGGCAACCAAACAGCTATTGCCGTCGAAATAGTGGAGGAAGTGCAAAGGATGCCGGCTGTCAAGAACCATCAACCAAGGAAAATAGTGGAGCTCATTCAGACTGTGGAGAAAGCGCTGAAGGATTTATGTGACCTCGGAGACGCAGGAGCAATGAAGAATCCTCTTGTCACAAAATCCATCGAGAGCAAGCTTCCAGAAACCCTGAAGAAAGAGTGGCTGGTGCATGCAGCGGACCCAAAGAATGCAGTGGTCCCTGGCAACAGATTCGACAGTCTCCTGGCCTTCCTTAAAGACCAAGAAACCATCTACGAACAGCTTGAGCATCTGAAGGAGGAGGAGCCAAAAAGGGAAACCCGGTCTGAGCCAAGGCACGCCAGGACAAGAGCCACCAAGTCCGGTGATGCAGTCTCTGGATGCGTCGTCTGCGGCGACTGGAAGCACAAACGGAAGCTGTACTTCTGCAAGCAGTTCCGGGCCCTGAAACCAGCAGAGAAGAACGCCGCTGTCAAGAAGCTGGGGGCATGTAAGAGGTGTCTGGAAGTTCATGACAGCCAGGCGTTCTGCAAACCCACCTACCTGTGTAAGCACCCGGACTGCAAAGATGGACGCCGCCCAGACCACCATTATTACCTCTGTTTCAATGCTGCTCCATGAACCACCACTGCACTGAGGAGTGATCACCCAAAAGCAGAGAGAAAAGGATACACCGTTGACCAGGAAGAATTCATCAACATGCTCCCAGCTGAACTTGCAAAGCAGCGCAGAGATGTCTTCTCCAACTCCACCTCAAGGACGCTGAATACAGCAAGTGAACCATCTAGCCTCCTCCTGCAATACGGTCTGAGAGAACTCCCCGTCATAATGATGCTCCTTGAAGTTACCGTGAATGCCGGGCAACAAATTGGCACCTTGATTGACCTGGCCTCGGACACCAATTATATTACTCACAAGGCAGCTGGCAGACTCAACCTACGCAGTGAAGAGATGACCCTCGTCGTCCACGGAGTCGGAGGTATGAAGTTCCACGTGGAGACGAAGAGGTACCTGTTGAAAGTCCGGGTCAAGTCCCCAAAAGGTGGCCTGCAGTCTCACCAGTTGGTCTGTTACGGGCTGGACAACATAGCTGACGTCTACAACAGTGTAACAGCTCAACAACTGCATCGACTGTTCCCAGACATACCCATGGCCGAGCTCACCAGACCCAAAGAAATTGACCTTCTGATAAGCCACAGAGAGGGCAAGCTGGCACCACAGCGGATCAGGGTCATTGGAGACCTGGTGCTCTGGGATGGACCCTTGGGAAAGACAGTCGGAGGCACTCACCCAGACCTCTTTGAAGACATCAAAATGTCAGCCCACGCTTCAGGAACGCACTTTGCCCGGTCAATGCGAACTGCTGCCACCAAGTATGAGGAACTCTCAGCTAGGCCTCCCATTCAACTGCTGCCAACCACCCAGTCCTGCCATGATGTCCAGAAAGCCGCAACTCTGACAACCGGCCGGGACTTCCTGGAGTGGTGGAGGTGGGACAGCATCGGCGCTGCCTGCGAGCCAAGATGTGGAGGCTGCCGTTGCGGAAATTGCCAACCAGGGGGCAAAGAGATGACACTTGCTGAGGAACGGGAACTTGAAGTGGTGAAAGGAGGGCTCACCTACGTCACAAGTGACCATCACAGCAAAGACCCACACTGGCACGCCAAATATCCATGGCTAGAAGACCCAGCTTCACTCCCTAACAATAGGGGAGCTGTGGAGGCAACATTCCTCAGAACAGAACGACACCTCTCGAAGGAGCCCAAGTGGAAAGCAGCCTACACTGCCCAGGTGCACGACATGGTCTCCAGAGAAGCTGCAGTCAAGCTGTCTGAGGAAGCCATAGCCAGCTGGGTCGGACCTGTGTGGTACGTGAGTCACCTCATAGCACCAAACCCTCATTCAATCACAACTCCAGTCCGGCTCGTCTGGAACAGCAGCCAAAAGTGCAAAGGAGTGAGCCTGAATGACATGCTCATGAAAGGTTCAGATGTCCTAAACCCCATTCGAGCAGTCCTCCTAAGATTCCGAAGTGGAGTGTTTGCTGCTCTGGGTGACATCAAGAAGATGTACAACTCGGTCTGGCTAGAGGATCGTGAAGTACATCTGCACAGGTTCCTGTGGCGGGACACTGGAGATGAGGAGATCGGAGTGTATGCCATCACGAGGGTGAACATCGGAGACAAGCCTGCGGGTTGCATTGCACAGCTTGCCATGCGGGAAACGTCCAACCTCCCTCAGTTCATGCACCTCGAGCAAGAGCGGCGAGTACTGCAGCAAGACAGCTATGTCGACGACCTTTTGACCTCCGACAATGACCTCAATCGCTTGAAAGCCACTACCACCAATGTAGAGCGCATTCTCAAAGCCGGAGGGTTCCATCTCAAGCCATGGGTGTTCTCTGGGCAAAGTGGGAGGCAGGAGCCTCCAGAGGACAGAGAGAGAGCCAGCCCTGCAGTCATGGTCCTTCCCAATCAAATGGGTGACGACGACAACAAAGCACTTGGGCTTGGCTACCTCGTCCAGGAAGACCAGCTCCATGTCATGTCTTCCATCAATTTCTCGAAGAGAAAAAAGAAAATGCGGCTTGGCCAGAATCTCCTTCAAGAGGAAGTAAGAGCTCAGACCCCAAATCCTCTGACTAGAAGAGAGCTGCTTAGTCAAGTGGCTGGACTGTATGATCCTGCTGGGCTCGTCACTCCTGCAAAGCAAAAGGGTGCAATCCTCGTGCGCAAAGCATTCCAGGAAGCCAAAGGCAGCAGTTCCTCAGCTAAAGACACATGGGACACAGCACTCTCTGATGGTCTGCGAGAAGATGCGATCAAACTCTTTGAAGAGTACGTCCAGCTCTGTGAAGTGAAGTTCTCCAGAGCTCTGACCCCACCATCTTGCACTGAAAAGCCACTTGCAATCACATTCTCAGACGGGAGTGAGCACGCCTATGGTGCAGTGATGTACCTGAGGTGGCGCTGCAGTCAAGATCCCGTCGTGAGGTTGGTGGAGTCAAAAGCAAAGCTGACCCCTTTAGACCAGAAGGGAGATGCTGTGAAGGCTGAAGTCTGTGGGGCTGTGTTCGCTTCCCGCCTGAAGAGATACTTCGAAATCCACTGCAGAATCGAAGTGGAGGAATGGTTCCACCTTGTGGACAGCCAGACAGTCCTGGGTGCGATCCAGAGGGAGAGCTACGGCTTCCAAACCTTCTTTGCAAACCGCATCGGAGAAATTCAAAGCAATTCACAAGCTCAAGACTGGTGGTGGGTCCCTGGACCGCAGAACATCGCAGACCTGATCACAAGAGGTGGGAGTCCCAAAGACCTGGACAAGGACTCTGAGTGGCAAACTGGTCCCAAGTTCCTTACTCTACCTGTGAAAGAGTGGCCCATCAAGTCTGCGAAGGAAATTGCTGCTGCAAGAGAGAAGGCATAAACAAGCTGCAAAAGAAAGCCTTTGTGGCTGTGCTAACAAGATCTCAGTCTTCCAAGCAAGCACCAAGCCATGATCAGAAACCAGCTGGACTTGGGCTGGCAGGATCTGCAGTTCAGAACCTCATTGATGTGGAGCGGTTCAGTGACCTGTCAAGACTCCTGAAAGCCGTTGCCTGCGTCTGGAGGGCAGCAAAAAGGTTCCTCGGGCCAAGCAGAACCCTCAACAGACCAAGGTGGGAGGAAGTCCCATCAAGTGGCACCATCTCTGCCAAGGAGCGGCCACAAGCACTGACTGCCCTTTTCCTTGCTACACAAGAGGGAGCCAAATTCCCCAGCACGACAACAGACAGGCTTGTGGCATTCAAAGAGCAAGGCACTGGACTTCTTTTGTGCGGAGGAAGAGTGCAGAACTTTGAAAGAGACCATGCTGCTGTCCCCCTGCTGCCGGCAGACTCGTGGGTGTCAACACTGCTGGCCCGTGAGTCGCACGGTGAAGCGCATGATGGAGTGGCCGGGACCCTGCTCAAAATGAGGAAAAAGGCCTGGGTCATCAGAGGGAGGAGGATCGCACAAAAGGTTGTTGACGCATGCATCCTCTGCAAAAAGTCAAGAGCAAGAAGGTGCCAACAAGTCATGGCTGATCTGCCTCCTGAAAGAACTGAGCCAGCTGCACCTTTCAAATTCACCACTGTAGACCTCTTCGGGCCTTACCTGGTCAAAGACGAGGTCAAGAAGAGGGTGACTATGAAGGTCTGGGGTGTGGTCTTCTGTTGTATGGCCAGTCGAGCCATCCACACTGAGCTGGCCAGCGCAATGTCCACAGAAGCTTTCCTACTGGCCTACCAGAAATTCTCTGCAGTCCGAGGACACCCCAGAAAGGTCTGGTCAGACCCAGGCACCAACTTCGTAGGTGCAAAGCCGGTTCTGGCAGATCTGAACCAGTTCCTGGACAGTCAGAACAAGGGGGCTCTGGAAGAGACCGCTGCGAGGAATGGAACTGCATGGGAGTGGAAGATCCATCCAGCCGATTCCCCACACAGAAATGGTGCTGCAGAGGTTGCTGTTCGCATCGTGAAGAGAGTGCTGCAGAGTCTGGGGAAGGAGTCCATACTGACTTACAGTGAGTTCCAAACAGCTTTGTACTTGGCAGCCAACCTTGCAAACGAACGCCCGATTGATGCCAGGATGCAGAGCCGGGAGGACTGTGTCCAGTATGTAACTCCTAACTCTCTCCTGCTGGGAAGAGCCTCCCAAAGTAGTGACGTCAAGACTTTTGATTTTAACACATACCCTTACAAAAGACTCCAAGCAATGCAGTCAGAAGTCAGCAAGTTCTGGAGAAACTGGAGTCAGCTGGCTGGTCCCAACCTCTTCATAAGAAGCAAGTGGCACACAGCCGAGAGGAACGTGGCTGTTGGAGACATCGTCTGGCTGTGCGACCAGAATGCAATGAGAGGCCAATTCAGACTGGGCAGAGTGGTCAGCACCAACCCCGACAGCAAGGGCATCGTGAGGGATGCGAACGTGAGGGTCATCCCCAGTTTCTGCGTTCCACTGGTGAAAGCTGTGGATGCGAAGAAGGCTGCTGACCAGAAGGGGGCGACCCAAGCAACCGTCCTCCACAGAGATGTCCGGCGTCTGGTCGTCCTGCTGCCCATCGAAGAGCAAAAGGGTCACTGACATTGTGTTTAGCTTGAGTTGCGACCTTACCAGTATGGCTACTGTAAAGGTCGAGTGGGAGGTGTGAAGTTCAACAAGGGTGTTGTTTATTTTAATTGCACTTAGAAAAATTCACGGGAAAAAAACAGAAAAATGGGTGTGCCGTTTAGCGCTGCGAGCGCAGTTCCAGCTGATTAGTGGACGCACAGGTTGGTTGATCAGCATCTGCTGGCTGAGCGTCTGGTGAAGCGCAGGTGAAGTAATTAGCTGGCCGCGCTCAGTTTAAAATTCACTTTTGAGAAGAGCAGACTAACTTTGTGGTGCTCTCACAAATGGTTGAGACCTACTGTGAAATCTTGATTCCTGAAGACCGGAGAGGCAGTCGGTAAGCGCATTCTGTTTGTCCTCTGTTTGTAGCGAGTTACTGCGACGTAACTTCAGATTGTGTTTGCTACTGCCTCGTTGTTTGTGAAAACAAGTAGTGTTTCTCCCGTTGGTTGTGAGTCTGTATAAATTGTAATTGTTAAGTATTTTGCCTGTGCATGAGTTGCATTTGGTTCTGGTGGTTGGCGTTTGTAGTGGAGAAATTGTTATTGTAATCCAGCGCTTGCAGGCGTCTTGTTTATAGTGGGGTTACTTATGTGAAAAAATTAGTCTGTTGAATTGCAAATAATTTTCATGGTATTTTTCTACAAAAAATATATTTTTATAGTCTGGTATTTATAATAATAATGTTGCAAAGTTTATTTTTGGTAAAATATTTATTAAGCATATTTGCACTTTGCTTTGCTTGTTTGCACATGAAAATTTGCACATTTAACATTTGACTAATTTCTGTTTTCTCTGTGTCTGTACGTCTCCCTCCAGGTTTTTCCACCTGAGGGAAAGACGACCCCGTACAAGCTCCTTAACTATTTCCTTGTGCTAAACTTCTGAACTGAATCCAACTGGAACAATGCACTGAACTTTAATAAAAGAAAAAAAGAGGAAAATCAGAAAGGAAAACTCTTGTCTGTGGAATCTTTCTGAGTGGAATCCAGTGTCTTAAATCTCCATCAGGAGTCAACCTTTTTCAAGTTGGGGAAAAACAGTGGTCAACCAAACAAAAATTCAAAACAAAACTAAACAAAACCAAACAACTTGACACCTATTTTATTGAGATAAATTTGTTCATCCGATGTTATCTGTCTCTTTTGTCTGTGTAGTTCGTCACTGACTCTGTTAATCTATAACACCTCTTCCACTCCCTCATAGGTGATTACTACTGGTACTTTCATACGGACTAATGTACACAATCCTATCCAACGGAGAGGCAGAGTGTTCCTTAAAATGTTATTTCCACACATCCAATAGCTGTCTGCAACCACTCGCGCCTGGTGTGCTCAGAAATTTTGGTGTAATTTTGGCCTGTGGAAACCACGACATCACCCAAGTCACTGCGCAGTTAACAGAGGTGTTACCTACTTCAACACCTCCAGTACTTCCTGTCTGTCCTCCATTGGCATAGCATTCATATTCTGCATTTTCGTCAACTTTATTGGTTGGAGGCTCTCTCTGAGAGGTGGCAATTTCAAATTTCTTGCATTGATCACGTATGTCACAATTGAAGCCATTACATTGATCGACTATTCCGTGCCCCAGGGGAGAACCAAATAATGTTCGGCATAATATACCGCACATGGGATATTTGTATGCGTCCCACGGCATTCCGCGTGGCAGATTTTCCTGGGCTACAAAGGTTCCTTCTCTACATTTACGCCTCTGCTCTACTGCACATCCTGCAAAGGTATATATTTCAGGCACGGCTATGGGTAAGGTGGTAGGAGCACCTGCGCACACTATACATCCATCATCTGTCATTCCCTTCGCTGTATATTGGGCCCACTTATACCAATCATTATGACTAGCAGCTTCCCAAAGATCATCAGATTCTTGCTTCACAACTCTTTGTTGCGGTGACCAAAGGCTCTCATGTGCTGGTCTTACGCTTCTCTGTTGAGGCCTAGCTCCTTCAACTTGATTTACATCGCCATCCTCCTCTCCATCGTAATTGTCATAGTCATCACTATTCTCACGACTTGCATTAAGAGTAAGAATCTGCTTGGTCTGATTTACTGCTGGAACTGTTTTTTCCTCAACTGGAGGCTGATTCACTTCCAGGGCTACTCTATCTCCAACTTGAGACTGATTTACACCTGCATCTGCTTCTTCTATGGGAGGTTTATTTACACCTAGACCTGCCTCTTCAACGGGAAGCTGATTCACAACTTGGTCTACCTGCTCAACGGGAGGCTGATTCACAACTTGATCTACCTGCTCAACCGGAGGTTTGATTGGAGTCACTGGGGGCAATGCTGCCGGAGTTAGTCCTTCTGTCACCTTAGTATCAAACTCACTTTGGCTGACTGTTACTAGATCTGTCCAAGCTCTCTCAATTGTCTTACTCCCACCCCCCTTAGGAGTGTGGGTAAATTCCAGCACATATCTCCCAGGTTTATCACTCACAATGTTCCTGTCGATCTCGTAGATCCAATCTCCCTCCCTCATGTAGACCCTGACCTCACTGTTCCCTCTGTCACAACTTCCCTGCACACCGGACTCGAAATGTATTCTCCAATCACACACCGGGAGGCTTCCTGCTCCTGCATCCTCCGTGTCTATTAGGAGAATCACATTACGAACTTCCTCATCGATTAACTTCTAGGATGGAATGTATTTCCTCAGCTTATCTCCTTCCTCTACTGGCTTCCCTGTCCTTGGATCAGCATTAATAATTGGTGTTCTCTCTTCTATGGCTCCTGGTTCAATTGTTTTAGCTTTAGCTGTGGTGGTTATTGTGAGGTCTGTTTTAGCTGAGAGGTTTGCATTCCAGGGGACATTTCTCCAGGATTGCTCTCCGTTTATCATTGTAGTCATTTCTAGTGAATAGGTCATGTTGGCCTCAAGTACTTGTTTATTCAGCTCAATATACCAACTACCTGATTCAGCTCTCACCGCTACTTCACACTCAACAACTCCCCACGCAGACTCCCCCGTTTGGAAGTCTTGCGTGTATCCACAAAGTACATTCTCTTCTCGATTTGGCAAATCAAATTCCAATACTCTGATTGTTCGTTGTGCAATGGTGGCAGTCACGTGCTGATTTGGGATTTGTAACTTTACCTTGTCTCCCACCACTTCACCAACTAACGGAGTTTCTTTTAGGTTTTCTGGATCCAGGCTATTTGCCCGTTCTAATTTAACTTGTGCCCTAAAATTTGAAGTCTTTCCCTCATTCTTTCCAAACACCCTTGCAAAATATTCATCATTGGGGCTTCCCTCTCTACCCAAATTTACTTCAATGCTAAGTTCTTGGGTCCCTGTTACGCTTTGTATCTGACACGATTGATCTGCCATTACTAGTTCCTCTTCCCCTGTTTTAATTTTACATAATATTGTATCTCCTAGCTCTACGGCTACCTCATACTTCGTTCCACCTCCTCTTACCTCTTCAGGAATGGGCACTATTCCGATCCACTTCCACATAGCTTGGACAGCTCTTTCCTCTCGTTTGTTAACCTTCCCCTGCCTATCTGGCTTGTGAACATTGTAAGTAGTGTCTGAAAATGCTGGCATGGGTTTCAACACAGTGTGGACTGGGAATTTTGTGGTTGCATCATACTTATCTTGGACACGGTTGTGTGCAGTCTCATGGAGCGGCTGTAACTCCGGTGGACGTTTGTTCGGCCATGCCTCCAGAGTCGGGCTTTGGCTCCTTGGTGCAGTTTCCTTTGTCCCCAGGTTGCCTGGTGATTGCAACACTAGGCTGCACATTACTCTCGCAAATAACCACATCATTTTCGTCATTGTTTTTCAGTTTTATACTGCCCTTTGTCTCTTGCTGGACCTTGGTGCAATGGTTCAGATGATACCACGTCGTGCTTCCTTCGACCTGGACCGCTGTCGGAGTTGCTCTCACCACGGTGTATAGCCCTTCCCTTCTTGGCTCGTGCCACTTCCTTTGGAAGACCTTTATGTACACCTGGTCGCCTGGAATCACCTGTCTCTCGACCACCTGGTCCTCCGGCTCCTTTGCTTTTTCCTGCAAGTATATAGATCTATGGATGGCAGTTAATTGGTTCATATAGTCAGACATTTCAATTTGCAGCTGTTCAAGGTTTGGTCCCTTGAAAGCATCTCTCAGGTGTGGACAGGGCATGGCCCGCCCTGTTAGCATTTCATGCAGTGTTAGATGCGTGTTTCTGTGAGTTTGCATGCGGTAGCTCATTAGTGCGAGTGGCAATGCATCCACCCAGTTAAGCTTTGTGCTAGCACAGATCTTACTGATTTTTGCTTTCAGGGTTCCGTTGATTCTTTCAACGATACCCTGGCTTGCTGGGTGATACACACTTCCGAGTCTTTGTTTGATTCTCAGATACTGCAAGACTCCTTTCACTACCTTTTGAACAAATGCAGAACCGTTGTCTGAACTGATTTCTGATGGAATGCCAAATCGTGGTATCACCTCTCTGGTGAGGAATTTAATTACGGTGTCTGCCCCTAGAGTTTTGGAAGGTGTTGCTTCAACCCATCGGCTAAACCGATCGATTATCACCAGCATGTATCTTTTCCCATGCACTGGTTTTATCATGTCTACATAGTCCATGACGATGTGTTTAAATGGACCTTCTGGGACGGGGATATGTCCAATAGGTGTTTTCACCCCCTTTCGAACATTGTTTTCGGCACAAATCTCGCATTGATACAGTACTTCTTCAACCATTGCTTGCATAAATGGGGACCAATAACCTTGCTTCCCTATCTTTTTCATCACTTCCCCTCTTCCACAGTGCGCTACGCTGTGGGTTTCTGAAATCAAAATGGTTAGCAAAGTCACTGGCGCGACAATAAGTCCTTCATGGGACCTCCAAAGACCGTTCTTGTCTTGAGTGGCTCCTCTCTTGAGCCATAGGTTTTGTTCGGCTGGATTTGCTTCTTTCTGTATCAGTATAATGTCTTCTGGAGTAGCCATAGGCTCTATTGTCACTACTGGTGCTAGGATTGCTTTTTGACACTTAGAGGCTGCTTTTGCGGCTTCATCCGCGGCGTTGTTGCCTCTTATTACTGCATCATTTCCCTTTCGGTGTGCTTGACATTTGATGATTGCAAGCTCTTTCGGTTGCATCATCGCTGTGATCAACTCATTTATCTGTTTCTCATGTTGTATAGGTGCTCCATCTGACTTCCTGAACCCTCTCTGTTTCCACAATGCTCCAAACAGGTGACAAACACCGTGAGCATACGCGGAATCTGTGTAGATGTTAGCTACTCTCCCAGTTGCCAGTTGACACGCCTGTCAGCGCTTTCAACTCCGCCAGCTGGGCTGAACATGGTTGGTTACAATTCTCTGCCTTTTCTGTCTCAAAGTCATCACCGACCTGTCTCACTACCGCATAACCGGCATGATTTCCCAAATGATCTCTGAAACAGAAGCCATCAACAAAGAATATCACGTCTGCATGAGGCAATGGAACTGACTCTAGGTCTGGTCTTAGCTTGGTGTACTTCATTGTTTCTGCAATACATTCGTGTGGCTCGCCTTCATCTTCGAATGGGACGACGTTTGCTGGGTTGGTTGTCATGCACTTTTTGATTGTTATGTCTGGATATGTTAGCAGTGGTGTGTATTGCAGACACCTGGCTTGCGTTATTACAAACTTCCCATGGTTTATTAGTTCTGAGATTTTGTGGTGAGTTAGGATTGTGACAGGATATCCCATCGTTATGGTGGCGGCTTTTTCGTATGCATATTGCACTGCTGCAAGGCCCTGATAGCATGGTGGCCAGCCTTGTACTACATTGTCCAGCTTTGTGCTGTAGTGTCCTGTCTGTTTGAGACATATAGCAGAAATGGTTTGTCGTAATTTGGTGTCGCCAGGGCAGGTGCACTTGCATTTCTTGTTTTAGTGTTTCAAACGCCACGGTAGCCTCGTTTGTCCATTTCAATGGAGCTTTTAGTAACTGCGTCCCTGTCTCCTTGATAAGATCTCTTAGAGGAGCTGTCTTCTCTGCATAGTTCTCAATCCAATCAGAACTATATCCGGTGAGCCCCAAGAACGTCATCATTTGTTTTACTGTTCTTGGGCGTGGCGCTTTGCTCATTCCCTCTAATTGGGAGGGGGATATTGCGATTGTTCCTTCGGAAATTGTTTTCCCCAAGTATCAACTTGTGATTTACAGTACTGCAGTTTTTTCTTGGAGACTTTGTGTCCCCCTTCTGCTAAACATTTTAGCACCTTGACAGAGTCTTGGCGACAGTCCTCGAGTGTGTTTGCAGCGATCAGTAAGTCGTCAACATATTGGATCAACGTACTGCTAATTTCAATCCCTTCTAGGGTTTGTTTGAGAACCTGGTTGAACACTTGTGGACTATGTTTTAGACCTTGTGGAATTCTTGTGTACGTCAATTTCCTGCCCTTGTATGTGAATGCAAACAAATACTGTGATTCTTCGGCTAGTGGAATGCTAAAGAATGTAGAACACAAGTCAATAACCGTGAAGAATTTTGCATTGGCTGGCAAGTTTGTGAGGATTGTTTAAGGGTTTGGCACATCACCAGGCCAGTCTTGTATAACTTCGTTTATTGTTCTCAAGTCATGCACTAGTCGATATTTAGATTTGTCTGCTTTTAGCACCGGAAAAATGGGTGTATTGCACGGACTTCGCGTTTCAACTAGTACTCCTGCCTGTAACAGTCCCTCAATAGTTTTACTGATTCCCTCGACTGCCTCGGGTTTCAATGGATATTGTGGTCGGTTTGGCAGATTAACGTTTGGTTTCAAATCGATTCTCACTGGATTTGCTGTTTTTACCAGTCCCACGTCTGTGTCATGTTTTGACCATAAATGGTCAGGGATTTGGCGTAGCATGTCTTTTATTAGCTCATCGTCGCGGTCAGGTTCGGTGTTTCCTGATTTAGACATTATTGGGGTGGTGATTACCTGTGGCACAGCTGTCATTTCTGAGGTGCATTCGATTTTGATCATGGTTTTGTCTTCGGATGTGAGGATGGATGGGTTGTCAGTTCCTTCCCAATTAGATTGTGTTGCAATTTTCATCATGACTCCTAAGTCTTTTGATTCGCATTTTTCATTCACCAGTAAGGTAATGTGTGGTGTGGATTCTGGCACATTGTACCATTCGGTGATAAATGGGTTTGGTTCGACGCTCATGGCTGCCCCTTTTGGCCCAATTATTATGTGTTTTGATTCTATGGCGACGCGAAGTCCTTTGTCTTTTCGTCCCATTTTTCCTCAAAAATTTTGCTGCACGATGCATCATAGAACATTGTGCAGTGATAGTCAGAGAAGGGTTTGGTCGCTTTTGGGATTTGGGCTCGGATGTATTTCTCCCATTTGCTAAATGTTTTCTTTACTGGCTCGGTGAGATCTCCCAGCCAGTAGACTTTTGCACAGTCAGCTTGCACATGCATTTGGAAGTCCAATCCAGATGTGTCAACGTACACTCCTTGTGGAGTGCACCAGATTTTTACCTTTAATTTGCATAGTGCATCTCTTCCCAATAGATTGATTGGTGTTTGATTTGAGACCAGAATTGGAATTTTTATTTCTCCACCTTCTGTGACTATGCGTACTGGAGCTGTTGTTGGGGTTAGCTGCTTTAATCCCGAAAATCCTACTGTCTTGACAAATTTGCCTGACATGGGGAGGTGGGTGGCATATTCGTTACTCACGCATGTGTATACGACTCCAGTATCTACTAACATTGGAGTTTGCCTGTCCTCTATTTGAACCTGCAGCATTGGTTCTTTATCAGATGCCGTGGTGACTATTGGCATCTGACCCTCCCCTTTAGGATCTTCTGGGCACCCCTAGTAACCGTGGTTCGGACCCGCCCAAGGATTGGCTGGACCCGCCCCCCCTCTCTGAGTGGCTCTGGATCTCCCCCTCCCTTCTACCCGTCCGGGATTCGCTTGTGGGCAGTTCACTGCTCTGTGGCCAGGCTCTCCACATTGCCAGCATGCTCCTGGTGGCCCTCTCCTGCCAAATTGTTCTCTGTTGGTCCCGCGGCGAGGACCGGCAAACTGTCTCGCGTTGTTGTATTGTTGTCGATATGGCTGTGGGTAGACATTTACACATGGTGGTTAATGCCACCACATCCCTCAGTCTGCTTTGGACTGGTGTGGGGAGTGCATCAATGACAGAGTCTCTAAACAGCGTTGTCAGCACTGGGCTCTGTTCAATGTTCGCCTCAGTTTCTTTTCTCCACCTTGCCAGGTGGTTGTTTAGGTACGTTGCAGGATTGTCAGTGTCTTTAAGAGGTTCCCCCCTTAGTGCCTTGGGGTCGACGTGCGATGGATATTCTCTTCTCAGAGCCTTCCACAGCCCACCCTTATAGTGATCAAGCTCAGTTCCATCCGCCCTATTGTTTACCATCCACCCACAGTCATTTTGTTTCAACATATTTTCCATAGTTGGCACGCCCATGGTCTGGGCAAATATGGCTTTTATGTCGCCGATGGCCATGAGTTTGCCCGTAGTGGCCTGCTCGAACGCCCGTATCCATTTAGACGCCCCATCATGAATATCTGGGAGGTTAGAGATCAGCCCCGTCAGATCGAGGGTTTGCCACGGTATGTAATTTCCCTCGTTCCCTTTCATTAAGATTGGAGCCATATAGTTCTCATTGTTGTATCTGTCTGTTTTTTTCAGTAGCTTCCTGTCTCTGAGCGTCTTTTTTAATGGTTCTGTATCTACTTCCTGTTCCCCATCACCCTCACATTCTAGCTGTTCCTCCTCCTAATCCTATCACGACTTGAATCAGCTCTGTTTGGCATATTAATCCAAAACGATTGACCTTCTGTAGCTTCTCTCCTCCCTTTGTAACAGTCTAAAATCGTTGGAGCGCTGCGTCGTGATTTCTTATCTGTGCTGCTATGTTTTGGGATCAGAACTTTCACTGGTGTTTTATCCAGCATGATTTCAATTTCTCTGCATGCTTTTCCCTCTGCTGCGCTCGCACTGGTTTGTGGCTCACTCGCATCTGGTTCTTTCGGTTTTGGATTTTTGGTGGCACTGCTGTTGCCTTCCTTTGAACCTGTGGGTTTATCCCTATTCTCTTCTCTTGGCCTGCTCTGTGATGTGCTTTGTACGGTTGATTCATCTAACTCACTAGAGCTGCTCTTTTGTGTTTTTTCTTTTGTGGGGTTTTTGCTTCCACTCCGTGTGTGAGGTGCATCCCCTCCCTGCCCGTATGACATGAAAGGCGGCATTATCTCCATGACAGGATCTGAGATGGTTGCGCCAAATTTAATCCACCCATCTAAGCTTGGATATAGTCCAGCTTCCTCACCTAAGTTAAGTTGTTTGCCTAACTGGCCCTCCTGTGCTTCTTTGATTTGTTTTAGTTTTAACAGCCCTTGTTTCAGGTTGGCTCTGTAGATTTCACCCTCATCTTTGAACAGCTGTAAAACTTTTAGTTCCAATGCTCGTTTTTTCTGGCGTTTGTTTGATTTATCTTTGGCTTTGTAATCCCGCACCCTGGTTTCTAAGATCTCAAACGTACAAAGGTCAAAGGTCCCATTCTGTGGCCAGGGGCACTGTAGGTCTTTGGTGCGTTTTTCAAATTTCTTTGAAATTTTTTGAATGTCCTTTAGCATGTTGGGATTTTTGTTACTTACAATCGCGATTGGTGTTGGAAGCATTGTTTCAGATTGTCACTTACTAACTTGCGTGTAATTGTTTAACTCAGCGCTCGCAAGGAGGGGCTGGGAGGGGCTTTGTAGCCTGCAGCTAGTTATTTTTAGAGTGGCTCCTGTCTGTGTCTCAGGCTCCTCCCCCTACACTGTCTGGTCTCACTTCCTGAACTTCGTCAGTTGCTTGACAGCTGTTGGACAGTCAACTTCTTCGCTCACTGCTTAGCTCTTTTTGTACTCAACAGAAACACCTCTTCTGGCTCTTGCCTTTAGTCTTAAACATGAATCTTATCCTCCACGCTCTTCACACGGCTATTAAGCTTTTCTAACCAGTCCAGTCACGTAGCTCATATTCTAAGGCTCCTAACTAAGGGTTAACTTTCCTCTGGCTTAACGCCCCAAGATACACACACAGCGGTCGGCGCTCTTGGTTATGAGCCAAGAGTCTTACAACATCTGCAGATCACATTCATAGATATTTTTTACAAGCACAGATTATACACACACAAGTTATACACATTCACTTAACCCTCTTGTATTTGTGTAGCTTGGTATATATCTATATTGATTAGTTTATATTTATGCGCATGTAGTAATTGTTGTTCGGCTGCAGCCTTTTGGTCAATTTGGTTATAACTTTCCTCTGTATGTTTATCTCTGATCAAATTTCAGCTGGGTTGTTCTTTTACTGCTTGAGCTCAACGTGCACTTAAATTTTGCTTTATCAATTTTTCATATTTCACTTCATCTCATTTTGGCTTGAACAAGACTCACGGTACCACACAGATGAACACAAAAACAGACACAGACACACTCGTCACTTTTCGGACTGCTTTTGCTGATCACTGTCAGCTTTTACACATAAACACAAACACGGACACGCACGTCCCTCTTTGGACTGTTTTTGCTGATCACTATCAGCTCTTAACACAAACAGCACGTCACTTTAGACTGCTTCAGCTGATCACTATCAGCTCTTAACACATATAAACCTTGCTGGTCTCTTCCAGACTCAGCAACCTTTTTCCCTTCAAAACCGACGGTCTAAAACCGCATGACTGCCTATTCCAAGGCTACCAAAAAACCACCGTTCGGTCTATTGACCGATTCACTGCTTTCCCTTCGGAACCAAATTTTGCGGTATTCCTTCTCACCGCACGTTGCCTTACCCCAGGCGTTTCACAAGTACGCGGTCCTCTTGACCCATCTAAAAAATCTGCCTTTCTTAGGCTCTATAACGCGGTCCTCTCGACCCGTCTCAAAAACTGCCTTACTCAAAGGGTCACTTTACCCCAGCTGCCTGTCAATTTCTGGCTGTTTTGTTTTAGACACAACGTAATCCAATCATACCCAATTGCATTTACTCTCTTAAGTAAGCATGTATTTGGCAGCTGTTCTGTGCACAGAAGTTGGTGTTTTCGGCTCCTGCTCTCTTTCGCCCGCCAAATTCTTTTTCAGTCTGTGAGAGAACGGAAATGTCTCCCAAGGGCTCGGCTGCGCAGAGTGAATTTGTTCTGTTTATAATTTTTTTTTTTGTTCCCTTAGAGGGGTTTGCTTCAATTCAGAATTAGCGTAAGGAATTTTATGAAACAAAAATTGCCTTACCTGTTAAAGGGCCCTTCACCCAGCGCAGGGACGCGCTCCCCGGAGACACCTCGAATCGTTGTTTCCCTTCAGAGACTACTGGAGTGACGCCAATATGTTGTAACTTTGATCGGTTACCTAAACTCAGTAACCTTAAAATATGAGACGGAGAACAGAAGTCGTCGAACAGCCAACTGGGATCTTTATTGCAGGTACTCGATACAAACAACAAGATAGACCACGAACGGTAAAACAGCCCCGAGGCGCGTCCTTACAGACCCTTTATACCATTGATTGCGTATGGTGTCGTGCGTCATTGTGTGCGTGCACCAGGTCAAGTTGACCTGGCATGTTCAGGCTAATTCTCAGTTCCTGGAACTCTATTCTTAAGTGTTGGTGGCCAAGATCTCCCTAGAGATATTAGACATGGTGAAAAACAACTCCTTACAAGGAGTTGATGGGATAAACAATGGTGCCTGCACCAAGTCAAGTTGACCTGGCATGTTCAGGCTAATTCTCAGTTCCTGGAACTCTATTCTTAAGTGTTGGTGGCCAAGATCTCCCTAGAAATATTAGACATGGTGAAAGACAACTCCTTACAAGGAGTTGGTGGGATAAACAATGGTAAGGCCTGTTGAGCAATGTTGAGCAATCTCCTAACCTTTTGCCTCTGCTGGTGTTTTCCACGTTCTCCTTTCTGATACACACAAATGTAGGATTTGCTCCTACACAACCAACCCAGCAAACGTTGTCCCATTCGAAGATGAGGGCGAGCCACACGAATGTATTGCAGAAACAATGAAGTACACCAAGCTAAGACCAGACCTAGAGTCAGTTCCATTGCCTCATGCAGACGTGATATTCTTGGATGGCTCCTGTTTCAGAGATCATTTGGGAAATCATGCCGGTTATGCGGTAGTGAGACAGGTCGGTGATGACTTTGAGACAGAAAGGGCAGAGAATTGTAACCAACCATGTTCAGCCCAGCTGGCGGAGTTGAAAGCGCTGACAGAGGCGTGTCAACTGGCAACTGGGAGAGCAGCTAACATCTACACAGATTCTGCGTATGCTCACGGTGTTTGTCACCTGTTTGGAGCGTTGTGGAAGCAGAGAGGGTTCAGGAAGTCAGATGGAGCACCTATACAACATGAGAAACAGATAAATGAGGTGATCACAGCGATGATGCAACCGAAAGAGCTTGCAATCATCAAATGTCAAGCACACCGAAAGGGAAATGATGCAGTAATAAGAGGCAACAACGCCGCGGATGAAGCCGCAAAAGCAGCCTCTAAGTGTCAAAAAGCAATCCTAGCACCAGTAGTGTCAATAGAGCCTATGGCTACTCCAGAAGACATTATACTGATACAGAAAGAAGCAAATCCAGCCGAACAAAACCTATGGCTCAAGAGAGGAGCCACTCAAGACAAGAACGGTCTTTGGAGGTCCCATGAAGGACTTATTGTCGCGCCAGTGACTTTGCTAACCATTTTGATTTCAGAAGCCCACAGCGTAGCGCACTGTGGAAGAGGGGAAGCAGGGCCGGCCCAAGGCATAAGCGAACTAAGCAGCTGCTTAGGGCCCCGTGACCACTAGGGGCCCCCAAGAGCAACTAATTTAAAAAATAAAAAAGCAATTAATTATTTATTTTCCATGTGTGCGTGATGATGATTCATATATTATCAAATGTACGTTCTTGTACAACCAAAAACAAAAAACAACAACAATATCATGTTAACAGAGTCCGTTAACATGATATCAAGCAGAGTGTAGTTTCCTACTGCCTCACTGCTTGAAATTTGACCTCCTCTAGTAACATGCGCAGTGCACCCAACCGTGCGGTGCGCACTCAGCATCTAGGAGCTAGGAGCAGCTGAAAGATGTCGCAATAAAGGACTTACCCCTCAGGGGCAGAAAAGAGAAAAAGGAAGAAAGATGAAGAGGAGAAAAAACGACAAGATAAAGGTATGTCTCAGTAATGTAACATTTGGTGTCAAGGAGATTTCTTCTCTCTTGTGGGTAGGTTAGATAGCTTGGCTTACTATTCAAGCTAACGTTTTTGTGTTTGTGTAATACTTTGAAAAGTTAATTCTCAGTGTATATATATTATTCTGGGTCGCTTTTTGGCATCAAAACGTTTCTCATAACGTTTGATAGCAAATGTTTAATAACTAACGTTAATTACAAACGCGGTGACGTTTGCTAGCAATATGGTTTTGCATTAATGAATTAATTTAGTTAACTTATAGTTTGAGGTACGTTGTTTGCAATTGTTTGCTGCAGAGCACAGTAATTTATGTGAGTAAGTAAATATATTCCTTTTACATCAACTCCCTGTTATGCTCATACATTATATGAAACTTCCCCAGGAGCACTGTTAAAGTATTTTGGAGGAGGCAGTGACTCAGCCCTGGGGTAATCCACCTCCTCAGGAGCAGCCTAGGCTGATGACTCAGGTAATCGAAAAACTGTCACCATATATATTTAATTTCTAGTCAAATTATCTCATTAAGATGTAATAATATAAGATATAATCATATGACAAGGGACATGTTTTTCATCTCAGGTCCATCTCTATCCTCTGCTACATCCACTGTACCCACTGTCCTCTCTGCAACCTCAGCTGTACCTGGTAAATTAACAACAAAACAGCCATGAATTTGAATTACAGGAGTGTGTTTTGTATTTCCCTCCCTATTTTTACCAAAGATTTTGCACATTTTTACATAGTTTTCAGACCTAATTCAACTTAATATTTTATTTATCAACCATTTGTGTTACCTTGTTTTAGGTTCATCATTATTTAAGTATTTGTTGTTGTATTTTTATTTTATTTAATACTGTCTGATTTTGTATATTTGGTGTTGCAGTTTATTTAAAATAATAATAATAAAGCAGATTGTGTTTACAGTAAATGATTAGTTTATTTTGTTACTTTTAATTGACCTAGATGACATTCAGTATCCCACTTTAGTACTATATCACTTTGAATATTAGGTGTTAATCAACCCCAGGCTGCTCTTGTAGCTGAATTTGCTACCATTTCAGATTAAAAACCATAGATGGGTAAAACATGCCGGGCTGCTCTTTGAGGTTTTATGTATTGATTCTCTGTGTGGCCAGTAGGGGGAGTTGCTGACTTAGCCAAATATTAATTGAAAGATTTTTCTGTAAATTTGCAAATCTGGTGTCTGCTTCCATTGCATTAATCACTGTGGATTACAATCTAACTACAACCAAAAGTTTTCACATTTAGTTTTACAAGTGTATTCGTAATGACGGAGTAGAATAAGTAGAATACATTTATGGTAGGTGTGAGTGTGAATGATCAATAATCATTATTATTGGCAGTAATAGAGGGCCCCAAAATCAAATTTTGCTTAGGGCCCCATGGAGGCTTGGGCCGGCCCTGAGGGGAAGTGATGAAAAAGATAGGGAAGCAAGGTTATTGGTCCCCATTTATGCAAGCAATGGTTGAAGAAGTACTGTATCAATGCGAGATTTGTGCCGAAAACAATGTTCGAAAGGGGGTGAAAACACCTATTGGACATATCCCCGTCCCAGAAGGTCCATTTAAACACATCGTCATGGACTATGTAGACATGATAAAACCAGTGCATGGGAAAAGATACATGCTGGTGATAATCGATCGGTTTAGCCGATGGGTTGAAGCAACACCTTCCAAAACTCTAGGGGCAGACACCGTAATTAAATTCCTCACCAGAGAGGTGATACCACGATTTGGCATTCCATCAGAAATCAGTTCAGACAACGGTTCTGCATTTGTTCAAAAGGTAGTGAAGGGAGTCTTGCAGTATCTGAGAGTCAAACAGAGACTCGGAAGTGTGTATCACCCAGCAAGCCAGGGTATCGTTGAAAGAATCAACGGAACCCTGAAAGCAAAAATCAGTAAGATCTGTGCTAGCACAAAGCTTAACCACTGCCACTCGCACTAATGAGCTACCGCATGCAAACTCACAGAAACACGCATCTAACACCGCATGAAATGCTAACAGGGCGGGCCATGCCCTGTCCACACCTGAGAGATGCTTTCAAGGGACCAAACCTTGAACAGCTGCAAATTGAAATGTCTGACTATATGAACCAATTAACTGCCATCCATAGATCTATATACCTTTGCAGGATGTGCAGTAGAGCAGAGGCGTAAATGTAGAGAAGGAACCTTTGTAGCCCAGGAAAATCTGCCACGCGGAATGCCGTGGGACGCATACAAATATCCCATGTGCGGTATATTATGCCGAACATTATTTGGTTCTCCCCTGGGGCACGGAATAGTCGATCAATGTAATGGCTTCAATTGTGACATACGTGATCAATGCAAGAAATTTGAAATTGCCACCTCTCAGAGAGAGCCTCCAACCAATTATAAAGTTGACGAAAATGCAGAATATGAATGCTATGCCAATGGAGGACAGACAGGAAGTACTGGAGGTGTTGAAGTAGGTAACACCTCTGTTAACTGCGCAGTGACTTGGGTGATGTCGTGGTTTCCACAGGCCAAAATTACACCAAAATTTTTGAGCACACCTGTTTGGTTTGAGAATCCTAAGCCACTTAACCCAATCTGCAAAAATTTAACCATGACTCTTCCGAGCCTGCCGTTACTGAGAAACCAGGCGCGAGTGGTTGCAGACAGCTATTGGATGTGTGGAAATAACATTTTAAGGAACACTCTGCCTCTCCGTTGGATAGGATTGTGTACATTAGTCCGTATGAAAGTACCAGTAGTAATCACCTATGAGGGAGTGGAAGAGGTGTTAGAGATTAACAGAGTCAGTGACGAACTACACAGACAAAAGAGACAGATAACATCGGATGAACAAATTTATCTCAATAAAATAGGACTACCTACAGGTATTCCAGAGGAGTTCAAGGCTCAAGACCAGGTTAGAGCAGGACTGGAGTCTATACTTCCATGGATAACAATTAATAAAAATGTGAACTGGATCAATTACATATATTACAACCAACAGAGATATGTTAATTACACCACTGAAGTCCTTAAGCTGCTAGGCCAACAACTGCATGAAACTAGCGCCATGGCATGGCAAAATAGACAAGTACTAAATTGGATGTTAGCAGAAAAGGGGGGAGTGTGTAAAATGTTTGGAACGTTATGTTGTACATATATTTCAAATAACACCGCAGCTGATGGAACATTTTCTGTTGCTATGAAAAAGCTTGAAATGCTAAAATCTGAAGTGACTGACAATGCAGGTAGGGGTGGAAGCATTAAGTGGGATGGGCTAGACAACCTATTTGGAAAATGGGGAGCCGTTTTGGCTAAAATAGGGATGAGTGCCCTGATAGTACTGATTCTGGTTTTCTTATTGACATGTTGCATCGTGCCTATCCTGAAGAGATGGTGTATGAGAGCTATGGACGAGAAGCTGAACCTTGCAGCGGACATGCATGGAGCAAAAATGCTAAGTATGTTGCCTCCTGAACAACTTGTGCGCAGAATCCTTCTGACGCAAAGGGGGGAGGGAATACCGGACTTATTCCCAACTCCTGACTATATGAAGGACGCTTCGGATGAGGAGGATGAACCGTGAGGTAAAATGAGAAAAAATGGACAATGGCTGACGTACTCTTTGGACGAAAAAGAGATACACTATAACCACATACCACACATATAACAAGAGACTATGATTAGAATACAACATCATTGTCATTGTCACTATCATTATGTCATGTAATCAACTGTGTGTGATTTATGTTCTGTATCCCATATTCATTTTACATTTTGAGTTGTATTTGATATATTGAATGTGTGCCTTGGGCTGCACTATAACAAATGAGCCCGGCAACCCCACTAAAGCTAAAAGGATTCATGTTACAGTTCAGTTGAAGTTATGTTGCTAATTCATTAACAGCATATTTGAACATCTGTCAAAGTATAGGCTGCCCTTGGGACGGGAGCGATGGGGGAATTTTCCTGAATTCGACAGCCGATCAGGTTTTTCGCCTTCATCATAAGGGACAGATGTTGAAATATGTTCCAGTATTTCATGTGTGCCATATAATCATGTTAAGCCATATATTACTATACTTCATATATGTGTTTTTATGTGTACCATGTTCATGTTAAGAAATTCACAACATATATCCAGGAGAGTGAGGAACACTGGCTGTACTCACTTTGTGACCTATCACCCCAAATTCATGTCATATATCCACATTAGTGAGGAACACAGGTTGTACTCACATCACCATATATCCGTAATATCCACACATATATAAACACATTTATCATACATAACCTCAGGCGAACATTTATGATAAAATCATGAAGAGGAGGAATTATGTAGGAGCAAATCCTACATTAGTGTGTATCAGAAAGGAGAACGTGGAAAACACCAGCAGAGGCGAAAGGTTAGGAGATTGCTCAACATTGCTCAACAGGCCTTACCATTGTTTATCCCACCAACTCCTTGTAAGGAGTTGTCTTTCACCATGTCTAATATTTCTAGGGAGATCTTGGCCACCAACACTTAAGAATAGAGTTCCAGGAACTGAGAATTAGCCTGAACATGCCAGGTCAACTTGACTTGGTGCAGGCACCATTGTTTATCCCATCAACTCCTTGTAAGGAGTTGTTTTTCACCATGTCTAATATCTCTAGGGAGATCTTGGCCACCAACACTTAAGAATAGAGTTCCAGGAACTGAGAATTAGCCTGAACATGCCAGGTCAACTTGACCTGGTGCACGCACACAATAACGCACGACACCATACGCAATCAATGGTATAAAGGGTCTGTAAGGACGTGCCTCGGGGCTGTTTTACCGTTCGTGGTCTATCTTGTTGTTTGTATCGAGTATCTGCAATAAAGATCCCAGTTGGCTGTTCGACAACTTCTGTTCTCCGTCTCATATTTTAAGGTTACTGAGTTTAGGTAACCGATCAAAGTTACAACACTTGTAGGCTCCACGGAACTGCCTTGCATTGGGGTTGTTGTTAAATCCCCCCCGTGCTCTGATTGCTGAGAAGAACAGCTCCAGGCGATCTTGACTAAGCTTGTATGTCAGAAGGTATCTGCACTTGGTCTCTCCACAAGATCTTCATAGATGTTCATCACACTCCTACAACAAGCAATGAAGCCCAAAATGGGAGTCTTCTTCTGAGTGGCGTGCATGTAGACCCAATTGTTGCTCTTGTTTTTAACCTTGAGCCCACGGAGACATGTCTCTGCCTGTTCCAAAATAGCCCTGGCACGATCTTTAGTTGATGCCTTAAGTGGTGCTTTGAGTCCTTTCCCGAATGGATTGCGGCTATTGAGGACGTCGAAAGCTGCATCAATTGTTCACAAGAACTGAGCTGTGGCCAGGCATCCTCTGAACTGTTGATATTTCAGTACTTGCTCACAGTACTCTAGGGCATCAGCCACACTGCTGCTGAACAGTTGGGCTGCAAGGTGGACCTTCATTTTTCTGCTGTCGCCAATGGATATGTGCCATTCTCAGCTTGTTGCCTAGCCGAAGACCTTCCTTTTCTTGAAGTTTGTGGAGTTCTTCAATGTACTGCCATCTGATCTGTTTTCCATTTTCTGTTTCCAAAACTTCAGCTGTAGAAAATGCATTTCTTATAAGTTTTAACATGTGACATGGATCCAAGAGCGCATTTACCTTTTGAGTTTGGTCCTCTGGATGGAGAAAATGAGGACTCATGTTTGTGATGTTAATTTTGGCACCAACCTCTTGGATCATGGTGAAGTTTTGCGATGGTCCATCACATGTCAGTGAGATGACCTTGACTCCAATTGCATGAAGGCGAGAAAGGCTCTCCCGGATTATGTTCGCTCTCTCTGCCCCAGTCAAGCTGCTGATCATGAAGTATGCAATGGGGATCTTCCATGACTCATTGATGGCCACAACCATGATGACAAATGCCTGTGAGTTTACTATGTTTTCCATTTCACCTGCACCAATGTCAACGTAGCCATGAATTTGTTCCCCTGCAAACTCTGTTTGTTGGTGAATGTACATTTCATCCACCATCAACGAGCAGATGGTGTCCTTTCCCTCCTTCCTCTTCTCAGAGACATGACTTTCTAGAGCTGTGAAAGATGCAACAGTAAATCCAGGATGGTAAATGGTAAATGGACTGTACTTATATAGCGCCTTTCTAGTCTGTGCGACCACTCAAAGCGCTTTACATGACAAGTCATTCACCCTTTCACACACATTCATACACTGATGGCAGGGGCTACCACGCAGGGTGCCAACCTGCTCATCAGAGGGAATCTAACCATTCATACACATTCATACACCGTTGGCACAGCAACGGGAGCAATTAGGGGTTAAGTGTCTTGCCCAAGGACACATCGACATGTGGACTGGAGGAGCTGGGAATCGAACCACCAATCTTCCAATTGAAGGACGACCGCTCTACCTCCTGAGCCACAGCTGAGGATCTGCCGAGACACTGCTGTACCATCTGCAAATGGTTTTGGGATGTGGCAAAGAAAAATTGAAGTTCTTTCTGACATAGTCAAATGCTTTTGGAGAGTAGAAATGGAGAGTAGTCGCAAACTGTTTGAGTTCTTCACAAAATGTTGCAGATTTCTTCTTCAACTGAATTCTCCTCAGTAGTTCCCTTGGAACATCATTTATAGAATCCAGAAGAGCTGCACATTCACTGGAAATCAGCAATTTCTTCTGAAGAACCTTGGTCAGGTCTTTCAAGGACGACAGTTTTGACTTCAATCTCCTTGTCTGCTGATGCGTCAATTTAAGTTTTTTGCGAGCCACAACAAGCTGATCCCGTACTGCATTTGCTCGACGTTTAAGTGTTCTGGGAGACAATGTAGCTGTGATCACCAAACACAGGAACATTGTGCTCTTGTGTTGTGCAAATGTAGCTATGATCAGGCAAAATTGATTGTGAGTCTCCACTTGTGGTACACTCAGTTATGTCATCGGTGACAGCCTCCTCTAAATCAGCATGGACATAAATCATCACAATGTCATCATGAAGAACACTGTCAACAACATTGGTCTTCTCAGCAGTGTTTTCCTCCACAATGGCATTGTTATGATCAGCATTACTACCACTATCTCCATTGTCAAAATCTGCAACAGCCTCATCGTCTAACACAGAACATGAAGGTGTAACAGGTCCTGGCCTGTTGTGAGGCTGTGCAAGATAGCTGCATGAAGGGACAGATGTACAAACCAAACTGTCACTTACCTCCATAGTCATACTTACCAACTTGGTCCGCCTGGCCATGGCAGTGTTCTTCTTCAACAGATGTGGTGGAAAGTTGAAAATGGTAGGAACAGCGGTTTTCATCAGCCTCCTCTTGCCCTAATGTTATATCCAGAAAACGTATTTAATATAAATCTCACACACCAACTGAGCAAATCAACTTTTATGCACACAGCTGGACCAGACAGGCAACTGTGCGCACAAAGACAATAATCCTCAACTGGGCTTGGAGTTGAGTTTATCTACCTTCCCAAAAAAAAAAAGACTAAACTCACCCGTAGTCTTTGTGCATGCCACTACGGGGTGTTCTGAACACAAAAGCCCTAACTCTATTCAATGTTGCTGTCCACACATCTGGATACGTTTTTTTTACTGAAAAGTTACTCCATATTAGAAAAGGTATATCAGTTACTTAGTAAATCAGGCTCTAAGTATTTTCATCAAGTGTTCTCACATTTCTGAAAATGTAGTTTGAAATTAGGTCACAGAGTAGAGTAGAGAGAGTATCTGTCCACCTGACATGTGAAGAACTGGTCCTCCGTAAAGTGCACACTGCACAGCCATGAAGACGTGTTGGGGGTCCAGTACTGTCTCCTGATGTTGGTTAGCCATTGCCTCAGCCTGGCTGGTTACTATTGTGAATTCACTCAAAATTCCAAAATGATGTGTGCATTAACCGTTTACACTAACAAGACACCACATCTGCAACGTACTGTACATTTGCTATGAAACTGAAAATATCCAAGCAAAATTGGTATTTTAACTAAACTATCTCTGACTGAATTGAATATAATTGTTGTTGTTTTTTCACTAAAAATAAATCATTTGTCGTGACTTGAGTTGCAGGTTTAGCCCTTTAGCCTCAGTTAAAGGACTGCACTTATTATTGTATTATTATTTTTTTTTAGAAAGAATTATTTTTTATTATTATTTATTTTAAATACATAATTATGTTATGATGATCCATCATGTTCTATATATGTTTAAAAACAAAAGACTGTTCAATGGAAAAGGTTTTTTTAGTTTTGTAAATACAGACATTCTCAAAATATCACATTTTA
This sequence comes from Scomber japonicus, assembly GCF_027409825.1. Taxonomy (NCBI): domain Eukaryota; kingdom Metazoa; phylum Chordata; class Actinopteri; order Scombriformes; family Scombridae; genus Scomber; species Scomber japonicus. The sequence goes on along the minus strand of NC_070594.1, from coordinate 31,245,912 downwards.
GAGCTGTAATCATAACACTATGAAACCGTGATTTTTTGCCTAAGGTTATTATACCGTCATAATCTCATACAGACCCATGCCTAATTAAGACTTAAAGCCAGTTTTCATCTCTAGTCTCTGACATATTAAAATAACATTACATTAAAAAGTGGAGTCATACACTATCAGACTTCTTACAACCAAAATATATTAAGACTGAAATTAGCCTGTATTAAAACAGTCGATATGACAACACACAAATAGGCGAATTTAAGAGGACATGAAGATAAATAGCCAGTGCCGTTTAGGAAGTGGTGACCTGCTAACAAAATGTATTAACACGTACTGTATTGCCATATTGTCCTATTTTATTGCCACAAAGCCGGTGTAATTTTATGTTTAAATTATGTTAATTTCAACCTTAAATATCACAACGACCTCACAAACAGCTATATTGACGTTTCACACACAGCTTTTGACTGCTCACATTTCTATGACTTTGTTACTAACGTTACGTTACCGGCGAAGTTAACGCTAGCTTTGTTAGCAGCAGGTTAGGGGAGCGTACCTATGTTTCTTATATACAGTCTATGCTATGTTTCCCGGGTCCTTTGTTCCCTGATCGCGCCCTTTCTTATATACAGTCTATGGTTGATAGCTCAGCGGCTAACTCAGCTAACTGGCTAACTGTAGACGGGATCATCCCTATCATAGACTGTATATAAGACTGTATATAGACCTAAGGTTATATAAGGTTCCCCGGTCACATACAAAGTGGGTAACATAGGGATGATCCCGCAGGTTACCACATGGTGACTCGTAACTTAAACTTTACTCTTCGTCAGTAATGCACGTTAATGTTAACTATGATATTAATACTAATTTTGGCTAAAATATAATGCAAGTCATTTTGAATGGGAAATGCAATGTTACTTACCGAAACAGCTGAATATCAGAATCCTTTGTGTATCGGTTAGCACATCCAAAAGCCGAACAAACCATTTTTAGGCGACTGAAATGTAAAACAAAACTCTGAACTCAGAAAAACTGTCGATGTGAGACAAGTTCACGGTAGGTTCAAGGCCTATCTGTCTGCCCTCCTGAGCCTGTCAATCAACCTGTCAATCACGACGTAGCCACGCCCCAATGCATACCCTGCTTTATCGTCAAATATAAAATCAGGGAGGCCAAAATTTCACAAATGAACACCAGACTGCATTGAAGAAGGCTTTAAACTAGCGATTGAGACCATAAACACATTTTGAAAACGTTTACTGAGGTTAAAAATCAAGTGAGAAATTGGTGAATTCTCCATTGACTTGTATAGAGCCGGAAGTCTTTTTGGACACAAAACGATCGCCCCCTGGTGGCCTTTTGATAGAATGCAGCTCTAAGTTACTTCCGCATTGGCTTCATTTCAGACGACAGGAACTCCCCGCCTGGGAAAACTACCGCGAAACAACAGGAAGTGATGTCACAGAAATGTCAAAGGTCACGCAATAGAAAAATAAAACTAACAAAATAAAAGCTCCCCAAGAGAAATACAGAAACAGGAATTTTACACGAAAACTAACAACCAAACATGAACAGAAATAAAAAAATTTGACTTTTCGTGAAATATAAACCGTCTTATTTATACATTGGTAACACATACAACTATTGTTATTTCTTAAGTCTGACTACATTGTTGAATTCATCCTGTTCCTAAAATAAAAATTGTAATTCTTTTGAGATGAGTCATTAAAAGTGTTGTTACCACCACATCAGTGGCGGCTGGTGAATTTTTTTTTTTGTGGGGCTGGTGTGCCAACAGATTTCCCTGCCTAATCTAGCATAAGCATTCAAATGAACAGTCGGAAAATGACTACAGTTCCACAATAATAATTTAATTTCAGTCTCCAGTTTCACAGAAAAAGTAACAATTTACAGCTATAATCAGACTTTATGCTATCAAATACTATACAATACAATCAAGGGATAAATTCACAACAAGGGTATGATTTCAGCTGAATCTATACAAATCAATAGTGAGTGAGTGAATGAGTGAGTGAGTGGAGGGGGGGAGTGTCTAAGGTGAGTGTGGGTTGAGAAGAGAGAATGAAAGAGAAATGTTCCTATTAAAATGTAACATATACAAAGAATTTAGAAACAAGTTATTTTCAAAAATTAAACATAAAACAAATGATTTTAATACCCTCTCTAATCAAGACAAAAAACAGCATCAGTGTCATACATTTGTAACTGCCTGTCACAGCATTCTCCACAACTATATTACAATTACATAATACTATAATATTATTATACAAAGTAAAAGACACAAGAATGTCTCTGGTCCTCTGTGTGTCTGTTCCTCTGCTGGTCTTCTCCCAGTGCTCTGGTCCTTTGTGGGTGGCTCCTGAACAGGTCCCCTGTACTCCTCATCCTCAGTCAGATTAGGAACAGCCTCCCTGATCCAATACATAAGTTTTATGAGTCAGTTGTGAAAACTGGTTAGGGATATATTAACCAAACCCAAGGTTGTTATAATTATTTCATCTAAACTTCATAGATAAATTAATAATTTGAGTAAGATGACATATAAGCATTTAAGGCTACACATAATTTATGCAGAGAATTAACAATTAGGCTAGGCTACCTAATAATGCATTTAACATACCTGATAGCCTGCATGCGGTTAATGAATGCCTGGGTGATTCCTGCGATGTAGACAGCATCGATTTTTCAGTTTCAGTTCCATCTCCTTAACGAGAAGTTTTTCCTCCGTCGTCCGTCTTGCAAAAGGGTAGATTAATAATGATTTAACCGAATTTGGTGGAAACTGCTCTTGAACTCCGGTTGTCACCGCCATCGTCGTAGCACGTATTTTTTTCCCCGCCGTAGCGTAGGACAGAGTCTGGGAGTCGCACTGAATAAAACTATCACTGGCTCCTCATGTAGCTTTAGCAATCCTAAACCTTCACGCATTTTACGTAGCAGTTGGGGCTAAATTTCCAGCGCCCCATCGCCGTTAAATTTGGCGACGTTGATAGGCCAATTATTCTTAATTTCTCCCTAGCAACCATAACCGGATTGGTTGTTTCGCTGCAGGTCAGGGGCGCTTTGCCGAGTGCCCCATGAGAGAATGATACACTGTCAGTGGAAATTCACTGTTTAATGAGTGTCAGTTGGTGGAAATGTTGTTTAAATTATTTAAATTGCATGTAAGCACACACACTATTAAATAAAATTGACATTGATTTTTTTTTTTTTAATGTAAAAGATATTTTTTCCCCTAAACAGCTGGTGGGGCGGAGCCCCAGTGCCCCCTATGGGCCAGCCGCCACTGCACCACATACCTTCAATCCAGTGGCGGCTGCTGGTGTTTTAAACAGGGGAAGCTCACTTTACATCTTCATCATAAAACGTGTCATATTGAAGCGAGGCAGTTACAATAAAAGGAGTGTTTAATTGAGGCTGTTGTATGCTTCATCTATGCCATAGAACCACATCAACACACAAACACTTAACACCTGAATTTTTCAACATAAACGTGTTAATTCATATTTAATTTATAAGACCTAATCTAATCTAATTAATTAGACCAATAATATTGTTTTCTGTACCATTTTGCAATGTAACTCTCCTCTCTGCTCGGACTGCTGTACGAGGCTGCTGTGAACCTGACTGTCTGTGAGTGCTTTGGGACGGGGGCAGCGCTCGCAGCAGCACCCGCTGCTCGTTGAGGACAGAGTGATACGTGCTTTCATGTCAGAGTCTCCAAAACATCAGAAAACTCTCCAATAACACCAGAAAAACTCGCTAGATATGTCGATAGTCACCTTTGAGAAAAAAAGTCGCCAAGAAGAGTTGGAAAGTCGCCAGATTTAGCGAGAAAGTCAAGTTACATTAGCAAAACTACACTAAGAAGAGTCAGCCTATCCAAAGCTGTCTGTCAAGGGCTTTGAGCTCTATAAAACATTTCATCCAATCATCATACAGAAGCAGAGCGTCCGACCCCGCCCACTGCTCCATTGACCGCCAGAGACGCTCAGCGTCCAGGGGCGGGACGAGTTTGTCGCATTATCCAATGAGCGTCTTATCCTGGCTTGTCCCGCCCTAGCCAAAACAGCTGTTGGGAGAAGCTTTATTGAACACCATTGACGCTCAGCGTCCGCAGCGGACTGCAAGTGTGTGATAGGGAAATCACGTTGGAAAATAACAGCGTCGGCAATAAACAGCTGGTTACAGGATGTCATAGTTGTAATTTTAGGCTGAATTTAATACGACAGTTGTGATTTAATTAATTTATTTGATGAAATTTTAGGGGAAGCTGAGCTTCCCTTGTTGTCTCAGAGCAATCGCCCCTGCTTCAATCTGAATCTCATCAAGAGATTTCCCTTTGAACTCTGCCAGAGTTCCTCTCTCCATAGCAAGAAGAATTTTTGATATTTTTGCCACTTCAATTGTGGCCTCTGGGAGACGGTAAAAGTCTCTGTGGACCCTTATATCGTGGCCCAAAAAGTTTGCTAGTTGGTCCAGCTTGTTGTTTTTAAGGTTAAGGATTTGGGACTGGGCTGCCACATGTTTTCGAAGTTGTGTCGACCTCAGATTTTGAGGATTCTTTGCACCACACAACTGTGCAAAAACTCTTACACAGTCCTTATGCACATTGCATGCTTCCCTTTTCTCTACAAGAAGCATTGTTGCAATAACAAGCTCAGGGTTTAATAACACTGCCACTTCCCTCCCTTTTTTCCCCACAGTTTCAACCCTGCTAAAATGCCTTGCTAGCTTCTGTTCAAAAGGTGAAAGGCTGGCAGCTACATCACTGTGAAGCTCAGTCTGATCTCGTTCCTGGAAAGATTCAAGAGTCATTTTCGACACTTCACCAGCACGCCGTTGTTAAAGAGGATTATTTGTGAAAGTGTCACCCTTGCAAGTTCTCCATATGCCTGAGGAGACTCATGCTGTTTTAGGTTGTCTAATGCACTAGCTGATTTCTCCTCCAGGTACTTGTGCAACAGTTGAACATCCTCTGTGAATGGTATGGTGGATGGTTTATTGAACTTTGACTTGATCAAAGTAGCCAGTGCAGTGTGTGAGACTTGTCCTGCCCATTCTTTTGTGCAGAGTTGTGAATCGATCCGCAGCCTTAATCAAATTTTCATCCTCTGCTGCAATGGCCCTGCACAGAATAATGTTACTGATCTTTTTGAGTGAGTGTCCTAATTTCAGGGCAAGACTCGGAGTAGAATACGAGTGTTTCTCTTTGTTGTATCCTGCAACAGCTCCAATGATTTTATAAAAATTGCTGGGTTTGACAGCATCTTCGAAACCAAATGTTGAATACTTAGTTCTTAAAGTCAAGAGCAGTCTGCCCATTTCACGAACCTTGGTTCTGATGTACTCAAATTTTGTTGGATCACTCCTGTGCTTGTTGTAGAGTCTGGGCCAATTGCAGTATCAAAAAGTCATTGCGTACCACTGACCCTACGCCATCTTGTCAGATCTTGCCAAGCACTCCTGTGGAAATTGCCTGTGAGCTGGTTGATTCAGTGATATCAGCCAGAGCTAATACATTGCTTTTCCCACTGACTTAATTTTTTGAGCGGGATGAGCATCTTCTTGAGTGCCGCCACAACTCTCACGAATAAACATTCCCTTACAGTATGCACAGTGTGCATACGTTTTGGTATCAAAGACTTTTGATGGTGCAGTTCTTCTCTTCACTTTCAGCGTTGCACCAGGACTACTCATAACCTCCTGATTGTGTTGATAATCACTATTTTCAGAGTCAGAAACACGCTCAAAAAGGTGCAACATCCTACACAGCAAAAAAAAAAAAAAAAAGAGAGAGCTTTGTTAATACAAATTCAAAAGAATCTATTACTGTACATGTAATAATCAAACATTGAAACATTTTAAAGCCAAATTTAAAATGGTATAGAAGACAATGAACATACCAGTGATGAACTCCTCTTGAAAAAGCAGGATTTGTGCCATGATCGTGAGCACACTAAAATGAAACAAAACATTGACAAAAACTGTGTTTGAGTAATATAAGTACAAACATTTGCAGGTGAAACCTTGCCATCTGAGAGTGGAGACAGGTCCACTGCAGTCATCACAATTATCCAAGGCGTTGAGCGTTGCGCTAGCAATTCTATGGTGATCATGTAGAACACTGCCTTAACTTGTAAAATATGTGAAAATGTAAAACGGATATGAGCTTGATTATTGAATAGATTATGTTCATATTCACCTCAGTGACAGATTACTGTAACAAAATACACAATAACATTTCATAACTTTCACAGAAGATTTCACAGAAGATTTTCAAGGCTTAGAAAAGTATTTGATAATCAGTGATGTTTGCAGGTTTTCTTTGATCATGGGAACCTTTAACGTAACCTTTGATATAACACATAACCAATTTGTGCAACATAATATGTGAAGAAATGTAGTAGGGGCTTTGTCACCAAAGGTGTCCTCATAATTCAGGTAAGTCAGGTGAACACCCGACACACACAACTCAGCCCGCTGCCTGATCAACATGCACGAGCCAAAGACAGGAAAATATTTTAGATTTATTGAAGCAGAAACAATTCTTTTTCATTCCACAAACAGTATGTTATGACACTGGCCATGTTTAGTGGAGAAATGTCAGTCAATAATCAGCAGGAAAGAAGGAAGACAGGAGTAATAAGCCTTTAATATAGACTTGAATGACCAATATCATTTTTAATATATTGATCACTGTGATGGTACAAAGCACTACTTGCCTTTTCTGGTGCTGCCTCACTTTCCTTGACCACTCCTTGGTCACTTCGCTCTTCACACTGTGCCTGAAAATGTACAGAGGAAATGTAGTGTTGTCCCATCATGCATTCACTTAGTGGTCATTAAGAAGAAGACAGGGGTAATGAGTCATGTACCACACAATTTGAAGGCCGACAACAATTTCTACATATCTCAAAGTTTTCAGTTGTGCAGATGTACACGTCTACAACAACACAACTGACCATCTACTACAGCTAATGCTGTGAACCTGTTTAAATATTAATCAATTAAATATCACATTCAGGATCATACTGTTGTCCTGCACATCAGTACGGCTGTGCTACAGTTGTAGGCATGAGGCAGTTTCCAAAATTAAACAGTTAAGACGGGGGTTCTCAAAATTTTGATAGCTGAGGGCCAATTTAGGAACCCAACATTGGACTGAGGGCCACCAAAGGAAAAAAAATGGAAACAACAGACAAAAATCCCATTTGTAATCATTTTAATGACCAGGTTGCATGTCTACAATTTACAATGTATTGATCTGCAAACAGTAATGTGCAATAAACACATTCTAATTAATACATGAGGCTAAACCTGGCAAAACTTGAGAAACATTGTAATGCACAAACTCCCTGGGGTTTTCTGCCCTCTACAGTCACATTTGGGATATAACAGTCCTGTGTGCAGTCCATTTCAGAATATGTAAAAACTTATTTAGAACAAAGAGTAAGCCTCAATGTGCCTTGCTTCCTGTCTTATCAGCATGGACCTTATTCATGAGCAATTCCAGCTACCAGAGTACCACAGTAAAACCTGCAGAGACAGACAGACAGACAGACAGACAGACAGACACACACACACAGAGAAGGAGGGGAGAAAGAGAGAGAGAAAAAAATAAAATAGAAGCTGTGACGTCCCTCTCTCCCTTTTTCCTTGGGCTTCTTGGCTCAGGAGCCAATGGGTGGGACTAGAGGACTTCAGGGAAACTACCTACACCTGTGTAGTTTAGGCCTCAGCCTATTTAGCTGGCTGCTTTGTAATTACTTGCTCTCTTCTCTTCCTTCCAGGCCTCCACCAACCAGATGGGTTAGACTTTTGGGTTTCGGTTGTGTTGGCACATATTGCACCACACATTTCACTCATCCACACACTGCATTCATGACTGATATAACTGATTAACATTGTTATTTAACTTATGTTTGTAATAAATATTATTTTAGACACGTGTTGTCATGTGTGATTCCCATTTCTGTAATGGACTTTGAGCCGGTTCGTAACAAAGCTTACCAAACAAGTCATCATCATTATCTATCACACTGAATATTTGTTTCTAGGTCAATATACTTTTTTTTTTTATTGGCATGGGATTTGTGGTGCTGTTTTCGATTGGCCACGATTCCTCTGATGTCCGGCTCCATCTCCGTCGTTGGGATACGAAGGACAGCATGTAGATGGCCATCTGTCAGCCTGGATCTCAGCTTGGATTTGTTGATGGCCATGGTGGAGAAGGTCTTCTCACAAATGTATGTGCTTCCGAATAAAGAGACCATTCTGATAGCATGCTGCCGAAGTGCAGGGTATGTGGATGGGGAAAGTCCTTTGTAGAACTCTGTGAGATTCTTGTCACGATATGCTGCTCTGGCTTCGGAGCTCTCCTGCAGATCGATGAGCTCAAACTGCATTTCTGCAGGATCTTCCTCAGGGACACATGAGAAAGGAAGAGGTTGAATGACTTCTCGTGGTCCCTGAAGTCGGAGAAGTGGTGGTCGAATTCCTCTCTGAGTTTTTTTTATGAGGTTATGGTTCTTGTCTGAATGCAGGCGACGTAAAACGTGGCGCCCCTTAGTGTCCGTGTCATCTACGAGCGCCTTGCAGGCGAGAAAATTGGTTAGATCTCCCAGTTTGAGCTGTCCCTGCAACAGTTCCAAGTTTTCGCTGAAAAGCTTTGATGTTGTCAAATAGTGTGGAAATGACCTTCCCATGGCCCTGCAGCTTCACATTGAGATCGCTGAGACAAGTATTCAGGTCAACAAGGAGCGCTAGGTCACAGAGCCATTTAGTGTCACTTAACTGTGTCACATCTTGTCCTTTTGACTCCATGAACTCTATTTCTTTCCTCAGGTTAAAAAAACGCTTCAGTGTGGCACCTCTGCTCAGCCACCTGACGGTAGTGAAGTATATGACGTCACCAAAATCTGCCTCTGATTGCTCCAAAAAAGTCTTAAATTGGCGGTGATTAACGGCACCTGTCTTTCTCCCAACCATTGCCGGTGCTCCATCTGTTGTGACACCGACTAGACTGCAGCTTCACATTGTATGCATCGAGACTGCAACACACAGCATCACAAATGTCGACTCTCCTTGTTCTGTCTTTGATACTCTCCAAGCTTAGTAGCTCCTCGCCTATTTCAAAGTTCTCTGTGATTGTTCGGATGAAAATAAGCAATTGCGCTGTATCAGAAATGTCCGCGCTTTCATCCAGTGCGATGGAAAAGGCTCCCTTTCCCAGGCCCTCCACACGTTGTCCCAGTTGCTCTTTGAGATTGTTGGCCAGATCTTCGATTCGTTGTGTCACTGTGTCATTCGACAAACTTATGTCACAGAGCTTTGTTTTTTGCTCCGGGCATACAATGTCGGCCACTTTCAAAATTCAGTCTCGCACAAATTCTCCATCACTGAACGGCTTACTCTGGCTGGCTATTTCTTGAGCTACCACTTAGCTAGCCTGTGTTACAGCTTCACCGGATTTGGCCAGATTTGTGAAAACTGACTGCTGTGCAGTGTAGCCTCTTAAGTTGTTCAAACTTACTGGTGCGCTCCTCGCCGGTGAATTTGTTGTAGGTTTTATGATTCATAATGGCGTTTTATGTTGAAGTCCTCGAGCATTGCATTAACTTGCTTACAGATCAGGCACATGACTTTATCCGACCCGTGAGGTACGACAAAGTAAGCGTATGTCCACTTTTCTTGAAACCGCCTTTTCTCCTCGCCAACACAACGTTTTTTTCTCGAGGGGCCCAGCTCTGGCTCCCGCTCCAACTCCATCTTCAAAGCTCCGGTCATGGTCTCTTCCCTGAGGCGGGAGACACAGTCAGCATCTTAGCGGTGAAAAAAAAAACATTGCACCGTGGACCTCTGGGAGTGAGGTCAAGTGAGGTCTACACCACACCTGTAATTACCGCTTATCCCTAAAGATGCATCTAAAGATCACGAAACGGAGATTCAACCTTTCAAAGCAATGTACAGTTGGATTAAAACTAACAATTATAATTCATTGCGGGCCGCCAGAAATGTTTCTGCGGGCCGCCACTGGCCCGCGGGCCACACTTTGAGAACCTATGAGTTAAGAGAACACAACCTTAACTCACCATTGAGCTCCACGACCAAAGGGAATCACCATAGTTATAGGTTATTTCCTCTCCTGGAAATATTTCTTTGACAGCAAATAGGCACAAGTGTGGCCTCCCTCTGACCATTATCCTTTTCACTTTGCAGTTAGGATGAACATGATCATCATTCACTAGTCGTCCCAGTGTTTTGTCTGGTTTTGAAGTGTCTAGGCTGTGAGATAAATAGACCACAAAAAAACTTTAATCTTGGCTTGTGGCTATGGGCTTGTGGTTAAGGACCATGCTGCAGGTCTTTCTTCCAATCCATCAACAGTACACAGTTTGACCAATCAACTGTCTGAAGACTGAGATCAGTTGATCAAATGATTCAAGATAGGTGTGCTGCAGATTGGTTGGAACACATGGTTGGTTGGCCACATGGCCCTTTGTGGAATGATTTACCCATATGGGGGTTAGATTAGTAAAACTCAAGATTAATTCACTTAATCTATGCTTTCACAAATTCAAATATATAACCACATGCCAACTCAAACAAAAGAGGCATCTTCTATATGGGGTGCCTATGGGGTTTGTAAAATTTCATTTACAGTTTTATAGCTGATATTTTATGAATATTTAACTCACTTTCAGCTATTTTTTCTTTCATTTAAGACAGAAATTCATGTAAAACAAATGTTGAAAATGTGTTAAAATAAATCTAAATGTTAAAGCTAAATATTAAATCTAAATCTAAATGACCAATCAGGATACTTACCAATGCTGCTTCCCATTCCACATGAAATCAAATATATATTTGTTGTTTATGTCATCTGCACATTTAATCAGAGACAAAATTCCATGGTACTCCACCACAAAGCTTTTTGGTTCAATGTACTCTCTTGTAAACACACCTCTCCCTGAAGAAAGAAAGAAAACATTAACATGGGCTCAACTACTTGTTAGGTAACTAACCTCATTTGTGGCTGTCTTTTGAAAGAGAAAAGGAAAAGTTTAGATGAAAGTTTAATCGTTATCTACTTCCCCTCATGTTGATGAGATGTTTTTTAATCCACCAAACACTGCCATAGATCTCTGCTGTTTGGAAAAAATGCTGCAAACATTTTTCCTGTCACATTCCTGAAAGTGTTTGATGGATTTAAAAGCTTCACCAGCACAAGGGTGAGTAGAAAGTGTGTGTGAATGTTGAGTAGGGGGTGGCTAAGGTCACACCCCTGGGACAGTCTGTATTTCAGATGAGGGTTGATGATGTATGGCCCCCCATCCTGTGGTTCTATGGTCTGTTTCCAAGTCCAGTATCCATGTGCCTTTCAATTAACCATTCTTCTTCTTTATTGAAATCAATTGCTCTAAGTTTGATAGCCTGTCTGATTTTTTCATCTAACTTTATTAAGAACTAACTTATATTAATTACTTTTACACCGGGCTACGATTGTAAGGCTGCCACACTAGGAGAAACAAAACTTCATATACTGAGTGAAGAACTTGCCTTTATAGTTGTTAATAAACCTTCCCTCTAGGAAGGCTTTATCCTCTCCCCGATGGATGTGTTCATCTTATTCAGGAGACTTTCTCCTTCTGCTCCTCTTCTCATATTTGCTGTAATAATGCCCAGACAATAACATTAAATTTCAAGCAAACTTCAATAAATGCCATGAAAAAAAATATGTAATTAATGTTTAGAATGAGTAAATTGTTGAGTAATAACTTTAAAACTGTAGATAAAAAATAAATAAATAAATAAATAAATAAATAAATTTAAAAAAAAAAACTGTAGATATGATTGCAGTTTGTTTTAAAGACGATACAAGTACCACATTGAGTGACTCTTCATATGATTATAACACCATCTGTAATACGCACTCAACTCAGAATATTACAGAGGCAAACAACCAGGAGAGCTGGCAGTGCTTTGCAATTGCATTGTCATAGGATTAAATACACTGGGCCAGTCGGACATTTTACATCCCAGGAAAAGCAGCACTCTGTCCTGTAATTTTTAAAAAAGGTTAGCAACAATGTTAGCCTCTGCTGTAGTTGGCTGTCATTTCTCGTCTCGCTACTGTTCAATGTGGGAATACTACTACTTTATTTAGCCTCGATGTTCTGTATGAAATGTCCAGACATTGAATAGTGGACAGAGTTGCTCCATCAGTAAGAGGCTGCATTGTCGGTACGGCACTTCTACTTTAAATACATTTCTCTCCCAAACGCTTTGCCTTACAAAAAACAACTTTAATGTCCAAAAAGCTTAACCTGTTGACACATTACCAGTGGCCTCCACATGTCACTGAGCAGACGATGTGAAAAGCAAAGCAGCAAATGTATTATATGCAAGCTAAAACTAGTAGTGAACAAACTCTTTCCTCATTAAATCCCCTCTCATCATGATGAGCATACACCTGCGTGGTAGGAGGACCTCTCCGATGCTGAGCTAGCGTTTCCAAGTGCAGCCAATCACGGAGCAGAACTTTCCTGATCGACTTTGACAGCAGCCACCCATGGAGCAAAACGTCACTGAAGCGTTCTGCCAACCAACAACGAAACTTTTGTGTGTGAACGGTGGGAAATTGTGTATGAACGTCCAGTGGCGCAAAATCTTTTCCTTGTGTGTGACACATACAAAAATCAAGTTTCCGAACTTCTGGGGACATGCCGAGAAAAAGAGGAGCCTCTCGGCAGCCTCCTGAATGCGTCTATGTTGCTTGAACTATCAGGACACTGGAGGTGTGATGGATTTAAATCCTGTAAACAATACATAATGCATTGTGAAACATTTGGCTTTTAAAAAATTGGAATGCATAAAAACTTACATCCACCAACACTGAACAACTGTCCTAAGTGCTCTTACACTGAGCTACACCATTTACCTCACCTACTTTTCAGGTTAAAATAATCACTACTTGTTTTTGTTGAAGCTTCTCTGAAAGTCCACATTTCTATCCAAGAACTCCTTGCTTTAAAGCATAAGTGTCTGCAGGAGTAAAAACAGTACACGCCAAGCAGCTGTGTGATATCTCTGGGGCCTTGTACACAGAGTGAGGGGATGCCAAGCCCTGAGGCTCATTGTGATTGGATGAGAAGTTACATAAAATTTTCAGTGAGTGGAGATGCAGAGCTGCTGAAATGTAGCACACTGGGCGAGTAAGGCAGAACCAGATGCAATTTGACTGTTTTAATTCTTGGTGACGAGAATTACACAACCAACCAAAAGAAAAGAAATAGAAAATAATAAATCTATGCAAGTAACCCAAATTAATTCATACAACCCACACCTCTCACACTCATACAAGTAAAGAAGAAATCACTCAGTCCAAGCATGCGTGGCTATGCCATGCAGAGCTGCTGTGACAACAAGATTGCAGCAAAAGTCTTATTGTGGAGAGCCAGCAGCTTAACAATTGTCTGTTGAGAGATGCCCGCAGTCAAAACGCCACCCTAGCAGGCAACACAGCGGAGCAGCAGCAAAGCAGCAGCAGCCAAGCAGACAGAACCGCAGCAAGCAAAAGGTGAGCTGGCACAAAGAGCCGAGACAAAGCAGCGGTCCGATCTGTGGTACCTGATCAAAACATAACGTTAGCACTATTCAACTAAACTGAAAATGATACGGTTGCGGGAGACACAAACATACCTTCAGCAGAAGTAGAGGCGCGCACACACACTCATACAGGCAGGAGGAGGAGAGCGACAGATCTGGACATCAGCATTTCCTATGACCACACTAGCATTAGCCGCCTGAATGCAGACACCACCATGCGGAGAGAGAGGACACTTACCACGCCAAAGGAGAGCTCATATGAGCAACACAGACCAACACGTGCAGCGGCACACACGCTGTAGCGGCGAGGGAACCAACCTCTTACCCGGAAGTGATGCAGAAGGGCAGGCGAGAGGGCCGTCCTAAATACGGGCCTCTGCTCAGGGATAGGCTAACAGGCCATCAGGGTGCGTTCAAGATCTCTCATGTGCAATGCATAGGCTAAGCTATGCTGCCACAATTGCATTATTCCTCTTTGAAAAACCTCTCATATATATCCGTAGATGTGGTGCTGTGTTTGGTGTCAATTAGTGCAAGTGAGTTCATGTATTCTCTAAACTCATGTAAAAATATTGTGAAATTTATGGAAAATGTGAGAAGTTCACACTACAGTGGTATACAGTAGGGCATTTAAGTAGAAGCATGCAATGGTGATGTGTGTGTGTGTGTGTGTGTGTGTGTCAAAAGAGTGTAACAGGTAGTAATCCACATTGACGGAAGAACAATCAGAAGATGGCAAAGAGGACAACAAAAGAAGATGGACCAAAACTTAAACACAAGGTAAGCGAATTTGTATGAATGAACAATTAATAAAACCAATGCTCAACCACAGATATTTGTTTATCAGCTCTAGTTAACAAGATAGCTAATTAGTGCCACGGGGTTCAAGCTCTGAGGCAACTATTAATCTTCTCCATACTTAATATTATTATTCCGCATTATTCTTCCACCGTTTTTCGGCGCGTAACTCCTCCCACAGCTTTGAGAAAACCCCGACAATATATACATCAAAACGTGCAGCTCGATTGGGGGATGGGTGCTATGACCTTTGGTGTTGAAATTCCAAAGTTTCCCAAAGTTATTCCCAAAAAACCGGGAGATTTCTCCATTGAAAATGAATGGGAATTTTTTGAAAAACCCCAAAAATTTCACCTTTTTTCAGAGTCACCTAGCTCTCTCATACATGAACGTAGAAACGTCATTCAAACTTTAAAACGGAGGAAAATTTGTCCTCTGGAAAAATACCAAACTATTTTTCCATAACATGTAAACTTTTCAAACTATGAGCAGTCAAACGAGGAGTGGAAATCACTTTTTTTTCAAAGTTAGAGTGGAAGTGGCAGTTAGCTAGAGTGTGAGAAGCAGTAAAAAATGACCTCAATTTTTATTTTTAACTCGAGCTCACGGCCAAACCGTAAAAATGAGACAAATAAGTTTTTGTCAAAATGTAGACATAGGTGTTGGGATTCATAAAAAGTGACTTTGACAGGCGGGGTCTGCACAAAATTTAAACGGGGGGGCCGAGACTGGCGGCAATCCCTGTCTCGCTCCCCACTGACTCTAACGTAATCGTCTTCTTTTTTCAAAAGAATCTCACTCTGTGTTCACACTGAGCTTACTCGCTCATTTTAAGGAATATGTGAATAAAATAAACACTGTCAGAATCTGCCGGCTTCTGTGTCTCTCACGCTGTTTTCAGTTTTTGGACAGGAGTTACGGTTTTCTCACAGTTTGTAATTGTTCGGGACCTTGTCAGAAGCCAAATTTTTCAGAATTTTGAGACATTTTTCAAGGCAGATCCTGAAATCGCCGTAGCAACCGCAGGGCCTTAGCTGACCTTAGCAACCTGTCGCTGGGCAGAATCTGACCTACTTTTTTGTGATTGGCTGAACTGACCTACCTTTTTGTGATTGGCTAATTCTACCTGTCTGTCTGTTTTGCCAGTTAACTGAGCTAATTCATTTGAATGGATTAATTCATGTTTACTGTGGACACAATAAATAGTTTTATTGTTTTGTATTATAGTTATATGATTTGTGGTATATAAAAAGATTCAACATTTATCAATAGAAGATGAACAAAATGTACATAATATAATTTCATAATTTAAAATAAAAAGTATAATAAAATCTACTCTCTAAATGATTTGAAGATTTACTTAATAATTTCATAACAGTGATGTTCCTGTCTGTGGAAAAAATGAAGTAGACTTTAATTAATAAGTTTAAATAAATATTATTTATGCTTAAATATGATTAACATTCACTTAATATTTTCAGGGATGTTAAGTTGAGAATAAAGTACATTCATAAGGAAAAAATAAATGGTGTACTCGTTCCGGCAATAGCCCCGTGGCACTTTTCTAGTTGCTAAGTGTTGTGCTAAGTGTAGCCTTGTATTTTGCTGAGTTTTCACAATATAGTTGCATGTAACTCTGTATAAGGGGGTTTATGCAAAGTAAAGGACCATAAAATTGTGTTAATTAGCTGTGGTTATTAAGCAGGATAGCTAGCTCAAATTGCTCACATGGGCTGATTGCAGCCTCATGTTTTTCACAATATAGTTGCACACTCTTAAAACCAATGTGTTGAAAAAAACACAATTTTTGTTGGTTTTTAACACATCTCTATGTCCAGATAAGGACAACACAACTTGCGTTGTGCTGACAGACTGCAAACATATCTAAAAACACAATACAGTCAATAAACTTGAACTAGAAACAGAAAACTGAGGCACCTTTTCCTCATCAGGTATCATGAGTCATTACAAGTTTTCTCCACTGGGTGGCACACTAAGACCACAAATGAATCTGAATGACTGCAGAGCACAAATGAGTCATCGTCTGTCAGCTATTTCACTGACAATGCTGTCAAAGTCTAGATCAAACACGAATTACAAGAGCATGACCTACAAACATATCTACAGGTTTCACTGGAAATAAAGTTCCTCTCCTGTTTGACTCAAAGTGTTGGCAGTTCATTTCAGTTGCTCTGTCTAAATGTCTACACAAACAGACAGGGAGAGAGTGAGTGTGTGTTTGTAATGTATATCTACTTATTGCAGTGTCTGATAAATACCCGGGTCTGAAGGCATCTAAATGCCCCTAACAGAAACCTTTCCGCTTCGCCAAGGCCCGACATGGGCAAGGGTGCGAGGTCCCGCCCAACGCTGCTTGCAGCTTTACATTTTTTTTTATCATACACACCAATGTGCAGGGATGACATTCCAGCTCCACTAGAGTAAATCAGATTATTTTTTAGGTTGAAAAATGATCAAGGGGTCCTGACCAAGTTTGAGTGGGCTGACATGTGAGACTGTTAGGTTAGATGTGTGTCCACTTGGGGAATCTTCTATGCACTTAAGATAACACAAGAAGCATAATAATCCTCCATAATAAACCAAACATTACCAGCACTCTCCACTTCAAGTGGTTCTTCATTTCTTTCCAGAGCAGCCAGCTTCAGCAACTTTGGGACCATGGTCGTTTCCCATTTGCGGAGAAAGATATCTCCCTTCTCTGGAAACATCTTCTCAAACTCTCTGTCAATCTGTTAAGTTTTACCAACAGGACAATACAAGGGTGATTAGGTAAATACACACATCAGTCAGGGTATAAGAAAATCCATTCAAGGGTGGTGATTAAATTTACTGACTTACCAGGTATGGCATATCAATGAAACGAGGGTAGTTCTCAACAATCTCTGCCAGAGTAGGTGATTGATTAGATATCCAATATCTTCGGTGGGAGTAGGTTTTGTCCATACCCATCTTGATCGATGAAAGGTTCTCAGGACTAGGCTTCATCCTCTTGATCACGGTTATCCATTCTTGGACAGACTCATCACTTTCTGTTACTTCTTCCAGTCTAAGAGTAACCTCAGATGAGCGACTACCCCTTTTCCGATAGCGACGCTGATCATCTCTCAGTTTTCGGCGGATGTTCCTCAGTTTGTCCTCCAGAAAGCCAGTGTGGCTTAATGTATCATAGAAGTGTTCCTTCACAACACAGAATACAAGTATAACACAAAAAAATCAGTAATCTTATGAGCTACTATCAAAATGAATCAACGAGCATGCATGTTTCATGCTACTCTTAACAATATTCCCTTACATATCCTTCATTTTCTTCCTCCATCTTGATCTGAAGTGACGGGAACAGTTCAACAATGGTTCTGGCAAGGATTTTTTTATCAGCACTTACTGGATAACTGAGATAAAACACAATGAACAGGAAAATGGACACATTAACATTGTGCATATTTTCATTAGACCTCCTGTAATCCAAAATAAAAAGTGACGTCTACTTACAATCCCCTTTTTTCAACAAGGTAGCTGACGGCAGTTGTGACCAGTGCCCTTCTCCATTTTTCTGTGAGGGTTCCATTCTCCTCGTAGAATGCCAAGATCCTCAGATCTTTTTGTTGTAGGTGGCGTTTCACACTCTCACTGCCAAGGTCATTGGCTGCTGTTGAAATCTGAAGGAACATTTCATATACACAGTATTTTAGCTTAAAGCTACCCTTACTTTTGTTACATTTTTTTGTTTAGGTTAAAATGCTATTAATAAGGTAATGGTACTCTAAAATCTTAGAGAGATCCACCAGGCATAGAAACTCATTATTATTCCATTCTCATAATATTCTGTGAAAACTCCAACCAATCATATCATTCATACTGAATGAATTAATGACATTGAACAAACATACCTGCTGTACTTCTGTTTCCTGCATGTTTCCAGCAGTGGCACTGACATCACAAACCTCTGATTGAATGGACTTGAATAGAATTTGGAATTTATCCATGTTTTCAACATGATAGTTCACATCAATATCAATATACTCATTAAAAACTGAGCAGAACTTAAGAATTCTGGTAATTTCTGCTTTGCACGACAGTGCAGATGCACAAGCCTCAGTGATGTCCTGGACAGTACAGAAAGTGTTCATCCTCTTGCATATTTCTTGGCCATCCAGGAATACAGTCGTGAGGGATTTGGGAGGATCCATTCTTCTACATGTGCATAAACAAAAATATACAGTGACAAAACAAAATTAACACAAATTGAATTTCTAAATACAACGCCAAGTTGACAACTGAATGACTAGGACTAAATTTAAAATAATAATATAATCACAGCCTTATAGTAATCACAATAATACAGCATACCAGTTATAGAATCAACCAGTGCAGTTTTGTCAAATAGCTTGATTGAAACTGCAGATGCCTTTTACTTACCATCAAGCCTTAACTTGGTTATGCTACCCAACTTAAGAAATAGTGCCAGCAACTTGTGGAAACAAGCCTGCAAAATTAAAATGCCAAAATGAATGTATTAATTTAATTATAAACCAACAGACTTTATATACACAGCATAACTGGCCAAACAATGCAAGTAAAATTACCTATTACTATTACTACCTATTACAAACAGACGTCAAAAGCTAGGATTGCAGGCAACATTTTGGCACCAACCTCAGAATGATCTTATGTTAGCTTTGGATAGCTCACAAGAAAAATGAAGTAGCAGCTAGCTGCTATGTTTATTTATTTTATATAGTGCCATAAGCTTATTTGAATCAATAGATTTGGTCCAACATAATACTGTACTGTTAATATAATAACCCCGATGATTATCTCCCAGATAACGTATTAGATAAATCACAATGTTATATAAGCACTTATCTGCATACCAGCATAAAGCTAAAGTTTGTTAGCTACTGTGCAGACAGAAGGGGAATGATAAAACATGGCATTTATACTGTGATACACTTGTCGAAAACCCACTTATGTTTTTGTTGTGCTTTGCAATTCGTGTGCTTCTTTCGTATGCCAGATAGCTTTACCCACTACTTGTTTTTTATAAACTACAGCAAGAATTGCTGAAAAACGTTAAGCAAACAAAATGGCGCCAACCGCATAACCGACTTTAGCTAGGTTCAAGTCCTTAGACAGTTCACGCAATTATGGTTGTCCTCCCTCACTTAAATATTCGTATAATTGTCTAAGAAAAAATATCTTCTGACGAGACTCAATGTTTTGAATTTTATCTATCACGGCGTCGACATTAGTCGAGGTCCATACTGTTATATAGTTTAGTATAGTTAGCAATATGGCTAGCTGTTGTATAAAAAGCTAACATTCATGTGCACAACCGTTACAGTCACAAATCCACAGCAAAACTACTACTAACACATACAGGGGTTTCCTTTAAGATACAAGAAGGTGCATATAGACTGCAACATCGATTTTGCTGTACTTACCTTCATTAAACGCAGGTGCTTCACACAGCAGCAGAGATCTCCTCATCCGTTAACGTCCAGATACAAAAAGAGGCGGGCAAACGCGCTCTACACGTCAAACTTGATGATGTAGCTGGTGTAACTGGAGACGTAGGGGTTATGCCCCGCCCACTTTTCAAACTTTTCTTTTTTTTTTTTTTTTTTCCTCACAGCATCGTCACCGCTGAGGATCACACAGACAGCCTGCTTCTGTGGGTGATTTCACTTGGCTCAATATGAAATCATATCAAACATATAAATAAAATACAAATATTCTTTCAAGTCCTGGCTATCAGTCCCTATATTTAAAAACTACAGAAAGTAAGACAACTTTTTCGTATTGCTACATATTTTAGTACTACACAGAATATATATATTTAGGCCTCTAATATGATAAACACACACACACACACACATATATATATATATATATAATTATTTCCTCTTCCATCTCACCATAGTCCCTAAATGTGTTTATAAAATACATGAAATGGAATTCAAATTGAAAACAGTCTTCTGGTGGATGAACACCCCCCCCCCCCTTTGTACAACCCCCCCAGCTGATTGGCCAATGCTCATGACACAATTTTGTGTAGAACTTTCCCCTCAGGGAAATACTGACATTTAACACAACATTTGTTGAAATCATCATTGCAAATTTTCTATGGGAGAGAGAGTATGAGAGCAATTTTCAGACAACAAGCCAAATTAGTCAGTGAAGTGTAGCATGTAACGCAGACTTGGCTCTCTAAAGCATCACTGCAGCAATGTAGAGTGTATGTGTTTACTGCTCAGTTAGTTGGCATCGGGTGTGTTTTTGTGGAGTAGAGTATTAACTATATTGGTAAAGCTAAGATAGTTACAGTAGATCGAATACTAATGTTCACTGTCTATGTGGTACCAATGGACTCTTGGCCTTTCCCAGCTGAAAAAGTTGAATATGTTTAAAGTGCAAGGAAGACTGCAGAGACGGAACGTCAGCATTAATCAACTTTAACCAGCTGTGTTTGTATAGAGCACTTTAGATGGTGAGCCTCATATGAAATAACAGTTAAGGTGTAACATCAATGCAAAGGTGATGAAACGATTGAAATGGGGAAAATAGGTTAGATAAGGTTTGAACTAGAATGATATAAAACACAACATACAAAAATTCTTGTAATAATAATAATAATTGGAAACAGATGAGGGGTGTGACAGAAATAATGTAATCATTAAAAAATGATCTGCTCAACCCCAGATTGAAGCTTCTAAGTCAGATACAATATATCAAGGTCATTTTTCTTAATTGTCATCTTTATTCTGCAAGTTGTGTTTTACACATTACCATGGACCTAATGGCAGAATGGATGGCTTTACCTGTTTTGTTGAAACTATTGTTGCTTTCTTCTACAGGACGTGGTGTATTTGCAAAGGGTACAATCAGCAGAGGACAATTTGTTGCTGAGTATAGGGGGGACATGATAAATGATGCAGAATATCAGAGCAGAAGAAGAGTTTACCACCCAACATGTGCTGCGTTTATGTTTACATTCAAGTGGAGAGGGAAAACGTGGTAAGACTTAATTTCTCCACCTATTCTACACCACACTAGACCATATTAGAATATTGTGAATGGGACTCTGATCTGGTGTTTTTCTTTTTGTCATGTTCCCATCTATTTTTAAGCATTGATGCCTCAAGAGATGATGGGTCATTGGGGCGGCTAGTGAATGATGAACACAGGAGGCCAAATTGTAAGATGAAAAGGACTGATGTGAATGGAAAGCCTCACCTCTGTTTGTTTGCCTTGGATGATATTCAAGAAGGAGAAGAAATTACCTATCATTATGGAGACGGGGACTGCCCATGGAGAACACAAGTATGTTATACAGTACACATTATACAGAATGGCTCTGTGTAACAGAATCAAAGTAACTTTTGAAAGAATCCTAGTGGTATAATATTATGAATATAATTTATCACTACATTTTTTTCATTATTGCATATTATTGAAAACAATGCTATGATGTTTGATGTTTTGAGTATGATGGTATGCATCTCATTCAATTGATTTTTGTCTAAAACTTGAACCTTGAGCAAGTGTTCATTCATTTTCTAAAATGCTGTGAAGGTTAGTGCAGATTAACCAATGGTTTATCGTTATCTCTCATTCTAAAATATTCATGTTCAATGTGTTTAGATGACCAGCATTAATTTCTCTCACTTCTTTAAGCAGCTTTAATGAGCCACAGTTTTGATGATACTGTAGTGTGAAAAAACACTTTAACATAACCCATGAAGAATGTTAATGTTGGCTATGTATTTCAGGCAAATTTCATGTATCAATGAGATTATACTCCTATTTAATCATTACTCTTAATCTGGACTCTCATGATGTCCCCACATCACACCTTCACCCTTTCTTGTCTGGGTAATAACTGTGTTTGGAAAATCAGACTACTGGTAGTCTGGTCCCCATAAGGAACTGAAACATTGTGTATAGAAATGTCCCCACAAAGCCTGTTTGATTCAAGACGTGTGAAAGCAGCCAGAGCTTGGCTGGGTAGGAAGGAATGGGTACCATGATATTTGATGTCTCTCAGAAATCGGTGTCATGCATTTCATTCGCGAGAGATTCTGTGCGGACAATTGTTCACTTGTTTTTTCCCTATTGTGTTGTACAGAGCTTACATCAGATTCACCATTGGTGTCTTGATCGATCATATTCTGAAACTGTATCATTGTTCAATGTGTTTATAGATGGCCAGCATTACAGCCAAACAAGTGGCTTTAGGTGACTCTCATCCCTCTTCCCCATCTCTGAGTCACATGGATGATGCTAGGCGTACAAACTACACTCTCCAAGAGGTATATATACATTTTACTCACTTCTCTTTACAATTCTACAATTCATTTAGCAGACGCTTTTATCCAAAGCGACGTACAATTGAAAGCATTGACAAGGCTCTTTATCACGTTTTTGAAGTTCTCTCACTTTTTTAAGCAGCTTTAATGAGGAAGGACCACAGTTTTGATGATAGTGTAGTGTGAAAAACACTTTAACATAACCCATGAAGAATGTTAATGTTGGCTATGTATTTCAGGCAAATTTCATGTATCAATGAGATTATACTCTTATTTAATCATTACTCTTAATCTGGACTCTCACGATGTCCCCACATCACACCTTCACCCTTTCTTGTCTGGGTAATAACTGTGTTTGGAAAATCAGACTACTGGTAGTCTGGTCCCCATAAGGAACTGAAACATTGTGTATAGAAATGTCCCCACAAAGCCTGTTTGATTTTACGATGTGTGAAAACAGAGGTTGGCAAGATAGAGAGGAATGTTTATGAGGTTGTTGTCTCTTGACGTTTTGTGCATGCTGACATGCATCTCCTCTGGAGATTCTGTCTGCATAATTGTTCACTCTTTTTGTATTCTATAAAGTTTACTTGAGTTTGACTATTGGTTTCTTATATTCTGACATGTTGTTTTATTAAGATGACCAGCACTGCAGCTGATGATGTGGCTTCACATGACTCTAGTCCATCCCTGTCTGTGAATCCGATGGATGATGCTGCTGGTCCAAGCAACACTCAACAGGTATTTACATATCCATCACTTTTTTATGTTATTTTTCTCTTTATATCTGAGCATTTCTGATGATGGACATTAATTTTCATGATAATGTATTTTGCATTAACATGGCAGGCAATTTCACATAATGCATTCAAAATGTTAGTGTTAGCAGAGTATTTCAGGCAGATTTAATTTATCACAGGGATTATTCTCTTGTTTAGTTATCACTCTATTCTGGACACTCACAGTGTCCCCCACACCACACCTCACTAAGTGTCTGAGTAAAAAGTGTGTGTAAAATGTTTTAACATGGTCCCCATATGGAACTGAAATATTGTGTATAGAAATGTTCCACAAAGCCTGTTTGATTCAAGACGTGTGAAAGCAGCCAGAGGGCTGGGGAGGGGATTTCTAACTCCATTTACATTACATTTTAAACATTCTTTAAAGCAGAAGTAGGTGATATATTTGTGTTAATATAAGTCTTAAATAGTTATATCTTCCGACAGCAATCACTTACATAGAGTGTTTGGACTGAAACACGGGTCTCTCAGTCCCTCTGCTCTGCTCTGAGCCGAGGAGAAAACATTTATCGTATCCTACAGTTTTTATCCAATGAGGAGAGAGAACGGCATGCAGGGCTGTGTGTGCAGCCAAGGAACGCCGTGAATGTGGCAACGTAGCGACGAGGACTGTTATGGTGCGTTCAAGGAAACTTGTATTTTTCTGACCGTGAAGTGGTACCAGTACGATCTGGTACGAGTTCACCGGTCGGAAGTTACGAGTAGCCGTTATAGTGACTTTCACCGGTAAAACGGGTCGGAAAAACACGAGTGGGTTGCCTGAAACGCTACAAAGTCGTAAGTTGTGACTTGAAGCTGTAATTTACGATTTCAAAAGCCTGCCTGGAACGCAGCATTAGCGAAAACGACCGGACCACTTACTTCTGCTTTAATGGTAAATATTCACATATATATTTTCACTTTTTATTTGCAGGCTATGACAGTGCCCCAGGACACATTTGAGGTTTTCGTACCAAGACTGAGACGGACTAGAAGTGTCATTGTAAGTTTATCCATCATGTGGGGAAAAACAAAACAGATTAAAAAGAAGTTGTTTTTTTACTTACTGCTAATGTATTTGGACCCTCAATCATATATTATTGAATGGACTATGTCACCAAATTAAATTTAAATTTTAGCAATTGTTACGAGCAAAAGGACCTAATTCCCATACTTTTTCAAAAGGTAAAAAAAAAACATTGATTGTCAACTTACCATTAAAGGAAATCCATGATGAAAAAGCATACAAAAGAAGCCACTAATGCACTCTAAATCTAAACAAAAACACTTTGACTGTCAGTCTTTTTTGTGATAGTGTGTGGATTGCCAATTGGTGTCATTTACTGTAAGGTGTGAGGTTTCATCTTGTAGTCATAGCTCAGATGATCACATGACATAAATACATGTTAACCCATATATGTTTTAGACAACTCACACCTTAATTGACACACCTGTTAGCAATCCACAGACTATACAAGAGGAAGGCTGGCTGACAGTTGAAATGTGTTTGTTTGCTCTGCCTCCCTGGCACAAGCTGAGTCATTAAGATATATTTTTTGCAATGACATTTGCTAATGAGCACTTTAATTGTTGACAAGTTTTTTCACTTTGATCTATCCAGCACTTTCTTTCTTCATGAAAGAAAAATGGATTTAGAGGAATTTCAAAATATTTTTTTATTTTCAATTTCATTGTAATTACCCAATTGTAACAGTATTTGAATTTATTTCAGATGAAGGACACCGTTTTTGAAGATTCAGATGAACTTTATTGTACTACGCCAGAGAGTGGAGAAGATTTCATCCCCGATACCACCTCCAAAAGTGATACTGACAGTGAAGCTAGCCTCAAACTCAAACCAACCTCAACAAGAAAACATCAATATGTTGATGATAAATCTGTCATGTGGTCCCCTATCTGTGACTCTACAACACCAGACAGCATGGAATTTGACAAGCAGAGTCATACATCTAAAGTCAGAGCAGAAGAGGAATCCTGTTCCAGTGATGCAGAAGAAGAACCCTGTTCCAGTGATGCAGAAGAAGAACCCTGTTCCAGTGAAGCAGAAGAAGAACCCTGTTCCAGTGATGCAGAAGAAGAACCCTGTTCCAGTGAAGCAGATGAACAACCCTGTTCCAATGGAGCAGATGAACAACCCTCTTCAAGTCAAAGCATAGGCACTGTAGTTGTTGGTCCATGCAAAAGAAAGGCTGGGAAAAGAGTGTATGATAAGAGACATTATTGCTTGTATTGTTCTAAGCCTTATGCTAAAATGGCAAGGCATTTAGAACGTGCACATAATGGTAAATCTGATGTTGCTCGGGCTCTAAGCTTTACAAAGGGCTCGAAGGAAAGAAAAAAAAAGTTGGATTATATTCGGAACAAAGGAAACTATGCTCACAATGCTTCTGTCATGCAGTCAGGAAAGGGAGAATTAGTGCCATTTAAACATCCTCCTAAACAGGCACAGGGAAATGACTTTATGCACTGTGCACACTGTCAAGGACTTTACACACGCAAAGTCCTGTGGCGACACATGCGTAATTGTCAACTCAAACCTGGATCAGTCGCCTCCAAGCCAGGAAAGAACCGTGTTCAGTCCATGTGTACATACACAGGGCCTGTGCCGACAAACACAAGTGAACAGTTGTGGGGAGTAATTACTTCTATGAATCCTGACCCGATCGCACACATAATAAAAAATGACCAAGTCATTATTGATTTTGGGCAACACTTGTTAAATAAAAAAGGGATATCAGCAAAGAATAAACTGCAAGTGCGAGAGAAGATGCGAGAATTGGGAAGGTTGATTCACAGTGCCAGGAGAGTGACTTCCTTGAAAAATATGGAAGATTTCATTAGTCCCAAAAAGTACATGGAGACTATTAAAGTTGTCAAGCTTACATGCGGGTATGAGAGTGAATCAAACAGGTTCTTGATTCCATCTCTAGCAAACAAACTTGGGAACTCCTTAGTTAAAATAAGCAAACTCTTAAAAGCTAAGGGTTTAATCTCAAATGATGAAAAGCTTGTAAAGAATGCCAGCAACTTTGAAGTGGTCCATCAGGAAAAGTGGCATGAGTTGATCTCAGCTACAGCATTGAGGAACATTAGGGAAGCAAAGTGGAATATGCCCAGTGTCATGCCCTTCACCAAAGATGTCCAAAAAATGCACGCATATCTCACACAAGAGCAAGATAAATGGTCCAAATTCCTCTCTGAAAGTCCCTCTACAAAAGCCTGGAAGGAGCTGACAAAGGTGTGTCTTGTCCAGCTCATCCTCTTTAACCGCCGCAGGGAGGGAGAGGTGGCAAGCATGCCCCTATCTGCATTTCTTTCAAGAGACACTTCTGATCCACACGATGATCTGGACTGGGCACTCTCCGAAGTGGAGAAAAAACTCTGCAGACACTTCACTAGGATTGTTGTTAGAGGAAAACGTGGTCGCCCAGTCCCAATTCTTCTCACTCCTAAAATGCTGAATGCCATAGAACTCCTTGTGTCACAGAGAGAAGCTTGCGGGGTTCTGAAAGACAACGACCACATGTTTGCACCACCAGGGGCCATGACGCACTTCTGAGGGTCAGACTGCTTCCGTGCCTTTGCAAAGCAATGTGGTGCTGATTGTCCCAGGGCACTGACATCGACCAAACTGCGCAAGCATGCAGCAACCTTGTCAACAGTGTTAAACATGACAAACAGAGATGGACCAGTTGGCCAATTTTCTCGGCCATGACAATGTGCTCAAAATGTTCATGAGGTACTTATACACACACTGATATGATTTTGCCAATCCTGTACTTCTGTTGGATTAAACATTTAAACGATAACATACATGATGAAATGTCATTCAAAGATATGAAATATTAAGTGCATTGTGATGATGATACCTCTATGTCAATTTTAGGGGAAAAAAATCAAGACCAAATTGCAACAATTACATTTACTAAACAGCTGAAGACTTTTATGTTTCTCTATTACATAGGGTTAGGTTATATAGGTTAAATACACATTTTACAATTGTTAACTGTCAAGATGCTATGAGACTCTGAAAAGGTTACTTTCCATATGACCACCAACAGAAGAGACACTTCCCCCTCCTGAGAAGGATGAAACGCCACTAGTACCACAAGAGGGACGCACACCTCCTTCATCAGATGATGAGATACCATCAAGAGTCAGCGTTAAGAAGTCTTCCTCCAAAGGTTAGTAGTTTTTAAAATGCACTTCGTGTTTGAATTTGGACTAAAATCATTAACTATTCTGATGATATAAACATTAGGAATAATTGGCTCCAATACCAACCACTTGTCCCTTGTTCAAAAGGCTTGAGCAGTTTAACAGTTAAATGCATAGCATTATTTTGTAGTGAAATGCATTTTGTAGAAGCTATTCAACTACATGTAGCTTTAATATCAATTGAAATAAAAAGCTGAATTGGCTAAAATCATTACTCTTGCCGTGCTCATATAGTGGTAGCAATAAATACAGTGAAATAATAGGGGTGGGCAGAGACACCCAGCTCACGAGATGAGACATTATTTGGGTGACTGGGTTTGATTGGGTTCACAAGATCGAGACAAGATTTTAACATTACTTTTAATAAAACTTTAATAGAATAGAACAATCACTTTATTTATCCCTGAAAGGAAATTTATGTAGTCTGTAGCTCATCTACCCTTTGCGTAATAAGTGTAGTCTGATGGCTGTTGGTAGGAAAGATCTTCTGTATCTCTCTGTCCTGCAATGGATAGAGAGGAGTCGTCCACCACTGCTGCCTCTTTGATCCATCAAGGTGTTATGGAGTGGATGATCCGTGTTGTTCAGGATGGCCTCTACCATCCTCATTGTGTGTATCTCCACCACTTCCCCCAGAGAGTCCATCTTTACTCCGATGACAGAGCCAGCCTTCTTAGCTCATTGGCTGCCAGCCGTTTTAGAGCATTTTGACAGATCTTTCAAGACCCACAGAATATTGTGTTCTATGAGTATGTAGGCACAGAGGCTACCAGAAAAAAGAGTAGACTCTTCTTTCGCCAGGAAAAAAAAGTTTGTTTCTACCTTTTTCCGTTCTTTCGTAATCGGGAGTAGAACATAGGCTGGTTTCACCAAAAACACCAGTTTTTGACCAAAACTCTGAGAAAACGAGCTTTTTGTGAAAAAAAAACATGTCAAGCAGAACAGTGACTTTGAAGTTAATATTTTTTTTGCTTTAGTGACACCTCACACATCTGAATAGTGTTTTCCTTCTATAAAACAACACTGAGAAAGGACTTTTGATTGCAAAACAATAATTTATTTACAAATATGTAACTGTGTGCAATTTGAAGACTTGACAAAAATGAACTTTTTTGTACAGAACGTCACAGCAAAAGCGAATCGTGCCTGTCAGCGTGAGTGCGTGTCATGTGACTCCTCTCCTCTCTCCTCCTTCCTCTCCTCCTTCCTCTTCTCTCTCCTCCTTCCTCTTCTCTCTTCTCCTCACCTCACCTCACCTCTTCTCTCTCCTCTTCTCTCATCTCCTCTCCTCTCTCCTCCTCTCCTCTCATCTCCTCGCCTCCTCACCTCTCTTCTTCTCTCATCTCCTCACCTCACCTCTTCTCTCCTCTCCTCCTTCCTCTCCTCTTCTTCTCTCATCTCCTCACCTCACCTTTTCTCTCCTCTCTCCTCTTCTCTCATCTCCTCTCTTCTCCTCTCCTCTCTTCTCCTCTCCTCCCCTCTCTCCTCTCTTCTCCTCTTCTCTCATCACCTCCTCTCCTCTCCTCTCTCCTCCTCTCCTCTCCTCTCTCCTCCTCTTCTCTCAGCATCTCCGCTCCTCTCTCCTCCTTCCTCTCCTCTTCTCCTCTCCTCTTGCATTTGTGAGTGTGTGTGGCCGTGTGTGTGCGTGCGTGCGTGTGTGTTTTCACCACTACACAGAATAGTTCAGCTTTGTTAGTTAAGCTGTGAAACACTCTCCTGGGTGCAAGGTGACACAACAGGATGTGCACCACATTTTGGTCTCCCTGTGCCGGCCCCTGCATGCGCAGACTCTGCACCTCCTTGTCGGTCTTGGCTTCCTGCTGGTGGGCATCAGGTGGTCCAGTTTGTGTTTGCCTATCTGTCCGTCTAGCCTGCGCTCTGGATCGGTGGGCTACGCTATCTGCAAATGTACGTTCAGCGTGGCAGGACGTCACCAAAGTGTGTGCGTAACCAAGCGCACTCAGCCAAGTGTTGACAAATGGGACAGCCCCCTTGTGTAGCGGTTGACACAGTTGGGCAGCACAGTCTTTAATCAGCCTTGGACATGTAGTGTTATGTAAATGTTTCACTGTCACTCTGTGATCATCTTTCGTTCCTTTTAATTAACTTAGTACGAACATAACACTCGGATGAATGAACACTGTCTTTCGCGGGCTGGACTCACCAGTGTGTTACTCTTCAAAAGGTCCGGTCTTGAACAACCACTATAGTTCCATATGCTCTGCATTAATCCATACAACACAGGACACACACCATCTGGACCAGCTGCCTTCCCATAGCAAAGTCTCCCGAGCTCCAACCTCACCCCTGTCTCTGTGACAGACAAGGGTGGAGGAACAGGTGTTAGAAGGGGAGTAGCTGCAGCAGTGGAGATGTACCTGTACCTGTTGAAGAACTGATTAAGTTAGTCAGCTCTTCCAACATCACCCACTATTGGCTGTCTTGTCTTTTTGTTGTAGCCAGAGATGGTATTGATTCCTTTCCACACCTCACGGATGTTGTTGTGTTGTAAATTCCTCTCAATCTTTCTTTTGTAGTCCAACTTAGCCATTTTCAGTCTCTTCTTCACTCATGTTGTACCTGTTTGAGCCACTCTTTGTCACCGTTTCTAAAAGCTTCCTTTTTTTGGTTGAGGATTGCCTTTATGTCACTTGTGATCCAGGGTTTATTTTTGGGGAAACAGCGTATAGTCTTTGTAGGTATGACTGTGTCTCTACAGAAGTTTATGTAATGAAATGTAAGACTGTAAAAATCACTTTATTTGACTGGAACACAGAAATGCATTTAGAAATGTATTATAACTGTGCACGAGCTTTGAACTTAACACTTTCCACAAATTGATATGAAAAATAGAAATAAAAAATAAAAATGATAAAGCTTCACAACACACAATTTCACACAATTTTTTAAAAATAATTTTTCATAGGAGCACACCTGGAAGAAACTGAGAGGGATGACATGCCCCTACTATCACAAAAGAGACGCAAACCACCATCATCAGATGATGAGATGCCATCAGGAGTCAGCGCTAAGAGGTCCTCCTCCAAAGGTAAACTCAAAAATCATGCTGCTTTTTAGAGAATGTATTGTCACTGTACAAATTAAAATATAGATTATAATCAAATTATTGTGGGCACACTTGTCTGTAATTTTGCATTGAAATGTAATTATCTCAATTTATTTTCTGCTTCTCTTTTGAGAGGCAACTGTTGCTGCCCCAAGCTTACCTTGTAAAAAAAAATCACAAAAAATCTCACAAAAAAAAATCTTACATAGCAAAAGAGTAAAATTATGAGAAAAGTAAGTCTCTATATTACATACATTTTTTTTTATGGTTAAAATTGTAACTTTTTTTAACTTTACTTTTACACATTCCTTGGTTTCCTGAAAATTTGTTCCTGAAGGTTACAGAGGTATTACCAACATAATTCATTATTTTTTTCTCAACTTCATATGCCATTTATTTCAATGTTTATGCCAATTGATCATGTGCCCTGGCTATTTGGCCAAAGGGATGTCCCTTTGGGTGACTGGCAAGCGCGCATGACTCTTACCCAGGAGGTGTGGGTTCAATCCCTGCCCCGGCGCTCTTCACCTTGCCACATTATATTTTAACGATACTGTGATAATGCTGACAACTGTTTGTCACAATAATAGTGATGTGGCCTTTTCATATTCTTAATGTTCAACACAATATGTATCTTATTGGAAAAAAGAAATAATTCAAAACATCTGCTGCTTTTCCCTTGTGATTAAGTCAGTCCAAATGACAGTACGCAGATTGATGTTTGACTGACAATGTAAGTAAATATTTTCATTTTGATTGAGGAACCTAATCCATTACTGAAAGGGTTAAGACCTTTAGATTGGAAATCAAGCACATACTCTCCTTAACTGTTTCAATCACAAAACTCCTTTTTTTCTCACCACTTCAAGGCAAAGCCACACAGAGGAAGAAAAGGCCCTGGCAGGAGACAGAAGTGCAGGCGGTGGAAAGGCATATGAAGAAGTTCATCACATCTTGCATTGTACCAGGAAAAATGGACTGCGAGAAGTGTTTAAGGGCTGAACCAGAAGCCCTTCAGAACCGGGACTGGCAGACCCTGAAATGTTATGTTTATAACCGCATTTCAGCCTCCAAAAAGAAATTGCAATGTAACTAGCTTTTAAGTTACCAACTCCCTGGTAAGGCATTTTTTTCCCATTACACACATTTCAATTTGAACATTGTCCTCTAAAAAGACGTCAACATTTTATGTTTGATTTTTTGTTTTAAATATACATATTGGGAATCCCTTTCATTGTTTACTATTCATCACGGATCCCCATTAGTCATCACTGTGGGAAGACTATTCTTCCTGCAGTCCTATGTTAAAACGTAAGAGGAGGGTTTTTTTGTCTGTTTGTATGCCATTTGAACCAATTTGAGTCAATTTGTTCAGTTGCACTCAATAAAAATGGTTGTCATACAATTTATGTGAGTGTGCAATATCTATGTGTTGACTTGATTTACCAAAAAAAAAAAAATTAGTTTAATCTATCAATATTCACATTCATTTGACGGTTTGATTTATTCAGATGCTTGCCATTTGTCATTAGTAATATGTGGGACCCATAAGTACAGTTGTTTATGAAACATGGGCACCCCCATCTGCAGTTATTTTTATTTTAATTATTATTCACCATTATTATTATTTCATATTTCACCATTATTTTATTCACAGTAGTTGGTCTGAATGTTGATGAATGTAACCGTAAGAGTGTGTGTGTTAATGTGAGGCAGAGAATGGAGATTAGTGCAGGCACTGTGGGCAGCCAGGGGTCCAGGTAGGGGTCATCAGGGTCAGGAAGGCGCGTACGTGCTATAGTAAACAGAGCGCCGCAGTGAGCGACCACGTAACTTACCGTGTCTGTATTCCTGTGTTATCAGGTGAGCATGTTGGTAAATTATAAAGAAGTGTACTCTGTCCAAGTGTGCAACAAATACACTTGGTGCAAGGTCCCCAATAATCACATGTAATTAGTGGGGACCTTGTGTGAGTTATGTAAATTAATTTACATATATACAAATGAGGTCCTCATGAACCATGTTAAATCGATTTTTCCCAAGTCCCCAGTTGGCATGGTCCAACTACTACTTCACCAATTCTGATATTTGAAGTTGTGTATAACCTAACAAAGCCATAGTTGTTATACTTGATTTTTTTCATGGCTGTATAACATTTAGAAAGGGTGGTCCCCACACGTG
The DNA here is from genome assembly GCF_027409825.1 of Scomber japonicus. Taxonomy (NCBI): domain Eukaryota; kingdom Metazoa; phylum Chordata; class Actinopteri; order Scombriformes; family Scombridae; genus Scomber; species Scomber japonicus. The sequence continues at coordinate 31,212,895 of NC_070594.1, read as the reverse complement.
ATGAATAAAAAGTCGGTCCCCATAGACCATATAAACGTGTGTGTGTGTGTGTCGTGGGGACCTCATGTGCGGTGAGGACCTGAGTCCAGGTCCCCAGAGGCACAAGCATTGCAAATGATAGAGAACGTGTTACGGGACCAGCAGTTTAGGCCTGTTCTGTGTTTTTTCATCATCCTTTTTTTGTCATTCCAGGTCTCACCACTCCTGCAATCACCTCATTCCCCTCACCTGTTGCCCCGCCCCTTCCCTCAGCTGTCCCTCATCATCATTACCACCTGCATATATACTGCCACTTTTCAGTCACCCAGTGTCAGAATGTCTGTCCTCATGTGCCTCCGAAGCCCTGTAGTTCTGTCCAGTTTTGCCTGTGGCATTGAGGATTTTTTTGTGCCTCCCTCCTTTTGTTTCTCGATACCTTTGTGGTTTTTTGGTTGAAGTTTTTGTTGCTTTTCCCGTTAATAAAGACCCTTGGTTTTTTGCCTGCTACACTGCGTCCGCATCGTTGATTCTGGGTCCCAGCCTTGACAACCACTTGTCAGAACGCCATTTTAACATGCTAGGCAATGTTTCCCGCCAAATCTCTAAAAGTCTTCACGGGTTAGGTTTGACCGGATTTAAAGTGTCTGTGTGTGAACTTATTTTTCAGAGTGCGCCCCCTAGTGGTCAATGCTAGAATAAGAGTGTGTGTGAACTATGGCTGTGTCTCAATTTGGACCCAACTGCGAGGCTGCATCCTCGAAGGACGCGGCCTTTGCGGCCTTCGAAGGATGCAGCCTTGAGGAACCTCCGAAGGACGCATCAACCGTTGTGAAATGAGACGGTCTAGCCTTCGAGGCATTTCCTGGTTGCGTCACCAGCTGTTCCCTCCCATAAGTAGAGAAAGACGCCACGACCGAAAAGACGGTGAAAAAGCTGACAAAATTATAAGAGAGAAGAAAGGAGAAGAAAGAAGGAAAACACACAAGAAAGAAAGAAAGAAGAAGAAAGAAGGAAAACACACAAGAAAGAAAGAAAGAAAGAAGGAAAACACACAAGAAAGAAAGAAAGAAAGAAAGAAAGAAAGAAAGAAGGAAAACACACAAGAGAAAGAATAATAAAATAATAATAATCTCTAAATAGTTATTCCTGCTGTAATTTTTGTAAATAGTGAAATGTTTCATCACTTGATAATAAAAGAAAATATTTAATCCCTTGTTCTTCCTGAACAGTAGCACTTTATGCAACCCTGTTATAAATTGTGCTGAAGTTATAAATACTAAATGGAATAGACAACGTGTAACAATGAACAATATTTTTTTATTTAATAACAACATAAAACATCAAAATCTTCACAATCAAATAAAAAATAAAGAAAAATCATAAATAAACACAGTTCATAAATAAAATCAAATTAAACACATCTATATAGATGTATATTTATTTTTCTATTACTTTTTCCAGGAGAGAGAAGAGCCTCTCCATCCTGTCTTTCCCCTCCTGCTCCCTCCTCTCCTCTGCCTCATTTTGCCTTCTCATGTCCTCCTTTATGAGGTCAAGGAGGTCATCCTCCCTCCTCCTCTTCCTCCTCCTGGACCCTGGCTGGTCCTCCTCCTCCTCCTCCTCTTCACTCTCCTGCTCACCCACTGCGGCACTTGGCCCTGGTGTGTCCTCACGGATGGAGGCAATGAGGACAGGGGGGGCAATAGATGGCCTCTGCCCCAGTACCTCATCCATGAGGACAAACCACGGCCAAGTGCCAGCAGTGGGCTTGCTGCTGGCCCCCTCCCCTGTCCCTGGATATTTGCAATCCTAAGGCAGTGGAAATCAATCATGTCAGCAATTTTCAGCAAAAGTATTTAGTAACAGTAAAACTAATCCAAACCTGTAGGCTACCTACTTTATATATATTTTTTTAAATTGTCCCATTTTTTTTGGCCTGGTAGGGCTGGACCTTCCCCTCCAGCCCAGTCTTTCCCAGTATTGCTCTAAATACAGAGGGAAGCAAGAGAAAAGGTAAACACAAGATCACATCAACACAGGGATGCAAAGATGTACAAAAATGGACATCAGCCTTACCTCCATCCCGCCGTGGCGGAGTTTTTGCCCCCCGTGAATAGATGGTCATTTTCCCCTCTTTGCTTAATCAGGAGCTCGGTTTGCTCCTTGCTCCCTAAAACAAAAATAAAACAAAATGTAATGTAAAACATGTTTTTTTTTACTATGTCAACAGACAAAAGGGTTCTAATATAGCAAAAAATTATCATAATAATGATAATAATGAAGTATAACATATAATAGTGATAATCCCAAACGTAGCTCTTCATTAAAATCTAAATTTGTTCATCTTAGTCCATTTATATATATATATATATATATATATATATATATATATATATATATATATATATATATATATATATATATATATATATATATATATAAGTCAAGTAATAAAATATAAGTAATTACTAAAAGTATAAAAGTATAAGTAGTAATAAGTAAAAATAATTAAATAAAACAAACCAATACTTACACTTGAATGAAAAGTCTTCACCTGTTGGTGTCGCCATTGTTGTGTTTTCGCGGCACTGAACAGCGCCGCGCAAAGGATCTTGGGATTTGGGAGGCCGCGAAGGATAGTAGCGATGCATCCTCGAAAAAGAGGGAAAAGAAGGCCGCATTTCAAGGCTGCATTTGAAGGACTCTTCGAATTGGGACAGCCTTCGCGCGGCGTTGTGACGTAATCGGCCTCGAAATGCGCACTTCGAGGATGCAGCCTCGCAATTTGGACCAAATTGGGACACAGCCTGTGTGTACCTGACATATCAGGACCCCACCACACCGAGCCAACCCCCATCCACGCCCACCCACCCCTGACCCGCCTCCAAAAGATGATTAAAAGGTTTGATGAACCCAGAAGAAGTTTCTAGAACTGTGTGCGCACCTGACATATCAGGTCCCCACCACACCCACCCCTCCCCCACCTCCAACAAACTGTCAAAGGGCCTGATGAACCCAGAAGAAGTTTCAAGAACTGTGTATGTACCTGACTCATCAGGTCCCCACCCCGCAGTTCATCTAGTAACAGTATCATGTAAAGCTCTTGTTCGCTGCTTGCACTTTGCTATGTTGTAGACCTGATGCCACTCGATACAGAGACTTAGCTCTGACAAGATCATATCACAATTGTGTACATTTTTACTCAATTTGATCCACTTCAATTTTGAAATTAGTTTGGAGGCAAGATTAATATTAGGGTGATTCTCTGAATTCGGTGCACTTTGTGTCCCACAGGTTTATCTCAAAGATTTTCATATAAAGTAAACCACAAAATGAATTTTAAAACAAGAAATGGAAAGATCAATGTGTCTTTGCATTATAACACAAAAACATATTTTCAAAATTATGGTTTGAAAAATTTTATAGGTTGCTGAGATGTAGAGGTCAGTCAAATGAGCTTGTCCCCACTGACCAGTTACTTTTTCATTAAATATAAAACACATAAAAATAGCCAGTAACTTCAAGTTTTTTCTGCTAATATAATATGTACTGCGCAAAGAAGTAAAAGAACTAAAAAGGAAACTCAAACATCAGAAGAATCAGAAAGAAAAATACAAGAAAAGCCTCCAGCGAGCAACCAAGAATAAAGAGTCTCCCAGGTCCAAAGTCCGTCAGTTGCTGAAGAATTGTAATGTGAACAGCAAGGTGAGGAAAACTTTACTGCACCATGAAGCCCTCATTTGTGACATTAGGAGGAAATACAAGAATGCCAGAAATGAGAAAGGGAAAAAAAAACTCTTGCTGAGGTTGTTGTCGGGAAGATAGTAAAGAAATACAGGCTGCAGAGGTGGTCTGAGAAAGCACTAGGCTTTTCAAGGAAACGCAGGACCTTGTGTGACAATGAAGACCTCAGTAATAACGCCACCAGGCAAACTTACAACAGGTACACTGATAAATCCCTGGTGAGCAAGGTGAAGACATTCTTCACAAGAGATGATGTGAGTCAGATGACGACGGGGAAAAAGCAAACAATAACAAAGAAGAAAATTAAAATGCAAAAACGATTCCTTGTAGACACTATGAAAAACCTTCACAGGAAGTTTCTGGCTGAAAACAACACCATTTCCTACGCCTCATTTTGCTGGCTGCGACCCTTTTGGGTTGTCCACCCCTCCCTTTCAGACCGACACATGCCAGTGCAGGTTACATGAAAACCTGGCCTTTCTGGCTGACAAGCTTTGTCAGCTTAAGCTTATTGCTACTTCAAATTTAGAGAGCCTCACAGAACTTGTCTGCTGTGACATTGGCAGCAAGGCCTGCATGTATGGAGAATGTGAGGATTGTAAGAACAGAATCGTTCCTCTCAAACTCATATATAATGGTGCACAGAAGGTGACGTATATGCAGTGGGCCACAGAAGACAAAGCAAAATCAAATGAAGAGAGCTCGGTCGCAAAAATAACTGTTAAAAAAACATTGAGAGCAATCAAGAGGAGCTTGCAGAGAGGTTCCACACACACCTCACTAAGTTTAAGAGGCATCTTTTCAATATCAGGCAACAGTATGCCTACTACCGTGTACTGCGCAGCTGCATGGCCAACGATGAATGCCTTATCCACATTGACTTCTCTGAGAACTTTTCTTGTAAGTACAGCACTGAAATTCAGTCAGTACATTTTGGATCATCCCACCAACAGGCCACACTTCACACAGGGGTCATCTATGTTGGTGGAACCGAAGAGCCAACCTGCTTTACCTCCATCTCACTGTCCAAGCACAAGAGTCCAGCTGCCATATGGGAACATTTGAAACTTGCACTGGACTATGTGTAGACCACACACCCAGAGGTGTCTGTTGTGCACTTTTTTAGTGATGGGCCCTGTACGCAGTACAGGCAGAAAGGAATTTTTTTCTCTTCAGTACAGAGGTTGACAAGAGAGGACTGAGAGGGACCTGGAATTTTTTCAAGTCATGGCAAAGGAGCACCAGATGGTGTTGGTGCTGCCCTAAAGAGATCCACAGACAACCTCATCAGCCATGGCCGAGACATCAACAGTGCTTATGAGCTCTTCAAGGCCCTCTCCGAGACAGACACTTCGATCAAATTATATTTTATCGAAGATGAAGCTGTTGAGCAGGCACTGCAAAGGATGCCGTCCACCATTCCATCAGTCCCAGGAAACATGCGCATCCATCAGGTCATCACTCTTGCTCGACGGGAGATAACATCGCGAGATGTCAGCTGCATGTGCTCCACCTATGGAAAGCTTGAATGTGAATGCTGGAATACAAAGCACTTCAGCTTTGTCAGGAAAGTCCCAGCTACTGTGTCACAAATCAATTGGGATGACCCAGAGGTATTAGGGGAGTGGTGTGTGCTCACTTTGTGCTCATTTTATCCAGGAATAATCATCGCCACAGATGAAACCAGCGTTCAAGTGAAATGCATGCACCATGCTGGAATAACAAAAAACAGATTCTTTTGGCCACTACAAGAAGATGTGCTGTGGTATTCATTTGATGACGTGATTGAGCTCATCCCGCCTCCTCAGCCCGTGACAGGACGTGATTCACGTCACATGAAAATACAAAATGAGATCTGGGACAGACTGTCTGACTAACACTAGATCAGAGACCATCCACATTCACAATGTTAAATTGCACATATGTTAAATGTTCTTGTTTGTTGGCGTGCAGGTAGTCCAGTGGTTAGAGTTTATGCCACATATGCAGCCGACCCTGGTTCAAATCTTGGCCTGAGGTCCTCTGCTGCACCCCCCCCCCGTTCCCTGTTTATCTACAGTTAAATAAAGGCGTCTGTGCTGAAAAAAAAATCTTAAAAGTTAGTTTGTTTTAATGAATGAATTAAAGTCAATTTAAATTTGATTAAATGTTGTGTCATTCATTCAACCCTGTTACAGTGTGTTCAACCCTGTTACAGTGTGTTCAACTCTGTTATTTGATACATTGTAATATATTTTTTGATAATATTAACAAATATTAGATAAATGTTTATTTAACTGTATGCAAAGTTTAGAGGACAAGTAGAAAATATACGAAAACCCTAATCTAATGCTTATGTTAAAGTATATTTTCATGATTTATGAAGACCGCTTGTACATTAAGTTGCCATACCCTACTTGACAGTCAAATTATTATTATTTAGAATCAGTTATTTTACACAAGGGACAGGTGATTACTAAGGAACTGGAAGAATTAGTTTGAATATGTTTTAGAATTATACTCATACAGGAATCAAGTTGTCCTGTTACGGGGTTGAATTTAAAACAATCTAAGTGACAAAGAAATTCCTAATAATGTTTGGGATTTCATGCCTAAAGTGGGAAAACGTGTGTGTGTGTATATATATGAAGTTCAAATAGTCCTTCATCAGATGCAATGTTCAAAAACACATTTTATAATGGTATATTTTTCAGTAACCAGAGAACCCAATGTGCACCGAATTCAGAGAATCACCCATTACACTATACACCATGTTTCTCACTGAAATTATGATTTATTATTATTATTGTTGTTGTTATTGTTATCATTATTATTATTATTATTATTGTTATTATTATTATTATTATTATTATTATTATTATTATTGAATATATTGGTGAAATCATCATAGTGGAGATTTTTTAACGGGTAGGCCTACATTATGTGAGATTAACGTCACACAGCGGCGGCCGCCATTTTAGTTTGGAAACACTTTGGATTGGACCGGACCGGACCGGACCAGGTTAATTGGAGGGCAGAACATTCATTCAGCCATTTGGATAAAGTCATTACACGTGTGACTTCTCCGGGATGTGATCACGTTTCATCGTGGACGAAATGAGGTAAGATTGGCATCATGCAATGTATATGTCATGATATATTCTAAATACTGGCTATTTTAGTTGTACTGTCATGAGATAGATGTCAATTATAACGATTATGCACGTTCCTTGAGAAAGAAGACTAGTTTTAGGTGAATGTCAACTAGCAAGCCCTTTGGTTTCTGTTGTAATTAGGCAGGACTAGCTACAATACTCCATGAGTTCCTTTAAATTGGACTTCGCTTTCACACATACTTGAATTGTTAATAGTTTACTATGAACGATTTATTTTTGAATGTATTGAAATGACGGCACCCATGCTTTGAATGAAAACGCTAACGTTAACTTAAGGTCGCGCAAAAACGCATGGGAAATTAACTTTACGCACAAGCACAAGCACGTCTTCTCGTTGTAAATGTTTATCCCTCGAGGAAATGTAATTAGCAGAATACGTTTAAAATAAGCAGTTGCATGGACATAAATGGCTACAGCATCGCTCATTGTTAAAACACTATGACTGTCATGTTGTATACATGCAGAGCTGGTGACTCGGACTTGTGACTCGTACTCGAGGTCGCACTTAAGTCGCACTACACATTGACTTCAGACTTGACTCGGACTCGACTTCAAAAGACTTCAGACTTGACTCGGACTCGAGGCTGGAGACTCGCAAATGACCATTATTTTCATGTTATCATTTATATTCTCATTATTTATTATCTGTCATTCGTCTTCTCTGTTTGCATTTGGGAAGTGATCTCTGGCTGTGACTGAGGATGACAGTAAACACCAACATCACGCACGCACCGTGTGTACGCGCGCATTTCGAGCAGAGCCCATCTACTATTGTATAATGTATTAGAAACTCTCTGATTTCAAGACAATGGCGAGTGAAAGAAGCCCAACAGGAGTCCCTTGGATCGTTACATTTGGCTACAATGCCTTCACGCAGTCCGACAAACGGACAGCAGTGTGTGTTATCATTTACAACATTACTAAGACAGTTATTTCTTGTTAAGGAAAATATTTGGTTGTTTTTTTTTTTCAGGAATGTGAAAGAGGTTTTAAAGAACCAGTTTTTCATTTTTAAGTTAGTAAGTCAAATGAGTACAACTCATAATTTACTTGCACCATTGTGGGTGTGTTTTTTCATTTATTGTTCAAATGCAAAATATTGTGTGCCTGTTATCAAAATACATTGTTGGTGCAACATATTTCTTTTATTGTATTTTACAGCATTGTTAAAAAAAACTCTTGTTAAAGAAAAATACAGTTATGAAATTGAATTAATTTTTCCACATCACATTGCTGTAGATTCTAGTGAAACAATCATCAATACTGTCTTATATAGAGGATTTTATAGCTTATAGAATTTGAATTTGATTTAGTGTTTGCGAGAGACTTGAAACTTGACTTGGACTCTTAACCAGAGACTTGAGACTTGACTTGGACTTGCAAAAAATGACTTGTGAACACCTCTGTATACATGTGTTGCCTACAATCGTAAATAATTTGTCTTTATATTTCCCATAGACGAAAAAATGTGGCCAAAGAAAGGTTTAAACGTCGCATGGAAAGACTCAGACGACATCATAATGAATGCGCCAGTAGACATTCACTGAAGGTAATGCATTTTAGCCATATCAATATCATGCTTTCATTTCAGTAGCTTGTTAAGAAAACACTCACAACATCTGATGGAATAACTAAATATAAACAAAAGCAGACAAGATAAATATCCATATCAAATCTAATATTTCATGTATTACACATTTGTTAAAACAGACCTATGTATTGCATGCACTTAAAGGGGGGGGGGGGATTTGCATAACTATAGTTATGTTATAAACTTATTTCAGACAAAGGAAAGTCCGGAGCAATCACCAAGGACTGACACCATGACACATCATCAGGACCCAGATGATGAACCCCCACCTCCCTATACTCCCTATAATGAAGACATCTTTGCCTTGCAGGTGATGTGTACAGAAGTCTTGGTGGGTTTTTACAAATGTATTATTATAATTATGATGTATAAACTCAGTTGAAAAACGATGAAAACAGAGTATATCTTAATGTGAACAGGAGGATCCAGAGGAAAAACAAGACAGTTCCACAATGTCAGGGAGCTCCTAGCCAAACAGTCATTGTCTACACAGAATTCATTGGTAAGAATACATATCATGACTTCATCTATTGCATAATTTCTCTGAAGGCAAATATTCTGTGTAGAAGGACAAGTCACTTAAAGGAACACTTCACCGTTTTTTCATATTAAACTATGTTATTCCCTTAACTAAGACGAGTTGATACATGTCACGTTTCAATGTGTGCACTCACTGGCTCTGGTGCGTGGCGCTACGGTGATAGCACTTAGCTAGCCCAATGCATTCATTAGGATCCAAACAGAGATGAAGTTAGAAGCGACCAAACACCTCCATGTTTTCCCTATTAAAATACATTAAGACGAGTAGTCACACGACCAAGTATGGTGAGACAAAATAAAACGTGGTGCATTTCTAAGCAGGTAAGAGGGATAACTATATTGTGTGGCGCAGTAATATCCTCACTCTTGCACTTTCAGTTTCACTTTGGAGTGAGGATATTACTGCGCCAAGTCTCCCAATTGTTATTCCTGTCGTTTTCAATATATTTTCCTGCAATTTTTTTTTACTAGTTTCATGTTAAACCACAACCATACGAAGTACAATGGGTTAGGGTTACCTAAACCAAAAGTAAAAGTGCAGCTTTCAAAATATCCAAACAATCTTCTCAATACATTTACTTGAGTGAATGTAATTAGTTACTTTCCACATTACATTACTTGTTAATGTGTTCAAATGTAAATTCTTATGTTTATTTGTGAGATTTTCTTGCCTTTTTCAAACTACATTTACTCTTTAGTAATTATGTTAATTGATGTCAGTTTGTTAAAGCAATTTGCGTAAAAGTAGTAATATTTCAAATTCAATTTCCTTGCAAGTTAAGAATGATGATGGTACATTAAGTTATTTTAACAGGGTATGTAGTCACAATTGGAACAGGCTGGATGAAAAAAGCACTTAATAATGGTGGTCTCTTTCCAGGACAGTGACGCGGACACAGTAATTCTGGAATTTCCCAGTTCTTCTGCAGCACCAGAAGCTCAAGAAGTTCCAAAGCTAGATAGGACTGAGAGTGTATTTGTAAGTGTCAGTCTCTCTCTCCCTCCCTCCCTCTCTCTTCAGTGATTTCATAACTGTATTGTTTTTTGTATCTTGTTACATGGTTATACGCATTTAAACAGCATAGACATGGCATATCAAGTATACAACACTGTGACTCTAGTCTAGGTCTTTAACAGGTGATGCCGCACGTGTTTCATTGTACATTTTCTGTAGGCTTGTTTTATTTGGATGTTTAGGACTTAAAATGGACCCTACATACAGTGTGGAGCACATGTATTTGATACCATGCTAAAGTTGCCTAAAAAGAGGAATATGAAATCATCATTTGACAATTGATGTTAATGTCTTAATTTAAAAAATGAGTAAAAATCAAACCACTGGACTTCCGGTTGCGACATGTAGGGAGAGGACGCACATTTGAATGCTCCCGGTCCACCTTTTCTTAACCTCCTTTTTTAACGAATTTTCTGCACGGACGTCTACATATTTCCAGCTGCTTAACTAATTTTCGTAAAATGAGCATGTCTAAGCACGTGAAATCAGTTAACATTAACGTACAAACTCCGGCCACACGTGCGGCTAGCAAGCTAGCAACTTTTTCAGCTAGCAGTGCTCCGACAACAGCTAAAGCTCCTGCTACAGCGACAGCGACAGCTAACGTTTTACCCGAAAAACCTGCGGCTGCGGTGGTGGGCATGGACCAACTAGCTGCTGAATTTGCCAAACAGAGAACCTCACTCAAGGAGGATGTTTCCAGCCTGATTCAAGAGGCCATTCGCCCAGTACAAGACACACTGGACTCACTACAGTCAGCAGTGACCTCATTCCAGAAGCGTCTCACCTCTGTGGAAGCTGTAGCAGGTGACAACTTTGAACGGCTGACAGTAGCGGAGTCCGCCATCAAGTCGCTCCAGGAACAGAACCTGCTGCTGCTGGACCGCTGTGATGATCTCGAGAACCGCTCACGGAGAGCTAACCTTCGTGTAGTGAACATCTCCGAAGGCAGTGAAGATGGCAAAGACCACGTGAAGTTCATGTCAGATTTCTTTATGCAAACGATGGGTCCCGAGGTCTTTTCCACACCGCCTGAGCTGGAGAGAGCCCACCGCTCCCCGACCGTCAGGCCCAGCCAGCGATCGTCCCCGCGCCCGTTCCTGGTCTGCTTCTCCAGATTCCAGCAGAAAGAAGCTGCGCTGCGCTGGGCCAGGAATCATGAGCTCAAATACCAAGGTGCCACTATAAGGATCTACCAGGATGTCAGCACAGCACTCGCCAAAAAGAGAGCCGCGTTTAAGGACATCAAGCAAGCCCTGTACCAGAAGAACATCAAGTTCTACCTGCTCTACCCGGCCCGGCTGCGAGTGATGCACGGCGACGACGTGCTCAATTTCAACTCGCCGGATGAAGCCCAGAAGTTCTTCGATCGGATGTCTGAGACAGAATAGGATGAGCCGCAGTTTGAACAGTTCAACCCGGCGGTGCTTGAGCATCTGGGCCTGACGGCGTGTAAGTTTACCTTTTCACCAACCTGCGGTCCGCGGACCCGAGGTATGGACGTTCATTGACGTTACTGCCGGACTAATCAATATTATGCTGAGTTATTTCTTAAACTCTTCCTAATTTGTTATTTTTGAATATTGAGGTTATGTTCTCATATGTGTAGCTACTTGCTTGATAGTGCTGCTCAACCATTGCTCTTTTATTTTTTTTTATTTTTTCCTTTGTGTTGAGAGGTTTTAATATATCATAACACAAGCACTGGGAGAGAAGTGTTGAGAAAATAAGATACCAGAAGTTTTTTGAAATAATGTTTAGCCTGCAGCTTGCCTCAGAGAGAGCGACAAGTATAGGCTTAGTTCTAGTTTTGTTTTTGTTTTTTGACAAGGTTAGGGAAAGGGACACCACTATATTTTTGCAACATGTATTCGCCTTTATTCATGTAGAAATGACCCAATCTGTGCATTTTAACACAAGCATTGCTTTATCTTTTCATTATTTACTTGTCTTTCCATTTTATTTTTTTTAGTTAAACATGGTGGATGGTATTGATACAAGAATGGCTGCTATACGATTTATTAGTTGGAATGTGAAAGGTTTAAATGGGCCTGTTAAAAGAGCCCGGATATTTAATCATCTCAAGTACTTAAAGTGTGATATTGCTTTTCTCCAAGAAACTCACCTGTTGGTGAAAGATCAAGTCAGACTTAAAAAAGGATGGGTGGGGCACGTGTTCCACTCCAATCTTAATTCTAAAACATGTGGAACATCCATATTGATTCATAAAAAAATTCAGTTTAATGCAACCGCTGTTATCTCAGATCCGCAAGGACGATTTGTGGTGGTTTCAGGGCTCCTCTACCACAAACCAGTAGTTCTGGTAAATGTATATGCCCCAAATTGGGATGATGATAAGTTTTTTGCCAAAGTTATGTCATCAATGCCAGATCTAAATTCACAACAACTGATTTTTGGTGGTGATTTGAACTGTGTGATGAATCCGGCACTTGACCGCTCTAATCGTAATTTTACAAATCTTTCCAAAAAAGCTAAGGTCTTATCAGCTCTTATGGAGCAGATAGGAAGTGTCGATCCCTGGCGGTTTTTATTTCCACAGAGTAAATCATTCTCCTTTTTTTCTAATGTACACCACTCATATAGTAGAATAGACTATTTTTTTATTGACCAGAACCTTCTCCCCTTTGTCAAAAATATTGAATATTCATCTATTGCAGAGTCAGATCATGCCCCGGTACTTCTCGATCTAGCATTTCCTCTTTACCAATTAGAACGCCCCTCCTGGAAGTTAGACAGAAACCTCCTAGCAGATGAGTGCTTCTGTGAAATGATATCACAAAAAATTGATGACTTCATAAACTCCAATAAAAAAGATGGCATCTCTCCTTCTCTCCTGTGGGAAACGTTAAAGGCTGTAATCAGGGGTGAAATTATATCTTATTCAGCTAAAATAAACAAAATGAAAGGGAAAAAACAAGAGGAGCTAATTAAAGCTTTATCTATGGTGGATGCTCGGTACTCTGTTTCTCCCTCCCCTGAGCTCTACAAAAGGAAGTTGGACCTCCAAACACAATATAATTTATTATCAACTGAAAAAACTGAACGTCTTCTACTAAAATCACGGGGATATATCTATGAGCATGGCGACAAAGCCGGACGCTTATTAGCGCACCAACTTAAATGCCGCTCAGCTTCTCAACAAATCCCTCAAATACGAAAAGATGATGGTGAACTAACTATTGACCCAGAAAAAATTAAAGAAACATTTGCCACTTTTTATTCAAACCTGTATACATCAGAGATGCAAAATGATTCCTCTGACATGGAACATTTCTTTATTAATCTCCAGGCTCCTTCTGTGACAGAAGCTCATAGGACTGAAACTGAGCGTCCGCTAAATCGTGTAGAATTCATTACTGCAATTAAGGCAATGCAAAGTGGCAAGACACCAGGCCCTGATGGGTATCCCATAGAGTTCTATAAGAAGTTCTCTGACAAACTAATAATAATTTTACTCGATATGTTTAATGATTCTTTGCTCCATGGATCACTCCCACAGACATTGACTGAGGCATCGATTTCCCTCCTGTTGAAGCCAGGTAAAGACAGCACGGAATGTGGCTCATATCGTCCCATCTCCCTCCTTAACTGTGACATGAAGATCTTGGCCAAAGCCCTTGCCCTACGCCTAGAAACCACAATGCACGACGTGATATCTGCCGACCAAACAGGTTTTATTTTAGGCCGTCACTCGTTCACAAATATCCGTCGACTCCTAAATGTTATCCACTCTCCTCCGTCCAGCGCGTTGCCTGAGGTGGTTATCGCGCTGGATGCAGAAAAGGCATTTGACAGAGTAGAATGGGGGTATTTATTTGCTTGTTTAAAGAAATTCGGATATGGACCTAATTTTATTTCATGGATTAAACTTTTATATACCTCACCCAAAGCCTCTGTAATCACGAATGGTAAACGTTCACAATATTTTCAATTGTCAAGGGGCACCCGTCAGGGTTGCCCAATAAGTCCGTTGTTATTTGCCCTGGCCATAGAGCCCCTGTCTATTACACTCAAAACTTTACCATCAGTTGTTGGGATTCACAGGAGGGGGCGAGAGCACAGAGTATCTCTTTACGCAGACGATTTATTACTGTATGTATCTGACCCTGTTTCATGTGCTCCCCATGTTACCCACGCCCTGAAGAGATTTGGTGCCTTTTCTGGGTACAAACTGAATTTTAGCAAAAGGGAATGTTACCCGGTTAATGATCTGGCTCTTCATATACAAGATGATGATCTACCATTCAAAATCTCTACACCGCGTTCCAAATTATTATGCAAATGATATTTTTCTCCGATTTTCCTAAATAGTCAATGAGAATGACAGTCAGTATAATTTTCAAGTCATCAACCGTTAGAGTATAATTCAAATTTTATTGAACAAACGTCCCAATGATAACAGTATTTTTTTCAAAAATAAAAAACTCAAAATGCACTGTTCCAAATTATTATGCACAACACAGTTTCAAAACATTTTATAGGTTGTAAAGAACTGAAAATGGTCATTTGTTGAATTTGCAGCATTAGGAGGTCATAATTACTGAAATCAAAATCTATTTCAATAAAAAAAACATCTTAACAGGCCAAGTTACATGTTAACATAGGACCCCTTCTGTGATATCACCTTCACAATTCTTGCATCCATTGAACTTGTGAGTTTCTGGACAGTTTCTGCTTGAATGTCTTTGCAGGATGTCAGAATAGCCTCCCAGAGCAGCTGTTTGGATGTGAACTGACTCCCACCCTCATAGATCTTTTGCTTGAGGATGCTCCAAAGGTTCTCAATAGGGTTTCAAAGGAGTTTCTCTCCTTTTATGCCCATAGCAGCCAGTGACACAGTACCTCTGTGTTCTTTGCAGCATGAGATGGTGCATTGTCATGCATGAAGATGATTTTGCTACGGAAGGCACAGTTCTTCTTTTTGTACCATGGAAGAAAGTGGTCAGTCAGAAACTCTTCCAACTTTGCCGAGGTCATTTTCACACCTTCAGGGACCCTAAAGGGGCCCACCCGCTCTCTCCCCATGATTCCGGCCCAAAACATGACTCCCCCACCTCCTTGTTGACGTCGTAGCCTTGTTGGGACATGGTGGCCATTCACCAACCATCCACTACTCCATTCATCTGGACCTTCCAGGGTTGCACGGCACTCATCAGTAAACAAGACTGTTTGAAAATTAGTCTTCATGTATTTCTGGGCCCACTGCAACAGTTTCTGCTTGTGAGCATTGGTTAAGGGTGGCCGAATAGTAGGTTTTTGCACAACTGCAATCCTCTGGAGGATCCTACACCTTGAGGTTCGTGGGACTCCAGAGGCATCAGCAGCTTCGAATACCTGTTTGCTGCTTCATGATGGCATTTTAGCAGCTGCTCTCTTGATCCGATGTTTCAAGCAGAAACTGTCCAGAAACTCACAAGTTCAATGGATGCAAGAATTGTGAAGGTGATATCACAGAAGGGGTCCTATGTTAACATGTAACTTGGCCTGTTAAGATGCTTTTTTTATTGAAATAGATTTTGATTTCAGTAATTATGACCTCCTAATGCTGCAAATTCAACAAATGACCATTTTCAGTTCTTTACAACCTATAAAATGTTTTGAAACTGTGTTGTGCATAATAATTTGGAACAGTGCATTTTGAGTTTTTTATTTTTGAAAAAAATACTGTTATCATTGGGACGTTTGTTCAATAAAATTTGAATTATACTCTAACGGTTGATGACTTGAAAATTATACTGACTGTCATTCTCATTGACTATTTAGGAAAATCTGAGAAAAATATCATTTGCATAATAATTTGGAACGCGGTGTAAAAATGGTTTCAAATATTTAGGCATTAATATCACAAGGGACATGCAAAGCCTTCACCAAGAAAACTTCCAATTGTTATTTGAGAAAGTAAAATTAGATCTAAAGAAATGGAAACCACTTCATCTGTCGTTAGCAGGGAAAGTGAATTGTATAAAAATGAATGTACTCCCCAAGTTTCTTTACCTGTTCCAATGTATCCCACTTTACCTTCCCAAATCTTTCTTTAAATCAGTTGATAAAGCTTTAATTTCATTTATTTGGGACGGGAAAAAGCCTAGAATTCGGTTAGAACTGCTACAGAGGCCTAAAAACCAAGGTGGCTTAGGTCATTATTACTGGGCCTCAAATGCTCAAAAAATTATGTATTGGCTCAACACTCCGGATGCAGACTGGTGTCAATTTGAAGCTGTGACCTGTATCTCTACCTCTCTTAAAGCCCTGGTCACTTCCTAACCCTAACCCTAACCCTCTCTTTTCTACAATACACTAACAATCCCATCGTCATAAGTACCCTCAAAATATGGGCTCAACTTAGATGGAGAAGATTTTTGAATCCAAAGTTCCGTCTAAGTCCCATACACAATAACCACCTTTTTCCCCCAGCCAGGTTAGACTCTGAGTTTATCCTCTGGCAGAGACGAGGCATTCATAATTTTAAGGATATGTACATAGACTCTGTTTTTGCGAGCTTTGATGTTCTGTCACACAAATTTGGCCTTCCTCGGTCTAGTTTATTTCGGTATTTCCAAGTCCGCCACTTCCTTCAACATCATGACCCCAGCTTTCCTTACCTTCCATTACCTTCTGGTTTAGATGATCTGTTAAAATCCACATTCAAGACTAAAGGACTTATTTCAAGACTTAGTGATTGCATGACCTCTTTTAAAAACACGACACTGACAAAGATTAAAGCAGATTGGGTGGATGAGCTGGGGGAAGACTTGGAAGAAGAAATATGGGAGAATGCTCTTCTAAGAGTAAACAACAGTTCCTCCTGTGCCAAATTAAGCACTATACAATTCAAGATTCTACATCGCACGCACTACTCCAAAGCAAGACTGGCTAAAATATACCCAAACACAGAGGCAAGCTGCGACAGGTGTCGAAATCCATCCATCCATCCATCTTCTTCCGCTTATCCGGGGTCGGGTCGCGGGGGCAGCAGCCTAAGCAGGGAAGCCCAGACTTCCCTCTCCCCAGCCACGTCGTCCAGCTCTTCCCGGGGGACCCCGAGGCGTTCCCAGGCCAGCCGAGAGACATAGTCTCTCCAGCGTGTCCTGGGTCTTCCCCGGGGTCTCCTACCGGTGGGACGTGCCCTGAACACCTCACCAGGGAGGCGTCCGGGAGGCATCCTAATTAGATGCCCGAACCACCTCATCTGGCTCCTCTCGACGCGGAGGAGCAGCGGGTCTACTCCGAGCTCCCTCCGGATGACTGAGCTTCTCACCCTATCTCTAAGGGAGAGCCCAGCCACCCTAGGGAGGAAGCTCATTTCGGCCGCTTGTACCCGCGATCTTGTTCTTTCGGTCACTACCCAAAGCTCATGACCATAGGTGAGGGTAGGAACGAAGATCGACTGGTAAATCGAGAACTTCGCCTTTCGGCTCAGCTCCCTCTTCACCACGACGGATCTGTGCAGAGTCCGCATTACTGCAGACGCCGCACCGATCCGCCTGTCGATCTCACGCTCCATCCTTCCCTCACTCGTGAACAAGACCCCGAGGTACTTGAACTCCTCCACTTGAGGCAGAATCTCATCCCCGACCCGAAGAGTGCACTCCACCCTTTTCCGGTAGAGGACCATGGCCTCGGATTTGGAGGTGCTGATTCTCATCCCGGCCGCTTCGCACTCGGCTGCGAACCGATCCAGTGAGAGTTGGAGGTCACGGTCTGATGAAGCCAACAGGACCACATCATCTGCAAAAAGCAGTGACCCAATCCTGAGGTCACCAAACCGGACCCCCTCCACACTCTGGCTGCGCCTAGAAATCCCGTCCATAAAAATTATGAACAGGATCGGTGACAAAGGGCAGCCCTGGCGGGGTCCGAACCCTCACTGGAAACAAGTCCGACTTACTACCAGCGATGCGGACCAAGCTCTGACACCGGTCGTACAGGGAACGGACGGCCCTTATCAGGGGGTCCGATACCCCGTACTCCCGGAGAACCCCCCACAGGATCCCCCGAGGGACACGGTCGAATGCCTTCTCCAAGTCCACAAAACACATGTGGACTGGTTGGGCAAACTCCCATGCACCCTCAAAGATCCTGCAGAGGGTGTAGAGCTGGTCCACTGTTCCACGGCCTGGACGAAAACCACACTGCTCCTCCTGAATCCGAGGTTCAACTACCCGACGGACCCTCCTCTCCAGCACCCCCGAATAGACCTTACCAGGGAGGCTGAGGAGTGTGATTCCCCTGTAATTGGAACACACCCTCCCAGTCTGGGAACACCACCCCAGTCTGCCAATCCAGAGGCACTGCCCCCGATGTCCACGCGATGCTGCAGAGTCGTGTCAACCATGACAGCCCCACAACATCCAGGGCCTTGAGGAACTCGGGCCGGATCTCATCCACCCCCGGGGCCCTGCCACTGAGGAGCTTTTTAACCACCTCGGCAACCTCAGCCCCAGAGATAGGAGAGCCCACACCCGAGTCCCCCGGCCCTGCTTCCTTACCGGAAAGCGTGTTGGTGGGATTGAGGAGGTCTTCGAAGTATTCCTTCCACCGATCCACGTCCCGAGTCGAGGTCAGCAGCGCACCGTCCCCACCGTACACAGTGTTTACGGCGCGCTGCTTCCCCCTCCTGAGATGCCGGATGGTGGTCCAGAATCTCTTCGAAGCCGTCCGGAAGTCTTTTTCCATGGCCTCACCGAACTCCTCCCATGTCCGGGTTTTTGCCTCAGCGACCGCCCTAGCTGCGCTCCGCTTGGTCTGCCGGTACCTGTCTGCTGCCTCCGGAGTCCTACAGGCCAAAAAGGACCTATAGGACTCCTTCTTCAGCTTGACGGCATCTCTCACCGCCGGTGTCCACCAGCGGGTTCGGGGATTGCCGCCCCTACAGGCACAGACCACCTTGCGGCCACAGCTCCGGTCAGCCGCCTTAACAATGGAGGCACAGAACATGGCCCACTCGGACTCAATGTCCCCCGCCTCCCACGGTACATGGTTGAAGCTCTCCCGGAGGTGTGAGTTGAAACTCTCTCTGACAGGAGACTCTGCCAGACGTTCCCAGCAGACCCTCACAATGCGTTTGGGCCTGCCAGGTCTGACCGGCATCCTCCCCCACCATCGGAGCCAACTCACCACCAGGTGGTGATCAGTTGACAGCTCCGCCCCTCTCTTCACCCGAGTGTCCAAGACATGCGGCCGCAAGTCCGACGACACGACTACAAAGTCAATCATCGAACTGCGGCCTAGGGTGTCCTGGTGCCAAGTGCACATATGGACACCCTTATGCTTGAACATCGTGTTCGTTATGGACAATCCGTAACGAGCACAGAAGTCCAATAACAGAACACCGCTCGGGTTCAGATCGGGGGGGCCGTTCCTCCCAATCACACCCTTCCAGGTCTCACTGTCGCTACCAACATGGGCGTTGAAGTCCCCCAGCAGAACGAGGGAATCCCCAGGGGGAGTGTTTTCCAGCACCCCCTCCAAGGAGTCCAAAAAGGCTGGATACTCTGAGCTGCTGTTCGGACCATAGGCACAAACAACAGTCAGGATCCGTCCCCCCACCCGAAGGCGGAGGGAGGCCACCCTCTCGTCTACCGGGGTAAACTCCAACATACAGGCACCAAGCCGGGGGGAAATAAGTATTGCCACCCCTGCCCGGCGCCTGACACCAGTGGCAACTCCAGAGTGGACGAGAGTCCAACCCCTCTCGAGGAGACTGGTTCCAGAGCCCTTGCTGTGCGTCGAGGTGAGGCCGACTATATCTAGCCGGAACTTCTCAACCTCACGCACCAGCTCAGGCTCCTTCCCCACCAGAGAAGTGACGTTCCACGTCCCTAGAGCTAGCTTCTGCAGCCGAGGATCAGACCGCCAAGGTCCCCGCCTTCGGCTGCCGCCCAGCTCACTGCACACCCGACCCCTTTGGCCCCTCTCACTGGTGGTGGGTCTGTGGGAGAGGGGTCCCATGTCCCTTCTTCGGGCTGTGCCCGGCCGGGCCCCATGGGTGAAGGCCCGGCCACCAAGCGCTCGCCTCCGAGCCCCAGCCCCCGACAACTGAGCTCCTGGGGTCATTGGGACACGCAAACCCCTCCACCACGGTAAGGTAGTAGCTCAGGGAGGGGAGGTGTCGAAATACTCCTGCTAATCTAACTCATATGTTTTGGTCATGCCCAGCCTTATCAACCTACTGGTCCACTATCTTTAAAACGCTGTCAGAAGCATTGAATATTGATCTTCAACCCAATGCAGCTATAGCCATATTTGGTACTACAGATAGGAGACACACACCACTAAAGAAAAGTTACAAAAACATAATCGCTTTTACAACGCTGCTTGCACGTAGAACAATATTATTGCATTGGAAATCCAAACATTCACCCAAAGTGTCTGTGTGGTTTAATGACCTAACGCAATTTATTCAATTGGAGAAGATAAAATATACTCTCAGGGGGTCCAGGGACAAATTCTTTTCTGTCTGGGATCCAGTGTTGAAGCATTTAGACACACTTAAAACTGTACCAACCTAATGTCCTCTAAGCAGCCTTCCTGTATTTCTGATTGTGTTCAAATCCATGTGAACTTTATCTTTGTGTATGGTGCACAGCCTCAAAGTTGGCGAACTCATTCTTTTTTTCTTTTTTTTCTGGACTGGTGTCCCAACATGTTCGGGGGGAGGGGGGCTGGGGTTTTTATATATTATGAAAAAAAGGAGCATTGTGATCCCTCTGTGTGCTTATCTGTATGCAATATTGTTGATGCTCAATAAAAAAGTAAATTATAAAAAAAAAAATCAAACCACTAAGGACACCAATTTTCTTTGTGATTGAAGAATGTATCGTAAATAAATAAATGTTCTATTAAAATAGCCCCACATCATCACATACCCTTCACCATAGCTAGAGATAGGCATGGTGTTTTTTCCAGTTTGCCTATTAGCCTGTTTGATTTGCATTGAGCTCAATGAGCATCAAACAGGCTAGTAGGCAAACTTGAAAAAACACCATGCCTATCTCTAGCTATGGTGAAGGGTATGTGATGATGTGGGGCTATTTCAATTCCAAAGGCCAAGGGAACTTTATCAGGATACATAATATCCTGGATCCATGAAATAGCTGGCCTTTAAAAATAAAAACATATAAATATTCTATGGGAATTTAACATAGGGGTCAAATACTTATGCCCGCTAGCATTTAAGGAAGAACATTTATTTATTTACGATACATTCTTCAAACACAACGAAAATTAGTGTCCTTAGCGGTTTGATTTTTACTCATTTTTTTAATTAAGGCATTAAGATCAATTGTCAAATTATGATTTTATATTCCTCTTTTTAGGCAACTTTAGCATGGTATCAAATACATGTGCTCCCCACTGTATATCAACTTTTATTATGGTTTTAAACTGATGCCAGTTTTCTATTTACAGCTTACTAAAAAATCATTACACATCGGTTCAGCTTCAGATGACAGCTTCTCAGATATAGTTAGCAGCATTGAAAACGGCGACGATGATTTTGTGCCAGATTCAGAGAGCTGTTCAAAAGAATCTGAAGAGAGCCTTCCATGTGGAAGAAATAGTCTGTCACAGACCAGTCTCTCATCTCCCAGTCTCTCATCTCCCAATGTGACCTTAGACAGCAGCGATGATAATTCATCTTCCATGAATGCAGCCCAACAGTCTTCCTCTCCTGGAGATAAGGAGACATCAACTCAGCCAGTCGAGGATGACAACAGTGATGTTTCGGTAATGAAATTGAAGAAGACTGCATATGGCCAAAGAGTGTACAACAAAAAGCAGTATTGCTTTTACTGCTGCAAACCATTCACCAAGATGGCAAGGCACTTGGCTCAAATGCATAAGGATGAGGTGGAGGTTGCAAAAGCACTTTCTTTTCCAAAGGGGTCTAAAGAAAGAAGGGTTAATCTAGATCTTTTGCGGAACAAAGGGAATCATGCCCACAACGTAAAGGTTCTGAAAGCAGGCAAAGGTGTATTGGTGCCACGTCAACAAGCAACTGCCAAGCAGGTAGACGTGAATGACTATGTGCACTGTTTACACTGCCAAGGGCTGTTCCGACGAAAGGCTCTTTGGAGGCATATGGCAAGGTGTAAGAAGTGCCAGCTCACAAAACCAGGCAGATCTAGAGTTCAAGCACTCTGCGCATATGCACAGCCTGTCCCTGAAAGGGTAAGTAAGAAGTTATGGAAGCTCATAAGTGACATGAACCAAGACAAAGTAACACAGGCAGTTAAAAGTGATGTATGTATCATCAGATTTGGAGAACATTTATGCAACAAAATGGGCAATGACAAAACTAAGCATGAATATATCAGAACTAAAATGCGTGAGGCTGGAAGGCTGTTGGTAGGTGCAAAGAAAAGGGGAACGCTTCATGAAATCAAAGACTTTTTCATACCCTCAAACTTCTACAACGTCATTCAGGCTGTTAAAGACACAGCAGGATTCAAAGATGAAGAAGAGGTCTTCACAGTCCCCTCTTTGGCATTGAAACTGGGCCACAACCTCAAGAGAATGGCGGATATTGCTGAATGTGAGGCAATGATGGCAGGAGAGGAAAACAGCATACAGAATGTGAAGCGGTTCAAAAACATGTACACCACTAAATGGAATGAGTGTGAGTCAGCATCAGCCTTGAAAACACTTAGGGAAGCAAAGTGGAACTGTCCAGAACTACTTCCTTTCACAGAGGATGTAAAAAAATGCATATGCATCTCAACAAGAAAACTCAACAGTATCAAGAAAAAATCAAAGCGGAGAAAACTCAGAAGAACTGGTCACAGCTTGCCCAAGCGACTTTATGTGAGGTAATCCTATTCAATCGCCGGAGACCTGGAGAAGTCTCAAAAATGAAGTTGAACACATTTCTTCTCAGAAACACTTCAGTCTTGCATTCTGATGTTGCTGATGCCTTATCTGAAGTTGAGAAGAAACTCTGTCAGCATTTTCAGCGCATTGAAATCAGGGGCAAGCGAGACCGAAAGGTCCCAATACTCCTGACTCCAGGCATGCTAGATTCCATGGATCTACTTGCCAAGTCTCGTCAAACATGTGGTGTACTGGATGAAAACCCTTTTTTTTTCAACGCCCATGACTGAGAAATCATACTACCATGGCACATCTTGCATCAGGAAAGTTGCCCTGGAGTGTGGGGCCAAATATCCAAAGGCTCTGTCATGTACAAAGCTGCGGAAACATGTTGCTACAGTCTCTAAGGTGCTTAATCTAAAGGACACTGAGATGGACCAGTTGGCGGACTTCATGGGACATGACATTCGAGTGCAAAGACAATTTTACAGGTTGCCTGAAGGAACGCTGCAGCTAGCCAAAATCAGCAAGGTGCTGTTAGCCCTTGAACAGGGAAGAGTTGCAGAATTCAAGGGTAAAAACATTGAAGAGATCAACATTGAGCCTTATGGTAAGACACAAGACATTGCAGTTCTTATATCCAATCACAGCTAGTACACAGCTACTTCAGTTTAGGACAGTTACAACTAAAACTTGCATGCATTTCTCTCCACATTGCAGAGAAGCTGAATTTAGTCAGTAACATGTCTGAAAGTGAAGATGAAGAGAGTGACGGCGAGATGCCACAGCCAAAGAACACCAGGCGACACCAGCGTCCTTCAACATCTACAGGTAAGAACATCTGTGGTCTGATGAAAAGTCTAGGCCTAATTGAAACTGTCTTGTTCCTGCAGACTTACAAGTATGCCTTTGTGTATGTGTGTCTTTCAGATGACAGCGAGTCTTCAATGCCACAGCCAAAGAAGCGACGCCTATCCCCTTCACCATCAACTTCTACAGGTAATGCAATGACTTTAGGATGAACTTGCCTGCTTCATCATTGCATCAAATCTCCCTCATATTGTTCCTCTGTCTAGGTGACATTAAACA
Organism: Scomber japonicus; assembly: GCF_027409825.1. Taxonomy (NCBI): domain Eukaryota; kingdom Metazoa; phylum Chordata; class Actinopteri; order Scombriformes; family Scombridae; genus Scomber; species Scomber japonicus. The sequence goes on along the minus strand of NC_070594.1, from coordinate 31,188,951 downwards.
ACATTACATTTCATTTTTAATTTTATCAAGGTCTAACTGTGTGCAACCTATGTGCAGTATCAATAGGATGTTGCTACATGTGTTGTATGCTTTTATTTTTTGATATTTATGTTTTATGTATGCTGTGCCAAAAATCATGAAGTGTTGTGGTTTCAGGTGTGTCAAAACCCTCCAAAAGAAAGTGGACAGAAGAAGAGGTGAAGGCAGTTGAGAACAAACTGTTGGGTTGCATCACATCTGGCAGGGTACCAGGGAAATTGCAATGTGAAGACTGCATCAGGTCAGCTGATAGAACCTGGGAAGCGGTGAAGTTTTACATCAAAAACCGAATAACGGCATACCAGAGGGAATGTGGTAAAAGAAAGTGAAAAAGCCGGCTCGGATCAGTACTTTAACTTTTCAGTTCTAGTCACATTTTTTTTTTTTAGAAGTGTTGTTACATTTCTAATTCTGTTTTTTTTTATATCATATATATTTTACAGAATTTTTTTTCCACATAATGGCACCAGAGAGTAGTTCAGTTTAGCTCTAGTACCTTCCCAAATTAAACTAGCTGTTCCATTATTCTCAGCAATGTTATGTTTTATGTTTATTAAAATGGATGCTTGTATAACTGCATACCAGAGGGAATGTGGAAAAAGAAAATTAAAAAGAAAATGCTGGCTCGGGTCAGTATTCCAGTTCCAGTCACATAGTTGGATTTTGAAAGACTTGGTTTCTGTTTAGAGGTGTTGTATCACATTTCTAATGATCATTTTATATATAAATATAATTTTTTTCACACATAATGGCACCAGAAAGAAGTTCAGCTCAGATCTAGTAGCTTACCGATGTGCCTTGACATAACATTATTGAGATTAATGGAAGAGCTAGTTTAATTTGGGAAGGTTTTTTGTTGATATTAATATGGATGCATGCATGCATTACAGAATTGTTTTATATTATCGAAAACCGATAATGGCATACCAGAGGGATAGTGGTAAAAGAAAATTAAGTAAAAATGCTGGCTCGGATCTGTATTCTAACTTTTCAGTTCCAGTAACAAAGTTGGATTTTGAAAAACTTGGTTTCTGTTTAGAAGTGTTGTCACATTTCTAAGTATCTTTATATATATGTCATTTTTTTCACACATAATGGCACCAGAGAGTAGTTCAGTTTAGCTCTAGTACCTTACCGATGTGCCTTAACCTTCCCAAATTAAACTAGCTCTTCCATTATTCTCAGTAATGTTAAGTTTATGTTGATCTCAATATGGGATGTATGCATTAAGGGATTGATTTATATTTGTTTTTATATATTTTTTTTTTATCTCCCCCCCCCCCCCCCCCCCGTGTTGTTGATTTTAGTCAACTAATTAAGTGGACATTTATTTGCTCTCCTCTGAAAAGAACTTAAACTGCGCATATGATCGATTCATATCAGATTTATGAATGTTTTTTTGTTGATATTAATATGGATGCATGTATGCATTAAGGGATTGATTTATATTTGTTTATTTTTTTATTCCCCCCCCCCCCCCCCCCCCATTGCGTTATGAATTCCCCCCCCCCCCCTCCCTGTGTTGTTGATTTTAGTCAACTAATTACACACCTCTTGCGACATAGTTGCATTTTGAGAAATAAAGTTGTCAAGATTTGTTTGAATGTTGCAATGCATTATTATTGATTTTGTTTATTTACAGTTTTTGAGGTGAGGTCCCCATTAGTCACTGTTGAAACACACACACACAGTCACGTGACTGCATATTTACATATTCATATTGCTCATTTAAATATTTTGAGGTGAGGTCCCCACTGGTAACCTTTGAGACACACACAGTCACATGATCAATTTGCATATTAAAATATGACATAACAGGTCCCCTCGAGGGTCTTTTATCTGCCAGGGTCCCCAGCAGTTGGTAAAATGTCAGGTCAGTCTTCTGAGGGTCAGAGTCATGTTTTCAAGTGATGGCTGTTCTATCAGCTGCACATGGAGTGTGGATCAGTTTCTGCCTTGTCTGTAGACCACTCAGAAAGGTTGGTTCCCACCAGGGTACAATTTGTCATGTGCCCCCACCGAGTAGCAAAAACAGGTGTGTGTGTGTGTGTGTGTGTGTCCCACACTTTACAAAAACCTGCAAGTGTGTGTGAGCCTGGCCCCCTACCGACTAAAAAAGGGTACTGCAGGTTCACTTTTTCACTCTTGTCACACACTCCATCCACCAATCAAATGCCGACCTGCCTGTCACGTGAGATGATCACTCCACCCACCAATGCTGACCTGCCTGCCACGTGAGATGATCCACATTGATGACAAGTGCCAAAATACTCAAGGTAGGTTAATACGAAAATATGTACAATTCTAACTTGATTAAAAGACATTTCATGTAATTTTTTTTGAAGGTAGAACAAACATTTAACCCTTTTAGCCTTAGGGTATTTTCTCAGTAATTTTCCTGCATTAGGCTAATAAAAATGTTGGTTATTGTAAAGGTTAAGCTACAGACTAGCTATGTTGTTTTTTTTTAGCACAGTCTTGGCTGTTCAGATCTGGACTCAAAATAATGTCATAATGTAAGCATATCCTACATTGTATCTTGTGCGCTTTGCGTCAGTCTGTCTTTAAGGGTTAAACTTAGCCTTCTCTGCAGTTAATTTTATTCTATGTCCATTATTTTAACTAATGTTAGACAAGCTAACTTAATTGAAATGCAATATGTTACCAAATGCTATGTTCATTCTATATGCTAGCTATCCACCGTAAGAAATTTCCGCCTACTTTCGCGAACTCCGGTCTCTGTTTGTACATGAATGTTGGATACTACAGTAAGGTGCAGTTTTTAGCTGCTAAGTGTCAGAAATGTGTTGTTCTCGCCTACGAAAATTACACATGCACATTTAAAAATGAATGTGTGAATCAATTATTCGAGAATATAAAATGTTTAAAAGTAATAATTTGGCCTAAAAGGTAAAGTTGGTAGCCTCCTCTACTTGCGCAGCTGCCGGTAAGTGATGTCATAGGCTATCAACGTGACCTTTCGATTTTGCCTGCCTGCAAGATGCACATGGTATTGCTGTTGTTTTAAGAGACTGACAAAAACAGGGTAAGATTACTACAGACATTTTGTTTCCAAAACTAGGTAGCTGATGTTGTACTGACATTTTGAAGTATATAATTTCCAACAAGCATAATTTTAAACTGAATTGACCGGTGAACGTGGCTACCACACGGTTTCTTTTCTACCAGCTTTAACGTTATACCAGCTAGCAGCTTTGCATTTAACCTAGGAAACCTTTTGAAAGTGCAAAGAGAAAGCATGCATTGTTATATTGAATCATGTGGTGCCGTTTAGTGTCCAAAAATGATGAGGGTTTTATTTTTTTTTTATCTAAATGTGCTTGACCGTCGTGAGACAGATAGTTTTACCCTACTAATATTATGTTGTCGCAACGCTAATCCCTTCAGTATAAGAAGAACCGCAGGTACAGACATTTGCTTCGTGAGCTTTACTTTACGATTAGTTAATCGTAGTGTGTGCTAAATACCGTCAAATTCCGGAAAATATTATGCTGGAACTATATTGGTACATCAGCGCAACTCGCCCGGACCGAAAACAGTGAGACAACAACCGCGTGTCACCGCTCGTGTTGCTTTGTTTTCGGTCCAGGCGTCCCAGCCCCACAGGAGGTAAAGCATGGAAGAGGAAGAGCTATTATAAATAAATGCTTGAAGCCAGCTGTGTAGGATTGTTTTGGCTACAGTGCAACGGGACAAGTTAAACCGCATTCACGTAACGTTACGTAAAGCTGAACATGTCTCATAGGGGAGCGTACCTATGTTCCCTGATGGCGGCTAACTCTGTTGCTAGCTCAGCGGCTAACTCCGCTGTTAGCTCGGCGGCTAATTCGGCTGCTAACTCAGCGGCTAACTCAGCTAATTGGCTAACTGTAGACGGGATGATTCCGTCTCATAGTAGTGCAGTAGTAGTTTCGCTGTTTGTATGCAAACATGATTGACACAGTGTGAGGTCGATTCCTTTTAAGTCATCAAACAGTTTCAGTGTCACTGTGCAATGGCCTGTATAAGAAGGGTTGAGGAGTAACGGATTACATGTAACGGTGTTACGTATTTAAAATACAAAATACGAGTAACTGTATTCTGTTATAGTTACAGTTTAAATTGGTGTATTCAGAATACAGAATACAAACAATATCTTTTTATAGCCCCCTATAAATTAAAATTCAAGAACTATAAGGAGTTTTCATGGGATTTTATTCATGGTAGTGTGAAATTAATTAATGCAAAAATAATCGTGATAATCGTAATATCGTGATTATTTCTCTAACAATAATCGTACCAAGAAAATCTGTAATTGTGACATCCCTAGTTAAGACCGACCGTTTTTTTTTTTAACTCTTCAAACGACCAATACAACTGCAATACGAATAGGGCTTAAGCTCATAAATAAAATTAACTTCCCCTTTCATCTATTCTCTACAGGCAAAATGGCAAGAAGGAGGGCAACCCCTCAGCGTATTGCGGAACAACATGCCATCAGTGCCACAGACCAGACTGCCATGTTAGATATTAAATATATAAACTCCACCAAAGGCAAGTGTGTCTCTGTAATCAATGTTAATTGTACTTGTACTTGTACTAAAGATGTCTGCTTTTGACATTTCATAGTGTTATGGTACTATATGATATATGTAAATCATATGTGTCGTAGCTCTTACTCTTTGCACCAGGTTGCCAACATGGGCAATACATTTTTTTTGTAACTCTTACTACTTTGAACAGGCAGGGGTGTTTTTGCTCGATCACCTTTTCAAAAGGGGGATTTTGTGGTCGAATATAGAGGAGACTTTACTGACTTTATGGAATCAGAGAGGAGAAGGAGGATATCATCCACAATCCTCGGTCTTCATGTTCGACTTCATGTGGCATGGCAAGAAATGGTGGTAAGCATTTACTGTATGGTGGCTGGTAGCATGCAATGTTCAGTACATGATCTTGGCCTAATGTCTTGCTTGACTAAGCCATTTTGATTCTTTTTGTCTTCTCTGAAGCATTGATGCGGCGACGGAAAATGACTCATTAGGAAGGCTGGTCAATGATGATCATGTCCATCCTACTTGCAGGATGAAAAGGATAATAGCTGGTGGAAAACTACACCTCTGTCTGTTTGCTGCTAGAGAAATATACAGAGGAGAGGAGATTACGTATGACTATGGCAATAGCAATTGGCCATGGAGAGAAAAGGTTTGTCAGTGACTATATGCCTCTGTATGGTATGCTTTATCTATTATATACGTCAACATCTTTTGACTAACTGCTACCCTCTTGACCAGGTGACGGTTTCTAGGTTAAATGAAGGTGTTCTTATCATATTTTAGTGTGGTGGTGGAGACTCTCCTGTCATGGCGAAACCCTTGGACAAGACAATTGAGATGGAGTCTGTGGACATCCTGGGCCATGGTAGACCCTGCATACAGACGGAGAAGACAAGTTGGTTGGTGAGACCCCCAAGATGGAGCAGGAGGGGAAAGAGACCCTCAACACGGAGCTGGAGGAGAAGCCGGGCCTCAGCAGCGGCTGGGTGGTGGTAGTGGTGGAAAAAAAGGAAGAGGAGAAAGACGAGCAGGCCTGCGCCATGGCACAATCCTTAGGGGAGGAGTCAGAAGAGAGCGAGGTGGAGCAAGCGACCAAGAAGATGGTGAGGAAGGAGAGCGACGAGGACGGGGAGACGCAGTCTGAAACAGTTGAGTGATTAGAAATTCTTACACAACATTAAACACTTGTAATGGATAAGCACTAACCCATTATCAAATAACTAGCATAGTTGTGAATATTATCATGTGATATTGACATTGTGACAAGGAAGCCATTTTATAGAGATGGCACAGTAGATGAAAATGGTTTTTGAGGAGTGGGATTAGAGCATTTGATTCTCTAATTTCCATGTTGAGTTTTTAATCAGTGGTCTCTGCCCTTTCTTTATCCTTCCCTCCTTGCAGAAAGAGATCAGTCAGAAGCTGGAGGACACAAAGTTGAGGGACCAGAATGCCACAAACAGCTCTGATACCTCCCAGGCCCTCACCACCGAGAGCAAGGAAGGAAGGAGATTGGGAAGTCCAGCTGCGACCAGACTGACGCTTCTGCTAAGGTGATTTGGCAGCCATTTTTACACACAACCTTGTGATTAGTGATCTGAATGACAGAGCTAGCTTCTTAACCTCCTCGAGCTCGACATGGTAAATCCAACACTTATCAGAGTTGCTGTGGGCAGGGATCACCAATAGGTGCACCGTGGTCTGGGTTCGAACCCAGACGCCATCCTACCCACACTGAGACAAAAAGTTGAGAGCTAAAGCATTTTTGCTGAATGGTAGACAATTCCACCATAAGAATCTCTGGAGATAAGCCCCATGAACTAGCTAGTCAAATGAGCCAATCTCTGTTGTAATGTCATCGTCTTGTTAACACAATCCACATGCTACAAGCAATTAATGGATCATTGACTGTACACTGACTGCACATTGAAGCGGTGGTGCTTTTTTAAGCAGGGCTTAAAACACAACACATGCTTAGAGGTAAATCACAACTTAGTATCACATGTTGGCCACACATACACTCAAAGTGCATGAACTTGAAAAATGTTGATACACTGACTGTATACTTACTGTAGCCTACTAGCTGTGACATTCGATAATTTGTATGTTGTTCTCTTCAGTTGTTTTTCTGCTAAAACTGTCTTTTGGGTATTACTTAATGTGCTTGACTGATGATTGAGAGCTTGCTGACTAGCTGTTGGTCTCAAACCAGTAGAAGACACATGCTACTGTATAAATGTTGTGTAGACTACATGCTTGTAGTCAAAATGGTGATTGCTACACAGACAAATTCTGACAAACTGATTCAAATTCATATTTTAGGGTGGTGATGGAGATTCTATTGACACATCCGTGGACAGTCGTATCTTGCCATGCAGCTCCAACCCAGTGATGCAAGAGGAAGAGGTTTCACCCTCCAGCTATTTCACCCTCAATCTCCAGAGACTGTCTCAGGTGCGGCCTTATGGGGTATCCATAACCAGCTCACCTAGCTCCCACTCAAAGTTACTGATAATACAACTGACACACACTGTTTCAGGTGCAGCCTTGTGGGGTTCAGGTACCCATACCCCTATCTTCTGCCAGCCACAATAACAAACCTGTAGTTTCTTTTCCTCTACCTTCTCCAATACTGGACTTGCTGCTCTTTCACCAACACTTTTCTCCTCCCTTTCAACTCTGCCAGATAGCCCCAACTCCCCATCCTCTCTTAAGTCATGTGTAATAAGGTTGAAGACCTAATGATAGAGTATTGTCATTTGTGATGATTAGTGGGCTGGTTTGCTCAGATTCAGTTCTTGCTTACACACAGTCTCTGGTGCAGCCTTGGGGGATACCTATGTGATAGATAGATAACAGAGAAGGGCATTCACTGGTGGAACCAAAGTCTGTTAGAATGTAGCATTCGTTTTGTTAACACAATCCACAGGTTACAAACAATTCTTTGATCAATGACTGTATACCGTTTACTGACTGCACACTGCTGGTTGTGCTTTTTAAGAAGAAGTACATTCCAGCACTATCACATATGGGCCACACACACAGAGTGAACATACAGTAAATTGATTAATGATGGTGCATTGCCTGTATTTATGGGTTTCATCAGGTCCTTTTTCACAGTTGGGTTAATCAAGCACCATGCAGTCTACATTCATAATCTAGGTGCGTGATTTTATACACCTGTGGAAAAGGACCTGATGAAACCCATGAATACTTGCTGTACACTTTACACTTATACTATATACTGACTTTATGCTGCCTCCCTTCTTCGTTCCTCTCACCACCTTAAGGCTACACCTCAGCGGAGCCACACAAGAGCTGGTCAGTTTGTATACTATGACCAGGAGGAGAGTGAGGACATTGAAATATCACTCACCTCTGATTCTGATGATATTGTTGGCATCATGTTGCGGCAACAACTACAAGCATTGGTAATTAATTCAGGATGCTTGTGTCTATGATAGCGGTTCAGTGTGAACCCACTGTTTGGTCCCTCCCAATTCTTTTTTTTTATTTGATTAGAAACATGCAGTCTTTATAATCTGAATTTCTTTTCATGTTTTAGGGTTGCAGTGGAGACTTGCCAAAAGTAGCCAAGTTGGTGAACTACACAGACTCCGATGAATCAGCTGATGAAGATGTTCCCTCATCCACCAAACAGGTATCTTTGTCCTCTTAGCAACTTTAGTAATTTCAGCAACCTGTTACCAAGCAATGGACACACCCACTCTTCAACCTGCCACCATCTTGATAGAATAGAATTTAAGTGTTCATTCATTTTTTGATTGTTATTTACCGCAAAGGATTTTGTGTTTTAATACTAAAAACATTAAAGTGAATGGGCACTTTCACTTCTATTCTTCCAAGATGGCCGTGATAAACAGTGGGCATGTCCATTGCTTAGTGACAGGCCTCTATTGTATCCATTCAACTCTTATTGCAATTATGGCATGATCAACATTTGATTCTGGCAGAGGATCTGGACCCACGTCCGTAGGGTCTCGGTTACAAACTTATTTCCTCACAGTCCAGTCAAACTGGACTGGATCTAAAAGAAATCAACCTACAGCTTGACACTGCTACGGGTGTTGAAATTAATCATGTAATCGAGACATAGACATGAAGGATTAATAATCGATTTAGTGGGAGACTATAGTTGATTGTCATGTAATTTTCCAGCCAAGAGATGAAATTTTATAATAGCATCCACTAACCCATTTTGTCTATGGTAGTCTCATCCTCGTCGTTGTGTAGCATACATCACAGCACAACGTGAAAGCTGTATGTGAAGCATCATGATGCATTGAGATATCGAATCACTGACATAATCATACTCGGATGTTGAGATGAGTGAAGGTTCACACCAGGGATGAGACACAAATTTCGAATAGTCAAATATTTGATCTACCATTGACTATCAAACAGTTAGTTCGACTATCGTTTAATCTCCACTACTTCAAGAAACTCCAAAAAAAATATCAGGGAGCAGGAATGAAGACGTTGCCTCCCCCACCTAGCAAGCGTGTAGGCTACCCGCGACGTCTGTGCCATCAGAGCGAGTGTTCTCTGCTCCGCAGTTGGCTTATGTCAATAGATTAAGCTCCTGTGTCACCACAAACATAGGCCTATGCTACTTTTTTAAACAAAAACTGAGGCTATGAACACTTGGTTTCATGGTTAAAACCAGTCTGTTGAAATGTTGCTAGGTCAGACAATCATTTAGGCTGTTTTCATTTATTTTGCTATACTTTTGCTAAATTGTATTATTATTAAAGCTTTTAAAGCGTTCCTTGATGAATCAAACTGTTTAACTTGCTACAAATCCTAAAAGCTGACAAATTCTCCCTCTGTCCTCATGAGAGTTTGCCAGTGTGCACTTGTGCGTAAGTTCATGCATGGAGTGGGCGGGGTCAATTTCCGAATTATGTTTGAATAATTCTCATTGATTATCGAATAGCATTTTTGCTAGAAATTCACATCCCTAGTTCATTGTTATTACTAATTTTATTTATAAGGGACCATGTACATTAACATAAATGTTACCATTTGATGCACTGTACCAGAGTTAGCCTTAGGCTAATTTACATCTGCAGTCCCCAAATACCTCTGGACACTGTCATCCTCACCAACGTGACCGGCTAGGATGCAATTGTAGGTTGATATTTTTTCAAATCCAGGCATTCGATTGTAAAAAATGCGAGAAAATACATTCTGTAAACGAGACCCTGTGGATATCGGTCTAGAACCTCTGCCAGAATCAAATGTAGGATGGGGTGTATTGTCGATCAGTTTAGTTAATGATGAGCAAGCAGACTTGCAGGTCAGAGCATTGGAGGGGCATAGGCTAAATAGCTGCTTTTGCCGTTTGCACTGTATTACCCAGAGAACATCTAGACCATCTCCAATTATGGGCCTAGAGAGCAACTCGCCTTGAGGCTCTCTCGCCAATCCTAACCTAGCAAATCTGTTTTTCCAATCAGCAGCTTGCCAGGTCCTTAATGACCTAAATAAACAGGTGTATTAGATGATATTTTGAAAGCACATAGAGTAACTCTCCATGACAGTGTGTGTATTGTTTTGTTTAAACTGGTATTTTGATTGTGTTTATTGAAGACTGAAGAACATAAGAGCAAAGAAGATTTCTGTTGGACTTAATCCTTCTGACTCCAGTATGAAACATGGAGATGATGTCCGACGAATGATTGTGCCAAGGCTTAGGAGGACCAAAAGCATCTTTGTAAGTCCCACCAACAAATGTGTCAGTCATCGTCATGTACTGTAGACACCTTTGTGGCACCTCTGCGCATGCGTTCTGTATTGGCGGCAACTGATCCCAGCAATATTTTCAGGAAGAACATCAATATCTCGCGAACCGATTGGTCAATATGGACCAATCACATCTCTAATGAAAGTTTACACCCCCTAGAAAGTAATGCAGTGGGCTAAATCTGTCGCAGTAGCACCGTTCAATCACTAGATGGAGACAAAGACCGTGTGTTTGCATTGGCGACGACGGCGCAGGGATCTGTAAATCACCCCCCATGCCATGTAAACAAAAGGAAACTGAAACTGAATCAACTCAAAATGATCCAGAGACATTGGAGTAGCTGCTACTAGGAATATTATGCGACCAGACACAACTTTTAACCATAAAAACAGCGAGGGTAAGACATAATTTGTAGTTGTAAATTTACAGTGTGAAGTTTGTTTGGATTTTTCTTTGATGGTTTACTCCGCAAGTTTTGATCGTACAGTAATGGGATCTCAGCTTTTATTTGATGTGTAGTTCGTGTGGATATCACGAAATTAAAAATACGAGGATAGTGGTGACTGCCGTCAAGCGCAGTGCTCAGACGGTGTAGTGTTTTTGCAAATGGTGCAATTAGTTGCTTGGTGTTTGACTTGTGTTTTGTTGAGCTGTAAATGGTTGTGCTGGCTGATAGCTGAGCGTCTTCTGAACAAAATGGTGTATCATATGACTATATTGGTGCTTGTTTAGCTGCCCTGAGATGTTTTTCATTTATAGGGGGCGCTCTTGCCCCCGCCGGTGGGGGCTCTCGGGCTTAAGAGGTTAAGAGAAGAACATAGTTCAATATGGAAAGACGGTGTGTGTGTTCCTTTAGAGGCACAGTGCAGGTACTACCTGTCACATATAATAAACCCAGTACTGACTCTTTAATAATTTGTTTGAGTGGGAAAATTGTTAGAATGGGAAGTGTGTTTGTGTCTCTAAACGTTTTTTATTTTATTTTTCTTGAAGATGACCGAGAAGAATCCTGATGGATCTTTTGACCCATTTGATGATGAGCTTTTTTGTACCAGTCCTGATAGCGGGGAAGAATACGTTCCAGCTTCAATTGAGGAAAGTACAGATGATACAGATACAAGCATGATCTGTGAAATGTCACCATCTATGTCACGATCATTCTTGTCAGACAGGACTCTGAGTAGCAGAAGCTGTTCCACTCCGTGTCAAAGCAGTGCAACAAATATCTGTATTCCTGACTCCACATGTTCTCCTAGCAGGGAACATGGTGAAAGTGCCTCAGTATCCATTCCTGCTGTCAGAAAGAAAGAAGATGGATCTCGGATGTACAACAAGAAACAGTTCTGTCTGTATTGCAAGTCGTCTTTCCTAAAAATCGCAAAGCATTTGGAGCGTAAACACAGCGAGGAGCCTGAGGTACAAAAGTTACTTATTTTCCCAAAGGGCTCAAAACAAAGACGAGTGCACTTAGAATATCTCCGAAACAAAGGTAATTTTGCACATAATGCTGAAGTTTTGAGAACAGGCAAAGGAGAACTGGTTGCACGCAAGCAGCCAAGAGAGGAATCCCAAGCACAAAACTACAAACCCTGTCTCTACTGTCAGGGGTTGTTTGTGAAACATGCAATGTGGAGACACATGCAGATCTGCAAATTTAAACCTGTGAATCCCAAACCAGGAAAAACTAGAGTCCAAGCCCTCTGTGCCTTTGCAGAACCCATACCTGATGGAGTTCCGGAAAAGCTATGGAAACTGGTGAACAGCATGAACCAGGATGCTGTTGCGCATGCAGTCAAAAGTGACTGGTGCATCATGGAAATGGGGAAGCACCTCTACAACAAGCATGGCTTTGAAGTTGATAAGCATGAATTTATCCGGCAAAAGTTGAGGGAGCTTGGCAGACTTCGCATATGTGGTGGGGAGGTCACAAACATGAAGACAATCAGAGAATATGTCATACCAGCGAACTTCATGCAGACAGTCACTGCAGTGAAACACACAGCACAAGGCAAAAAAGGCAATGCCATATGGCTTCCCATGAAACTTGGGCACAGCCTCAAGAGGATGTCTATGCTTCTGGAGAGTGATGCAATCATTAAAGGAGACAAGGATGCCATAGAAGAAGTCCGATCCTTTCGAAACCTTTATGATGCAAAATGGCACGAGCTTGTGTCAGTCACATCTTTGAAGAGCCTCAAAGAGTCCAAGTGGAACATCCCCCAGCTGCTGCCGTTCACAGCAGATGTGCAGAAGTTACACAATTACCTGGATGAGAAGCAACAGCAGTACCAACATGATTTGGAATCTGAGGCGTCATCGCAGAACTGGGCCAGCCTGGCAAAGGTGACTCTTGCACAGGTTCTTCTATTCAACCGGCGTAGAGAAGGTGAAGTGTCCAAAATGTCCCTCTCTGCATACACATCAAGAGACACATCAGCACCTCATGAAGACGTCAACCTCGCTCTCTCTGAGCTCGAGAAAAAGCTCTGCCATTATTTCACTAGGGTAGAAATGAGAGGAAAGAGAGGTAGGAAATTTGCTGTCCTCCTAAGCCCATTGATGCAGGAAGCACTCGACATACTACATCAAAAGAGAAAGGAGTGTGGCAGGTTTGCCAGACCAAGAGCGATGTCGCACTACAGAGGGTCAGATTGCATTTGCCAGTTTGTCCAATGCTGTGATGTCAAGAATCCTCTCTCACTCACCTCAACAAGACTGAGAAAGCACATGGCTACCTTATCTAAAGTACTAAACCTTCAGGAGACAGAGCTTGACCAGCTGGCGGATTTCATGGGCCACGATATTAGAGTGCATCGGCAGTTTTATCGGTTACCAGAGGGCACCATTCAACTTGTCAAGATCAGTAAAATTCTGATGGCCATGGGGCAGGGACGCCTTGCAGACTTTCAAGGCAAGAGCCTCGAGGAGATCAACATTGATCCAAACGGTATGTAGTTTCTACTTAAATAAACTCTTGTGATTTTAAGTGGGTACAACACCATAACACTTAATAACTACATTATAATGTATTTCATACCACCTGTTTAGAAACAATCCAGTTGGACATGCATACTGAGTCTGAAGAGGTGGTGTATGAAAGAGACATGGAAGGTATGTACTTTGGTGTTACTTAGAACATGCATATCTTAGGTTGCATGCATATCTTACGTTCTATGTATTAAATATGTATCCATCTTTAAGTAATGGGTAATCGAGGGTAATGGGTAATCAGGGTAGCAGTAGGTCCTTAAACAGTCTTAAATGCCTTCAATCATAATAAATAACCCATTTACTTGCATGCAATCCAAATGTCAATTAAAGATTAAAAAGACAGTGGCACACATCAAAACATTTCCATCACACGTAGACAGACAGCAAACAGACAATAATGATACAGTGATCCTAGCACGCACATTAGTGCCACAGGTTCTAGCTCCGAGGCAACTATTAATCTTCTCCATACTTATTATTCTTCCGCCGTTTTTCGGCGCGTAACTCCTCCCGCAGCTTTGAGAAAACCCCGACAATATATACATCAAAACGTGCCGCTTGATCGGGAAAGAGGTGCTATGACTTTTGGTGTTGAAATTCCAATTTTTCCCAAAGTTATTCCCAAAAATCCGGGAGATTTCTCCATTGAAAATGAATGGGAATTTTTTTTAAAAAACACAAAATTTCACCTTTTTTCAGAGTCACCTAGCTCTCTCATACGTGCAGGTAGAAACGTCATTCAAACTTCAAAACGGAGGAAAACTTGTGCTCTCTGGAGAAATACCAAACTATTTTTACATAACATGTAAACTTTTCAAACTATGAGCAGTCAAACAAGGAGTGGAAATCACTTTTTCTTCAAAGTTAGATTGGAAGCAGCAGTTAGCCAGAGTGTGAGAAGCAGTAAAAAATGACCTCGATTTTTATTTTTAACTCGAGCTCACGGTCAAACCGTAAAAAGGAGACAAATAATTTTGTGTCAAAATGTAGACAGGTGTTGGGATTCATAAAATGTGAAGTTGACAGGCAGGGTCTGCACAAAATTTAAACGGGGGGGCCTAGACCGGCAGCAGTACCTGTCTCGCTCCCCATTGAACCTAATGTAATCATCTTTTTTTTTCAAAAGAATCTCACTCTGTGTTCACACTGAGCTTACTCGCTCATTTTAAGAATCTGCCAGCTTCTGTGTCTCTCACGGTGTTTTCGGTTTTTGGACAGGAGTTACAGTTTTCTCACAGTTTGTAATTGTGAGAAAAGGTCCCGAAGGACCTTGTCAGAAGCCAAATTCTTCAGAATTTTGAGATTTTTTTCCAAGCACATTCTCAAATCGCTGTAGCAACCGCAGGGCCCCAACTGCCCTTAGCAACCGCAGGGCCTTAGCAACCTGTTGCTGGGCAGAAACTGAGCTTCTTTTTTGTGATTGGCTAATTCCTGTCTGTCTGTTTTGCCAGTTAATTGAACTAATTAATTTGAATGGATTAATTCATGTTTACTGAGGACACAATAGTTTTATTGTTTTGTATTGTAGTTATATGATTTGTGGTATATAAAAAGATTCAACATTTATCAATAGAAGATGAACAAAATGTACATAATAAAATCTCATACAACCAAGTAATTTAAAATAAAAAGTATAATAAAATCTACTCTCTTAATTATTTGAAGATTTACTTAATAATTTCATAACAGTGATGTTCCTGTCTGTGGAAAAAATGAAGTAGACTTTAATTAATTGGTGTAAATAAATATTATTTATGCTTAAATATGATTAACATTCACTTAATATTTTCAGGGATGTTAAGTTGAGAATAAAGTACATTCATAAGGAAAAAATAAATCGTGTACTCGTCCCGACAGTAAAAGTTACTTAGTGTTATATGATCAGGGTGACTTTTGAACACTGTAAATAAATCGTGTACTCGTCCCGGCAGTAGCCCCGTGGCACTCAAAATTTCCCTGGAATTTTCTAGTATTTATGTACACTTACAACATTAGCCACAAGTCACTAAATGTTGTCCTGTGGCATCAAAACAAACATCTTGATACATCCTCAACACTCACACAACTCTCATACCGGGTTAAACAGACGACTGCTATAGCTATATACAGTAGAATATTGTACATAGAGATTTCACTTTGTGATTCTCACATTGGCTGGGATTCTACATGAATTTTGAAGGTTTAACATGAGAACTTTCAATGTTCATCTTGTCATTCAATAGTTCCTGATGTCAGTCCGGCCTAGAGGCAAAGTGAGTTGCCGCAAGTAGATGAAGGGGAAATTCATTCAGATGAAGAGGACATCCCTGTCCAAAAGACAAAGTCAAAGACTGGTAAGGATATTGTAGGAATTGAGAATCCAATATACATACAGTGACAAGTGAGAGAAGGGAGAGGTTCCCCAACACAGTCTCATCCCCAATTCGTCATATACTGCCGTTTGGTCAATGCCAAAGCCGTCCGAATCCGACGTCGAGGGTACCCCCTTTACGTCACCAGCTGACGGACAGAGTCAGCCCTCTGATTTCAATCATAATTCCCCATCTTCACATTTTGACGAAAAGGGTTTGTATCACGTGACTTCAAGTTTTGAACGCATACTATAGTGGCTATTACTGGAGTAAATTATCATATTTTAAGATACTTGCTGCATTAAAATGCGTTTTGATGACATTTCTAGCGAGAAATATACATTTTGTTTTCACAATATCTGCTCAGTGAGAATATATGATGTGTTGTTCAACTTAATACGAAGTAATTTTCAGCTGTCGGAACAACATATATGTGTATGTGTGTGTGTGTGTGTGCGCACACTGCCCCAAGTCGTCCTCAGTCGACGTACGTCAGTAGCTGTGTCACGTGACTCCAAAATGTACTTGTAAAATATCATATTTTAAGATATTTACTGCATTAAAACGCGTTTAATGACACTTCTTGCGAGAAGTGTGCACTTTATTTTTGACTATCAATCAGTGAGACTATGTATTGTGTGGTTTATCACTAATATGAAGTAATTTTCAGCTGTCGGAACGAAGTGTGTGTGTGTGTGTGTGTGTGTGTGCGCTTGTACCTTTTTCACATTTTTACTGCATTAAAATGCGTTTTTATGACATATTTTTAATTAAATCACCATACAATTAATCAGAGCACAATAAACATCAAGAACATAAAATTATACAAAATAAGTAAAGGATTGCTGCGTGTGTCAGTTTCCCTCTGGCGTTTTTTTTAATTTATTCATAAAAAACGTGTCTGGGTAACAGGAAGTACATCTTTCTTTTTTATTTTATATACTAGTAAACACAATAAAAATATATAAGCAACAACAAGCTGTACATTAACAATCCGTGTCACAGCAAGTGGCGAGATAGTGACGAAATTATAATTAAATATTTAATGAGTTGTTATTGCTTTATGCATGTATTTTATTTTCTACAACTGCCCTGTCCATCCACCAATTTCTTCCGCCAACGCCCATTCCCGCTCCCAGGTAAGATCAA
This sequence comes from Scomber japonicus, assembly GCF_027409825.1. Lineage (NCBI taxonomy): Eukaryota > Metazoa > Chordata > Actinopteri > Scombriformes > Scombridae > Scomber > Scomber japonicus. The sequence goes on along the minus strand of NC_070594.1, from coordinate 31,172,098 downwards.
CTCTTTACTCTCAATGAAGTTGTGATTAATTTAATTTTCCACTCCATAAATATGTATATAGCTTAAGATTTTTAGGTGAAATAACGAACCCTACTGTAAGAGCTGTATTAGAAAAAGACAGGCATTAAATAACTGTTGCATCAAGTTAAATAGCATCAGCCAAGGCCTATGCTAACCCAGTCTATGAGCTAACATGTGTCATTTTATATATATATATAAACGTGTGTAAGTCATGTGTAGTGTGACAAACGTCCAAGCAGCATTTACCTAGATCTAGTGTAGTTGTTTTTTTTCTTTTTTATTGAAGTCATTTTTAAAGTTATTTTTCATATTGTAATGCACAGTATTTTAATGGTCTATTCTGTTCTGTTTTCATTTGTTCTTCTCTTTCTTTGCAGTTTCCTTGATCCCTCTCCTTACTAAACCAGTAGCTGTATTAAAAACAAAAAAAGGCACTTTTAAGAGCCACATTTGTGTTGTTTCTTTTTTGTACAATCTAGTGTGTTATTCACCTCTCTCTTTCTCTCCCACTATCTCTTTCCCTTCCCTCCTTGCCCCCCCCCCCCCCCCCACTATCTTTCCTGCCATTCCCTCCCTCCCAATTGGTATTTTAGTGTGTCTGTCTTGTTTTGTCTTTGTTTGTCCGTGTGTCTATAGTGTGCTTACGTTGTACGCCATGTCAGATCACGAGAGTGACCATCTCCTGAAGGAGCTGAGTGACCTTGTCGATGACGCTGAACAACAGGTACAAGCACAAAAGTTTGAGCAGCTAATGTACCAGCCAGAACCATCTACAAGTCAGTGTTCCACAAACATCAATCAAGATGTCAGGTGGATTAAGAGGGACAGTGATGGGAACATCATTTACAACAGGCCCAGATTATCCAGAAAGCAAACAGGTCATAATTTATATTCTTACATTAATTTTTATTTAAAAGATTGTACACCATCTTTGAATGTTGTACAACATGATCACAATCATGTTGCTGAAATATAGAACATACCTTATCTGTGGTGGTGGTGGTTGTTGTTATTTATCTGGAAAAATTGGTGTTTTTTTTTTTGTTTTTTTTTGCTGCAGCAGGACCCGGTCGCAGCCAGAGTCATAAGACTGGTGTCTCTGTTGTCACAGCACCAGAAGACAGTGGAGAAGGGACCAGCGGCTTTACTTCCATTACTGCGGGTGTGTTATTTATTTGATTATAAAAGGGCCATTGTAAAATGCTGTTCTCTTTTCTTATAATAAACTATTCTTTTTCAATATTTTTATTGCCTTAACAGAGACCTTCCTACAAGAGCTTCAATGCTCACTTGGTGAGGACATCATAACACCAGCCTCTCAAGCCTCAACTGATTGGTCTACTCGAAAGAGCCAAATATTAGGGTGGTGGGCAAAAGAGAGACCCCGGCTGGTCAAGACTGTGGTGGCTCAACAGTATCCAGCGACTCGGTTGTGCCAGCACTGTCAAGATGGTCCAGCCGTCATACGTTGCTGTGACTGTCGACCACAGCCATTCCTGTGTGGAGAGTGTGATAATAGGGTCCACCAAGGTCAAGTCTTCCACAATAGGATTCAATAGCACATGGATTTTTTCAGCCATTGCCTCCCACAACCTGTGTTGCGGGAAGTGATCTAATCCAGTGCGGTAAGTTGTAGTTTATAAAATTCAGACTTGTAAATTAGATAATAGAATACTGTTTTGAAATGGCTCAATGGAGATGTCAAGTGCAATTGGTTTAAAAAATAGTTCACAGTAAATACATATGAATTTCTTATTCTATAATTCTTATCTAAATCTTTTTTTTTTTCAAGAGCGTCTTGTACCTTTAGAGTTGCCAGAGGCAGTTTGTGGTTGTGGATCATCCTGTGTCTTTCCAGGACAGTCCATCATTGTGGTAACAATGAATGGTAAGAAAGTGTATGGGTTTAGTGGGGCCTACGTATAATTGGCTAATGAATTTAATTTACAGCTATCACACATCATTTCCTTAACTTTTTCCTGAAACCCTCTATTTTAAATCATAACTTGTTCTTTCAGGACGATATGATCTTAGACTGCCTGAGATTCGATGCAGCACATGTAAAGCAACTTGGACTCCTGGAGTGGATGAATTGATCCACAGCAATTACTGGCCTGCCACTTCGCACTGCACTACAGTCTATGGGGTAGATGTCCTCTTTTCTTTTGAAGATTTGAAGATGGCAGCACCAGGGATGTCAACGCAAGCATTCCTTAAAATGCTGGATAAGCGTACTGTTCGCTTTGGCCGTGTAAGTATCTGTGTTAATGATTGTGTAGCTCAAGAAATAATACTATTGGGCCATGATGATAGAAAGTACACATGGAAATTTGCGCTGATTAGCAAAAAGTTAAAGGTCAAGTTTTACATTTTGATTATTTTTAGAAACAACCATAAACTCATGTTTTATCATCATTCATGTACTGCAACATTTCTGAAGACATGATCTTTCATTATATGGCTGCAATCTCTTCATCTCACACACACTCTGAATTCAGTCTGTACAACATGACACACACTAACAGCTTGTGTGCAAAATTGGCATGAAGACTATCCCCCACTACCAGCCACAACTGCAAATCATAGATGAAGTCTTTGCAAACATCTTTAGTGTCCTCAGCCTTACTCCTCACATCTTTGTGGACAGACTAATGGCCCTCTCATTCCAGTACAACTCTCAACAATTAACTTCTCAATTCATAGTATTAGCTCTCTTGCAGTTTCTGCAAATAAAACCTCTAGTTTGATCTATTTTCCTGTTCTCTTTACTGCGTGAAACAGAGTGGAAATATCACAGCAGACACCTTCTGGACAAGTTTTTTGGAGTGGGAGGCTGTCCGCTATGAGGTGGACAAATTCTTCAAAAAGGACCAATTTGAATGTCCAGCCTGCAGTCCAGAAAGCCTCGCAGTATCTGTTGATGGAAACCGCAAGCACTACAGGTTCAGGAGTGCTGCAAGGTACTCATAAAACACTGTGCATTGATGGTTTATCATTATATTGAAAGTAATTATATTTAAATAAAAGGATATTTAGAGTTAATGTGAATCTTTTATTTAGATTGGAGGAACAACCAATCTTCGATGGGGTCTTCATTGCAAAGGACGATGACGTCGAAAGATTTGTTGACTACATCCATTCCTCCACCAGTCATGTAAACTTTAAAGCTTCACTATATTAACCTATAAAAAGTGACATCTTACAAGAGCAAGCTTTGAACAAGTTTATTCTGTTCACCATTTTCCATATGTTTAGGTCTCAAGAAGGGGTGTCTGTGGAGGGCAATGGTCAGCAGCACGTGAAACGGCAAAGAAGTCCTCAGGAAGAATGGACGAGGAGGGCCTGGAACTTGCGTGTTGCCGCCATGGGGTTCTCTTTCATGCCCTGAATATGTTCAGGGGTGAAATTTTTGCTTACCCCCTGTACCTACAGAACAAACTTGATTGTAAGCCAGTGAAATTTTTCGCAATAGATGTAGCATGCAGATACTGGCCTTACCTGCAGAGGGTGACTTCAGTTTTCTTTCAGTTTTTCATGCCAAAGCGCATGATTTCAAATGTGAGGTAAGAAACATATGGTCAATGAAATTTTCTTTCCCTGAAAAACTTTTATAAGATGTTTTGCCGCTTATATGTTCTTTTAAGGTAAAATGGAGTGGTTTATATCAGGAGGGGGCTGGTTCGACTCTTGGGGAGGAGGTGGAGCAATGCAACGCCTTCCTCTCAAGGATTGCAGTCACAACAAAACACATGTCAAAAGCAGGTGAGTCAACCAGTAGGGGTGTCAACATCTATACGTGTACACGGATAATAAATCGTAACCGTTTAGCAAAATCAACTAACTGTTTAAACGTCTTTTTTTCCCTCCTTGTTAATTTTATTTATATATATGTATGTGTGTGTATATATATTTATTACGGGTAATGTTGCCTGAAAGCTTCATATAATAACATTAATAACTATACACTTAAACAACGAGTATTTTGATGCTGATTACAATGGTGAGCCATTTTGAGCCTATGCATGTTGTTCCATATCAATTACCATCTACTTAATCTCCTGTCATAATGCTCAATGCAATTTGCCTACTGTCCTGCACCAGTGTTTCCTGCTGCTTCTTTACTATCCTGTGATATATTCCTAATAACTGTTTATTCTACTGCTACTGTAAAGAAGAGTGATATTTTGTTTGCAGGACGCATAGACATGCTGACAATCATGGCCATGGGCTGGAACCAGCAAAAGCATGTCAACTTGGCTTTTACCCTTGCCCGCCGATATCGTAAGGTAAAAACACTAGTTTTCACATTTTGTTACCACATTGTGTTAGTCTACATGTAAAACTAAGTTTTGTATGTGGTTTTAGAATAGGGAAAGTGCTCCTCATTTCTTAACAATCTTCAAAGTTGTATGCATTTCCCTCATTGTCATTTGTTTTTTAAGGCCACAGTAACCTTGCGGATCCAACAGGAGAATCTAGAGGCAATGAAAACAGAAATGAACATCACAGATACTCAACTACAGAGCTGGATGATGGATATCAATGCATGGGCAGAAGGTAGATTATGACAGAGTATAGTATATTACACAGAAAAATTGTAGAAAGACTGTAGCTACTTTTTTTCTTGTCTTTGTCTCAGCAACAACACCCCAGCCTGATGCAGATGTTGGTGCTATGGCTAGCCGCATTGAAGAGCTGGGCTGTGTCTCATTCCGCCCACTTCTACCCTTCGACCACTTAGTTTTAAGTATATAGTGTAGATAACACAAAAAGTCAGTGCACTGAAGGTACCCGGATGACCCCCTAAAAACGGTCAAAAAGTTCAGTGTGGAACGATGGACCCTACTCGCACTGAACGGACGCCATCTTGACTACAAAGCGGAAGGGGAGGGGCCAGGAAGGTTTTTCAAATTTGAAAATAATGGCGGCTGAAATGACAGCGATAGCGGAGCAGACAGCGGAGACAACCGGAGTTGTGACACCACAATCGTATAAATGTAAGTAATGGTGGTTATACAATACATTGTACTGTCGTCTAATGCATCACTTACATGTCCTTTACTGACTGAAGCCGACATAATTATTTGGCTAGTTAATTAGCGTAAACTAACATGTTAATGCTACCTAGCTACCTAGCACGTTAAGCCAGCCACTGGGATGAGCACGTTATAAATGTTAACTCTATCGTATTAATGTAAGTAACAGCAGTAATACGAAACGAAACGTTTAGTGTCGTATAATGCATGACTTACATGTCCTCACTGACTAAAGCCGATAATTATTTGACGAACGTAACCTTACGTGTTAATGCTACCTAGCACATTAAGCCAGCCACTGGGACGAGCACGTTATACATTTTAACTCTATCGTATTAATGTAAGTAACAGCAGTAATACGAAATGTTTACTGTCGTCTAATGCATTGCTTACATGTCCTAACTGACTAAAGTCGACAATCTTTTGGCGAGTGAACGTAACCTTGCATGTTAATGTTGGCACGATTAGTCAGCCATTGGGCCGAGCACTTATAAATGTGAACGCCAGTAAGTTGTTAAACACGCTATAGCTAAATGATTGCTTCGTGACAATTTTTGATTGTGCAGGCGAAAACAATGTTGTGCCGTTGTAATGTTAGGTATCACGTATACTATTGAAAGGCAAGGTGAGTTCCTTTTGTTTAATCAAGGTATTTCGATTTGCCTTAGGGACGGACGAAGATACGAGGGAGCTGATCCCGTGGCGTGCTGCCAACTGTGATTTATTTACTGGCAGGCGGAATGCCACTCTCACAGGGTTCGAGTAAGTACATTGCATTACTAGTTATATTATGCTACTGACTTTGAAAATCATTTCAAACTAACGTGATCATATTGTTGTTATTGACAGTGCTGTAGTGGAGTTTAAACACATGTAAAGCAGTCTATGCATCTCTGGCCCAGCCCCAGAACAAATCATCTCTCCAAATAAATGTTGTGATTTTGTATTATTACTTCCGCCAAGGAGGTTATGCTTTCATCGGGGTGTTTGTTAGCAAAATAACTCAAAAAGTTATGGATGGATTTCGAAGAAGTTTTCAAGAAAGGTCTGAAATGAAATTTTGTGACTGTCTGGATCCAGGAGGCAGTTATGTTTTCGCTTGCTTTTCTAGCTGCAGCTGCAATTCATGTGTAAAATATTAGGTGGGCGAACCCAGTACTCGTGTCCTGTTATTTTTTCTGGTAGTGGGCCTCTGTATTATTTAATGCATTGACATGATCTGCTTATGTGTTTTTACCAGGGAATTCATTAAGAAAAAGGGGTTGGAGGGGCGCCTGGATGCAAAGGCCATCAGGAAGCGGTGGGAGAATTTGGTCCAGAAATATAAGGTTAGTACATTACATTTTGGCGTAAGGTGACAAAGACGTGTGTGTGGTCGTCAAAATAGTTCTTACTTTGTACTATACACCTTCGTTAAAAGGTTTGTGTATTCATTTTAACCATTAGAATGTCCTTAGAATTATGAGTGAACTGAAATTGGCCAACAGGTGCTCAGCATATTTTGAAAAACTCCTGAAAAGCTCCTTTTGGATTTTTTGGGAACCATTATCAGTGTTTTACCGAAGGTGATTGAGAGATTTTGAGTGTATTTTTGTAAGTAAGATATGTACTGTTAGTGTTTGTAGCATTTGAGAGTGAGAGAGTGCAGCTTTTTTGTTGTCGTTCCTTCCACAGGCACTTAAGCATCCTCGTACCGGTGTCAGTACAGAGGGGGGTGAGACCACCGCCGCTTCTTGGAAGTGGTATTCGCTTATGGATGAGGCAATAGGGAGCAGGCCGTCTATAGAGCCGCCTGTTCTCTTTGCCTCATCCAACCCGGAAGTGGCGAGGGCCTCACCCCCCCCCCCCCCCGTGGTGACACCGGACAGGGGTGCTTCTTCTGTGTCTACCCCAAAGAGGCGCCGGGTGGATACACTTGAAATCCTAAATACCTTGAGGGAAAATGAGCGCCAGTCCGATGAGGCCATGCAGGAGATGCAGAGGGAACAACAGGAGAGAGAGGAGAAGAGAGAGAGAGAGGCAAGAGAGGCTGCAGAACGTGAGGAGAGGAGGCATCAGGAGGCTGTGGAGAGGGAGGAGAGGTGGCACCGTGAGACGGTAGCGAGAGAGGAGAGATTTTTCAGGGAGATGAGGGAGAGGGAGGACAGGAGAGAGAGGGAGATGGCTGCCAGGGAGAGAGAGGCGGCTGCCAGGGAGGAGCGCCTCCTGGCGATTTTAGACAAATTTAGTAGTAAAATGTAAATTAATTCAATAAATAAATAAGTAAAAGTATTTACACTGTGTCACTTGTTATATTACACCTTCACATCTTTTTTCAAGTGAGCCTGATAAGGTTACTCCAGACTTTCACTTTGTTAATAGAGTGGCTGCTCTCAATTGGTACATTGGTAAAACCTTGGTTGTACACTTGTGTGTTTTGTGTGTTTACCTTTTGAACTAATTGGTCATTACCATTACAATAAGTCATTCACCATTGATCAACGATTCCTAAAAATACTACCTACCTACTTTATCAAACTGATAAGAAATTGCAACATAAAAATGCTTAATACAACGTTGAATTGAATACAAATGAACACATTAGATTTTTGCAGAATGGTCATGTCATTTATTGAATTTTTTTTTTCAAATGTAGTCATGGTCAGGGATGTAACACGCCATCGCTATCCTCTGTCTCTCATCTGCACCAGAGACGGCTCCTGGAGGTGCTGGTGCTGGTCTTCGTGGCCCCCTGACATCAGCATCTGGCTCCAGCAGGTCCCCGTTGCTCATGCATATATTATGCAGAACAGTGCAGCAGACGATGACCTCCGGCACGTAGGTCACATCCACCTCCAGAGCCTTGAAAAAGATGGACCTCCATCTAGTCTTCAGCATCCCAAAGGACCGCTCGACGATGCACCTGGCCCTTGACAGACTGTTGTTGAAGCGGGCCTGGAGGTGGCTGCGAACAGGCTGTCTGAATGGTGTGATGAGGCTGATCGGATGAGAAAGGCAGGGGTAGCCCCCATCTCCAAGAATGCTGTATCCTGGTGGAGGGTAGGATTGTTGGTAGTAAATGGGGCTGTTCCTCAGCACCCTGGCGTCATGCACTGACCCACAGTACCCCACAAACACATCCAGGAACTTCCCCACATCGTCACACATTGCCTGCAGCTGAATAGAGTGGAATAGCTTCCTGTTGAAATAACAGGCAGCATCTTGGGCAGGGGGCTTCACCCTGACGTGGCAGCCATCGATGGCACCAACCACACGGTTGAAGGCTGCAGATCTTGCCAGACGTGCGAAGCGACCCCCGAGGCGAGGGAGCTCTTCTGCCGTGGGATGTCGGACCACCCGATAGAGTAGGGTGGCGATCTTCCCACTCGCCCTGTGGACTACGCGGTGAATGGTTGCCCGAGGGATGTCAAAGGCCCTGGCAACCACACGGTAGGCGGAGGGAGTGGCAAGCCAAAACAAAAAGATGAGGGTGTCGATTTCTGGGCCCCAGCCATGGTCGGATTCCCTCCCCAACACATCCATCAGCGCACTGAAGGACGCCCTTGAAAGGCGGTAGTCGGGCCTCATGTCACTGTGGCCATCAAAGTATAGTGCCAACACTGGCACTGTATTATTGACCTGACAGTACTTTCTGGGGCTGGGGGGGTGCTGTGAGTGGGGAGAAGAGAGTGAATTAATTATTATTATTTATTTATTTTATTTTTGTTTAAATAAAGTTTATCTGGTTCTGTAATGCCTGTGTTTTCCTAGGGTTCATCAGAATTAGTACATGATCGAACAAATGAATAGGCCTGTCTATTCTTTTGCCTATTGCTTGGTGTATGTTACTGTATAGATCACTTAACATTTGGGCACAAATTCACACACATTTCTTCAGTCTTCTACTCATAGTGCTTTAATTATTTATCCACTTGGAGCACACTGAAGTAGGCCTACTGATAAAATAATGAAATAAATAATAAGCAGCTTGTTACTGCCGCATAACATTTAAAAACATTCAGTAATAATACTTAAGTATTGTGACATAAATGGTAAAACTTCTGATGGTGTGTGCATTTAGTTATTCATCAACTTAACACAAGGAACTGCTCCTGACTGTTTTAAAAAGGTAAGTGATGCCACAGCCTACTGCTGCATTGCAATTCATGCATGATCGGAATTTGTAAAATAAATAATTAACATACCTCAAGTTCAGCCAGTAGTAGGAGGATCCTGCGTTGACGTCGGAGGCGACGTAGTTTCCACATGTTGCAAACCGAACCGGTAAATGATCGTAAATGATCTTGCAGAAAACAATGTAAACAAAAGCCGGCGATTTAAATTTTGGCGGGCTGAAAATTCGCGCTCACGTGTCTTGCGTTCGTCGCGTTCGTCACGTTCATCCCCCCCGTCATTTCCGGTAAGTGTTTTAACATAAGTGTTCCTTTTGGGACAATACTATTCATCGAAAGTGGGCACTACGGCAGTAAGTGGGCAGGGCACATTCGCAGTGCACTGACGAAAGTAGGCGGAATGAGACGTAGCCCTTGTGGCCAGCATTAAAAGGAGGACACAGCGTCTTTACAAAGACACTGATGGCTGCAAAGGGCGTGCTCGGATACGAAGAAAGATTAGGGAGGAGAAGACTACATTAAGTTCTGTAGTTGAAAAGTACAACTCCCTGGCTACTGAAAACCTGACCTTAGACATCATTCTCTCAGATGACTACATTTGGCCATGGCAGCTTACACATGGTAGAGTTACACAACGGTTATGTGAAGAGTCATACACCTGCACAAAAACGATTATGCCTTAAATGTTATCCTATAAATATTTAGTATGTTAATATTTAAATACCAATCTTTAATGCAACAGATTTTTTTCATCTACGTATTCCAGACTCTGTTGACCTGAGGACAAAGAGGAGGGCATTTGACCTCGTGATGTCAGTAAGGAGACTGGAGGAGGAGAAGATCATTGTTGTGACAGAGATGAATCAACACTGGAAAGCTCTTTGCAACCAGGCAAACAGTCTGAGGGAGATGTCCTCCCAGCTTTCCAATGAGGCAGCAAGTATGTATTTAACTTTTGCTTTTGCTTTTACTGCCAAATTGCAATACATTACTACTGTTTCTAATAAAGGCTCATCTTTTTTACGTGTAAGGTGAGATGTTTGGCCTGAGTGAGGAGGGTATCCATGGTCTGCGGAGCCTAACCATGAGGCACACCAAGGAAAATGACCAAAGGCTAAAGCAGGCAAATCACTGTTATATACAAGTCCTGCGTGGAACTGGGGCAGAACTGACCTTTGAGAGTGATTGGGAGTATCAGAGTGACTCCGACGACGATTAATCAGTGGATTAATCTCTTCTCCTCTTCAAAATTCATCTGACAGTGTTAGTGTAAAGTACACCAAGCAGAGTTGCACTAAGACTCATTTTTATGTATTTACATGTCAGAAGGGCAGTTCAGTAGATTTTTAATGGGCTATATGCACACATCCACTACTTCCTGAATTTTCTTCTCTTTTAAAAAGGCATCACCAGACACCGACCCGCTCTTCAGATTCATCTTGGAAGGACAATGATGGCTAGCAGGCCCAGAGAGGAGCTTAGAGTGTGTCACAAACTGGACTTTTTAGCATTGTGCAATCTAATCTTGACTATTATTAGAGCTGGCTTTTTTTTTTTTTTTTGCAATTTTAAAGTCGGCATATTCTTGTATGTCTTAATTGCTATAGAAGGAACCAGCCACAAAAGAAAAATTAAAATAAAATTCCTTCTATCCTGACTAACTGTTGCTCTTGTGCTGGCCCAGGATCACTTGGTTAAAAACTGTTTCTCTCTTGCTCTCACATGACTGTTTAAATATAAATATAAATATGAATATAAATAAAATTCCTGTGTTGAAATGATCAATCTTTTGCCAGTCTTAGTTTGCATGTTTTTGATAGAGTAAGTAATCATTCAGACAGCTGGATTTATTCATTAGTCTCAATTACAAAAGCATCACCCTTTACTTTTAATGATATCTGTAAAAGTTGACAGCGATTTAATGTAGCCTATGCTTTGCTTGTCTGAAATTTTGATTTAGTAAAGATAATTTTCATAAACTTCATTACAACCCTCCTTTTGGTGGAAGAACTACAAGTATCCCTTGTAATTTGTATGCTTCCTAACAAAAAGGAACTATTGTAATGGCCCTTGTATTTTTAAATACATAGATGTATTCCCCTTGATTAGAAGTTTGCAGTATTAAACTGATGGAGGGAGTTGGGAAACACATTACAATGTTATTAATATATAAATGTAGTATTGTTCACTCTATTATATTCGGTTATAAATATATATATTATGTTATATGGTACTTAGATAACCTAAATTGTCATGTTAATATCAAATTCAAGTTGGGGTTGACTGATGTCTTGAAAACCTTGGGGTATGTTCACTAGCCAGTAAGGCTATTGCTAGTTATCTGTGACTGCTATTGTTTATTAATCCATCCTACTGCAGGTATACTGAACTAAATGGTCTTGTTTGGAAGCCACCAATATTATAACAACAAATTATAAACCACATTAACACTTTATAGCGAGAAAATAGATCGAGGTATGAGGTCTGAAAGATATGTTTTGAAACGTTGCTTAATACGTTACGTCATTGAACACACCACTTTCTGTCGGCGCGATAGAGCAACAGGAAAAATGTAAAAATAGCACTAATAAATGTATATATTTATCGTTTTCATTACATATATCTACTCACAATATAAACATATACGCCATGGACATAATTTGCCTGTTGAAAAATGAGCACATATATGATTTCTGAACCCTAATGTCAACATCTTAACCCTAAACCGGAAGGAGGTTACCAGAACTACAATTTGTGCCAAGTTACAATACACAGCATTGTGCTGCGTCATAGCTTTTGTAGTTCCAATGAATTATCTCTATTATGTAAAACTGTGATCACGAACTTTGCAAGCTTATTATATGTTTTTAAGGGTGGGAAGCACGTCTGTTTGGTCAGATTTTAACTTTTTTATTGGTAAGAGGGTGAAATCATGTTTTTTATAGTTTTTGACCCTACTCAGTGGCGCCCCCTATTGGTCTGCTGTCGGGTATGATAGTAGAGGTGCAGAGCTTTCCAAAACTGTTGACCCCATCTCTGTAGCATATTTTGTTGTTGAACTATAGGCCTTCAAAAGTGTCACAGGTACAAGGTTCAAAGGGCACACCTGAGGAGCAGGAACTGCCCACAAATCTCATATTGACATATATTGCTCCCTAGGCCAAGACCTTTCCAACGATGTATAGTTTATAACGTTAGTTATAAAGTTATATAACGTATAGTTTCACGTATAGATATATCTCTAAACATGAACCTGATGACAGCTGAAGCTAAAAAATGACTGAATCTCAATGGTTAAGTTCTTAAAATCAAAGGTGTACTATGTCCTAATATTTTACAATATCACTACATTTTTCTGTTTACCTTCCTTTTCTCCAGGCTTGGAGTCATGTGTTGTATTTCGCCTAAGAAACTCTTTCTTGTCCAGAAGGCTTTCTTCTTTTCTTTTTGTGTCAGTGTTGCTTTGGTTGTGTTGGTGAGGTCAGATCACTGTAGATAGTTGCTCTGACCTTTCTCCGGCCAGGGAACAGTCAATCATGCTACCATATCAATGTATCCTAACCTCCAAATACTGATGGACAAATCAAGATGGGCTTATAGAGGCAAATGCTCATTAAGTAAACTGAGGGCAGTCAGACAATTTATGTCATGTATTAGGAAAATCATTATTGGATTGGATTAAAAGCGGCTAATTTTACAACTGTGTAAAGCAGTATGTACTGTATATTCCTTCAATACACAGGTACGCATTTCAGAAATGCTGATACAGGATGACACCCAGAGGTGATTTATTTATGCAGGTCCTTATTATTACAAAGATGATGGAACTTTTTTCTCTTTTACAATGTAAAACGTGGAGTGAAAATTGTATCAAACAGTGCCAAAATTTCAAATTCACTTCAAAATGGCCAACTTCCTGTTGGAGTGAGGGTATGGGTCCGAGAGACTTTTTTGTCCGTCTTTACATGATACATATGTGTACCAAATTTTGTTTCTCTATGTCAATCTGAGTTGAGGGGCTCAATTTGTTTTTAATTTTCAAGGGGGCACTATTGTATCCAGTAGGTGGCGCTATGGAGCTGACACTGTATTGATGCATTATAAGGACTTCCTGTTTAATGGTGAAGGATCGAATGGTGAAGGAAATTATCAATGACACCACGCCCAAAACCAGATCCCTAATTAGAAAGTTTTTGACGCTATAGTTCAAGTGACGCTATCGTTCAAGTGCTATGCTCACATCGTTACAGTCAGTTACAGACATCCCAACTCTACCGCATATTGATAGCAGCTCCCTGACGCCTGCAAATAAGATCCAATCTCCCGGAATCTGGAGTGAGCGAGCAAGAGTGCGCTAGAGAGCGACTGCGTGCATGTGTGTATAAATGCAGCGCGTGTGAGAGCAAAGCATCCTTATAGCTCTGTGTTGCCATCGCACCCCCTGCCCTGCCCCCGCCCAGGGACATGTGGGTGGGAGGGCGCACTGTCAGTCAAACTAAAGAAGACAGGCCACGCATAGAGCAGGTGCCATGGTTAACAGGTGATTTGAAGTGCTGCCGAGAGGTTACTGCTTTTGCCAGTGTGCCAATAACTATGCTACGGCGTGCTAACCATGCCACGCGTGCCTAAGGTTGCCGACCACTGCTGTATACTGTATGATCTGGGTGAAAGAAATAACGGATGTTGATTCATTAAAGTAATCCACTTAAAAAAGTGAAATAATGCAATGTAATTGCAAGTCAAAAAATAAAAGATAAATTGCAAGTATAATCATGCTGTATTTATGATTATTTTCCTCATCTTCTTTAGCTATTACCTTTAATCAACTGACACTATCACATTGTGTTTTTAAATAAGATGATGTATGCAGAAGTAAAACCAAAAATGTTCATCTTTGACAATTTATTCATATTTCATAAGAACAGAAAACACAACAATCAAACAATATGTCACTTATATTAGCAATCAGTGAAAATATAGTACAACTACCTCAGGTTCTGTGTTTTTATAAATAATAATAATAATGATAATGATAATGACAGAATTTCAAATAATGGCAGCCAAGGCTCCTGTATGCAGTTTTGATCTGCTAATGTCATGCACCCTTTTTTTATTTTATTTATAAATTTGTGAACAGTCTGCCTTTGTAAGAGGCAGAGGGAGTGAAAAAGATGCTGTGAGGTTCCAATTCAGTTATATATTTTTAATCATATAGTTCTTTAACTGAGCACAAGTTGAAAAATCATTACCATTGGGTAAAACTTATCTCCATTAGGAACATTTGAAAACGTCTTAAGAACTGTCAAAATCATTAATTATTCAGTGTAGTATTCAATGATTGACAGACAAATAATAAAGTGTAACATTTGGAAAATTTGGTTTTATTTGGAACAAATATACATAAAACAAAATATATGATATATAATATAAATAAAAAATACAACAATTGAGAATTTAATATGGAACAATGATACATAAAATCAAATATGTGATAGACAATATAAATAACAAATGGTTTATCAACTGAGAATTTTACTTGCAACAACTAAACAAAAATTAAAATATATGCTATATAATAAAGATAAACATTTAGATAACAATTGGTTGAACAGTATGAACAGTACGGTTAATTAGCTGAATCTGCTGGCCGGCTCCCAGGTGTCCTCCCAGACTCTGCCACTGCAAATAGTCCAAACATCGCCTTAGTCACATACAGTACAGTATAGCCTACAGCTCATAATTAGTCTTTGGGATAAAGTTATTCTTAAACTGATAAATAAAGGTTTGCTCTTTATATGTAGACTAATTGGTTTATGGTGTTTGTCAAACAGCATTCATTTTGTTACTGGACCAATCCAGCAGAGATCTGGCCACTTAGTCTCTTAGACACAGTCCCTAGAGTCAACTCATTGAAGTTCTGTAATGGGTTAACCATGTCACTATGCAAATACTCACCACAAAGGGGAGCATTTTGTATTTTGAGGCCTATATGTTAGGTACAGAAGGGGTCAGCTAACAAAAAACGCATCTGCATCTGATCTATGTGTAACCAATAATTGGACTTAAGGCCTAAATGTATCTTAAGTTACCCAGAAAGCGATCGCTCTTTAAGTGAACCCATAATGTGAACACAAAGACACAAGATTGCCTTTGGTGCAGTCCACTCCATACTGTAGGTCATTTTAAGAAGACTGAATTTGTTCGTTATCTGAAGATTAGTTTTCACTTTGAACAAGGTAACTGGTGTTTGGCAAATCAATTAGCAAATGCCAACAGACTAGAATGTGTTATCGTCAGATGATATATGAACACACTTGATCCAGATGACTACATTTAAGCTGGCATGCACATATTTTCACGTGGTCTCAGTTCAGTTCACTTTAAAAGGGGTCTGAGTATTTGGCGTGTTACATATGCCACAAAAAAGTCGTAGTCACTGCGGAAGCTGAAAGGTACCATGTTTTAAAGTACAAAAAACCTTTGTGTGTAATAACAATATAAATATTAGTGTTAAGGAAAATTAGTAAATAATATGAATTAATTAAAGAATAAATACATATAGTGCACATAATATGCCATCACTTACCAGGAAGGGCAAGGCAGCCAGCGCACTTTGACCTCTGCTGCTCCTGTCCTCTGTAGAAACACACAGAAACACTTAATCTGATAATTTTACTATGATGTAACAACATTACACTGGCATTATTACTTGAAACATCATTTGGTTGATAAGATTTCTAATGTTTTATTTGTAAACGCCAAAAAAATGTTGGATTCAATTTGCATTGATGTTTTTTTATCATTTACAATTTATGTATGTCAAAATTGGGAAAGATTAGATAGTTGAAAAGGTTCAATAACTACTAAATGCTGTTTTACTTATTTGTCACATGTAGATTGAAAGATTAGGCAGATATGATTCCAGAGATAATATGACAGCCTAATGAAATATATGTTTAGACATCTTACCTCATTTATCCTCTTTTGCAGTATTTGATCATATGGGTACGTCTTCATTCTACTGCATTTGCAATCTTAAATGACAAAGCAAAAAAAGTTTTTTGAACAACAGACCAAATAGTAGAAGTATACACAGTAAGTTTATCAAAGGGGTATTCCCAAAAGTAGTGGTGCAGCCTAATGCTGGTAAGGTCTATGTCTATCTCAATTCCACACACACTTCCTGAACAGACCTCATGAGGTGGCCTGACTGCTATGTTGTTTTAGCCTTTAGGCTTCCCTTAAAATACTTAAGCATATGCATGCCAGCCTCCTAATATTCTTCTCGGTTAAGTTTGGTTGTCATCTTTATGCATGTTTTACAAGTAGAAACTCCAGTAACCATGTTCAGTACTAATAACAGAAATGCAGAATTGCCTTTTTTCCAAGAAGAAGAGACGAGTACAATAACTCAGACATCTTTGTGTTCTTGTTATGTGTTTTCTGAAAGAGGACTCTGATCCCTTTTAAGGCCAGTTCAGCTGATTTGATCTCAGTCCTTTTTCAGTTCACACATGTCCTCTCTTGTGAAGATCCCATACTTTTTATGAATGTGCATTATGGGCACAGTAGTTTTCCCCTAACAGATGACTGCTGGTTTCCATATGTTATACAATGTACACAGAAATAGGGTAAAGCTGACTCAAATGTATTAGCTTCAAATGGCATACAATAAAACCAAAGCCAAGAGGCCTCTTTTAGAATGTCAATTGTTCCAGCTGTAGGTAAGCTTTATGGGAAGTCTAGCGGCTAAAAATGCAAGTGAACCTGGGTTGTGATGCATTTCACAAAAATCAGACAGACCACCTTGTGGTGTGGTCTCAGTTTGGTTCAATGTAAATGGGTCTGAGCTGAGTATTCACATATACCCAATAATGCAGAGTCACTGGTCCTCATTCACCAATATCTTCTTAAGAATTTTTGTAATTTTGTTCTTAAGGAACTTGCTTAAGGAATGTTCTTAAGTAGGAAAAAAGTGTGAACATGATTCACTACGGTGAATCCCATGTGTCCGTTGTCACAAATTACCATCGATTACCGTAGGAACGAACCACATTTGTCCATAAAAGGAAATAAGATACTGAATAGGGAGACTGTGGGAGCTACAGTGTGTTTCTACAGTGTATTTCTGCAGTGTGTTTCTTTCTTTTCTCAGCCTCTACGCGTGCAGCAGTATCAGTTATACCGTCCAACTCTATGTGTGGTCCTGGAAAACCAAGAAAAGATTTCAGTCTCCTTCAGATGGAATCTACTGTACCATCAACACATTTTTTTGCACATTTGCAAAAATAAAGGAACACTTGGCTTTTCAAGTGTCTGATTCATAGCGTCTTATAACATGCTTTCTAATAAAATTTCACTTCATAGGGTTATGTAAGTAAAGCTACGTAAAAATACATGTACATATATAGACCATGGGTCAGTTCGGTTCAATGAAAGATACTGGGGGCATCTGAAAACATCCTTACACCCATGACATGGCTTCTGTTTTACGAGTTGCAAAGAAAACAAACAAATATACACATTGTGGGGACGGTGGGGTCGACAACTTACTTTTTTTCTTCTCTTGGACTTGTTTTGTTGTGCCTGTGGCTGGGGCAAAGGGTTCAAGAGGAAAAAGGTAAAGAATGATATATTCTGTATCTTGGTCAGGTGACTTAATTCACCTTGGTTAACTTGTTTCATAGTAAAAAAAAAAAGACACAAAAAATTACAGATTACTTACTTTTTCTTTTCCTTCCTTTTGAGGAGCCAGGGGTGGACGAGGGACCTGGGATGGATGAGGGAGCTGGGATGGATGAGGGACCTGGGGTGGACGAGGGACCTGGGGTGGACGAGGGACCTTGGGTGGACGAGGGACCTGGGGTGGACGAGGGACCTTGGGTGGACGAGGGACCTTGGGTGGACGAGGGACCTGGGGTGGACGAGGGACCTTGGGTGGACGAGGGACCTGGGATGGACGAGGGACCTGGGGTGGACGAGGGACCTTGGGTGGACGAGGGACCTGGGATGGACGAGGGAACTGGGATGGATGAGGGACCTGGGGTGGACGAGGGACCTGGGATGGATGAGGGACCTGGGGTGGATGAGGGACCTTGGGTGGACGAGGGACCTGAGATGGATGAGGGAACTGGGATGGATGAGGGACCTGGAGTGGGATTTAGGGTTTAATTAAAAGGGGTGAAGTGATATGTAAATAGTTTTGTATTGTGCATTGATTCATTCAATTTACAGATGGACTGCAAGGCAATGCATAAAAGTTATGCAATGTTACTTACTTTGAGTGGGTGGTTGAGGGTCAATAGGAAAAAGGTGCAGGGTGATTGTTTGATGGTCCTGGGGAGGGTCTTGGTCCTGGGGGGGGATGGTGGTCTGCGTCCTGGGGGGGTTGGTGGTCTGGGTCCTGGGGGGGTTGGTGGTCTGCGTCCTGGGGGGGTTGGTGGTCTGGGTCCTGGAGGGGTTGGTGGTCTGGCTCCTGGTGTTTTGTCATTGCTGGATCTGTTGTGAATTCAGTAAATAATATAAATGGTGTATACTTAGTCGGAAAAGTAAATACAGAACACGAATGAAAACTTACCACTTATCAAGTGTATGTAGGCCTTCATCATGGTGGCAAGAAACGCCTTACTTTTTTGTGTTGACGGCAGATGTGTGAGGACATCTGCCGTCAACTTCCCGTTCCCTTGTGCCTGCGGCTGATGAGTAACAAAGGCATATAGCCCAATGCAGAAAGTTTTTGGATCTGGAAAAAAAAAGAAGAAAAAAAACCCTGAAAACTTGTATTACTACATTACTACATGAATAGCAGATCAACTATTTTGAGACTCAATCAGGAAAAGAAGTGATTTTAATGCTTTCGAAAATATTAACATGATTATTACTGTTATTATTTGTTATCAATATCCTTCTTTTTAATACTACACACTACTATTATCAACTTGCTGCTGTAATAATGTGAACTTCCCCATTGAATGAAACATAAAATGATATGTTATCTTGAAGACATATTGTAAGACTGTATAGTATGAGCATTTTCACTTACAGCAATTTTGGCTGATTCAACCACCCTCGCTTCATTTTTGTTTTTTTTGACCTGCCTGGCCCAATCCACAGTTATATTGTGGGTTGCCTGCAGCCTCTTCCTCGGCAGAGCAACAAAACATGAACTGCAGGTTTTGCGATTGGCCTGCTGGGGGACCTGGCATCTTGGGCAGGCCCTGAGTTTTGGTTTTGTCATTCTGATACACACACGTTTATCTATATAAAATGAGGAGTTTGTCAGTTTGTCCTCGCGTATTCTTTTAATGAAATATAAGGAGAAGCATTTTAGTTCAAAACAATCAGTTTTATTTTAACACCAGTAGAATGTGCAATATTACAGAGCTCTGGGTCTGACTTATAGTATCCCTGACAAGCAACAAAATGTTCATCAGTTCACGAAGTCTGACTAACTATCTCTTCCCTGACCCATTGTTTTAAAGCGTACAGAGCAATAGGTGTAACGCAAGGCGGCGTCCTCTTCTGATTGGCTCAAGACGTGTCATTCCTTCTCCTCGTAATATCTGACTCCATCCGTTGTTGTGACGCCTTAGAGCCCAACCTGAAACACAACTGTTAAGAGACAAACATCCTACTTTCTCATACTTGCTGAGAACACATTAAAGTTCATCTTTTCACTCTGTACTTTTCCACTTCAGTGGAAACCTTGTGTTTTTCTTCTGGTACAGTGGTGTGACTCTGGCTAAGACAATGCAAGCACTCACTTCTTATCACTTATAAAAACCCTTATTAATTAGTGCAACATAGTTCCCTTTAATCATCACAGTCATTTCCCGTATAGGCTACTCAGCAAATTAAACAATGCAACAGTTCAAGGCTACATGAAAATAATATAACAACTTACAACTTATATAACAACAATATATTGACACTCTTACTATAATGCTCAAATGCATGCAGAGGTGTGTGTGTGTGTGTGTAAAGGGCTGTAGTGTAGTGCATGTTGCTACGGCCTTGTGCTCTGTGTGTGTCTGTCTGCTTACATCTCCTGTCACACTTGATACAGACCAGTAAGATGAACTTAATACTGCAAAAGTAAAAGTTATTTAGTTAGTGTTAGTGCAATTATCAAAACCAGAATATGATCAGGGTGACTTTTGAACACTGGAAATAAATCATGTATTCATCCAGGCAGCCGTCCAGTGGCACTCAAAGTTTGCATATAATATTAGTAATAAAAACAATGAAACATAATAAAAAAGACACATGTTAGCTCATAGACTGGGTTAGCATAGGCCTTGGCTGATGCTATTTAACTTGATGCAACAGTTATTTAATGCCTGTCTTTTTCTAATACAGCTCTTACAGTAGGGTTCGTTATTTCACCTAAAAATCTTAAGCTATATACATATTTATGGAGTGGAAAATTAAATTAATCACAACTTCATTGAGAGTAAAGAGTTGATCTTACCTGGGAGCGGGAATGGGCGTTGGCGGAAGAAATTGGTGGATGGACAGGGCAGTTGTAGAAAATAAAATACATGCATAAAGCAATAACAACTCATTAAATATTTAATTATAATTTCGTCACTATCTCGCCACTTGCTGTGACACGGATTGTTAATGTACAGCTTGTTGTTGCTTATATATTTTTATTGTGTTTACTAGTATATAAAATAAAAAAGAAAGATGTACTTCCTGTTACCCAGACACGTTTTTTATGAATAAATTAAAAAAAACGCCAGAGGGAAACTGACACACGCAGCAATCCTTTACTTATTTTGTATAATTTTATGTTCTTGATGTTTATTGTGCTCTGATTAATTGTATGGTGATTTAATTAAAAATATGTCATAAAAACGCATTTTAATGCAGTAAAAATGTGAAAAAGGTACAAGCGCACACACACACACACACACACACACACTTCGTTCCGACAGCTGAAAATTACTTCATATTAGTGATAAACCACACAATACATAGTCTCACTGATTGATAGTCAAAAATAAAGTGCACACTTCTCGCAAGAAGTGTCATTAAACGCGTTTTAATGCAGTAAATATCTTAAAATATGATATTTTACAAGTACATTTTGGAGTCACGTGACACAGCTACTGACGTACGTCGACTGAGGACGACTTGGGGCAGTGCGCACGCACACACACACACACACACACGCACACATATCTTGTTCCGACAGCTGAAAATTACTTCGTATTAAGTTAAACCACACATCATATACTCTCACTGAGCAGATATTGTGAAAACAAAATGTATATTTCTCGCTAGAAATGTCATCAAAACGCATTTTAATGCAGCAAGTATCTTAAAATATGATAATTTACTCCAGTAATAGCCACTATAGTATGCGTTCAAAACTTGAAGTCACGTGACACAAACCCTTTTCGTCAAAATGTGAAGATGGGGAATTATGATTGAAATCAGAGGGCTGACTCTGTCCGTCAGCTGGTGACGTAAAGGGGGTACCCTCGACGTCGGATTCGGACGGCTTTGGCATTGACCAAACGGCAGTATATGACGAATTGGGGATGAGACTGTGTTGGGTTCTGAAGGGATAAGATAATCATAAACATTTCTATAGTTTTAGCTTGCAACATTCCTATAGCTTTAGCTTGCATTTATGCCAGTATAAAAGGCAGTGCTGACATAATCATAAACAAGCATGTGTCTTCTGAGTCAGTTCTCGGAAAGTTATCTGCCAAAAATATCTACCAAAAAAAGGATGTGGCAGGGCAGGACCGAAACCGCTGAAACTGCTAAAGCTGCAAAAGAATGATAAGAAAGTTGTGTAAGAATAACGGCCAAAAATGATAAACAACAGGGCAAGGGCGGGGGAGCGCGGACGTGTGTATAAAAGAGGAACTGCCTAACTGATCGGCAGATCTCTCTGAGTGTGTAAGGCGAAGCGCTGTTGCACTGTATAATGAGTGATCTCCGCTTTATGCATACAGCGAAATAAACTGATGATTTTCTGAACAACTCTGGTCTTCCTAGCACTTCTTTCTGCGTCAACCAACTCCGGGGAAGCCAGGCAAGGTCTGCTTCAACAGTTCCCAGTTTGAGAATGGAAGGGGGGGACTGTACTGTTGGACAGTCTTATGGCTGTTGTCACTACGTGCCACCAGAACCGCTCTGTTTTGCATTTTGGAGGGATAAGCTTATGGTTGAAGGTACTGCCCATCTGCCACAGCTCATCATAGATGAGGTGTTTTTTCAGGGTTATTTTCATTCTGTCCCCACTGCAAAATGTAGATCAAGCAGGGTGTGACAAGGAGATACCCAGGAGGACTGTATTGCTGAAAGATTTTGTTTAACAAGCAGTGTGCAGAAGAATAGCAATACCTGAGAAGTGTGTTGTGATCTTGATACATCCTCAACACTCACACAACTCTCAAACCAGTTGAACAGGCAGCTGCTAAATAGAGACTACCTTGTCATTCAGTAGTTCCTGGCGTGAGACCATTACAAAAGCGGACACGGAGTGGGTTACGGCCATAGACTGTAAAAAGAATGGATGTAGCACCCGTGACGTCACCCATTGGTTTGGGGAAGTGTGTTTTGTGCCTCTACTATGGGCATCAGGACTGCGCCATCTTGGATTTTAGCGGGTGTGTATTTTCCATATTTGGAGGAGAGGCGGTAACTCTACGGGTCAGCCGGGGTCAGCCGGCCGAGATCCCGCCCACTGAACTCGAATTAACCGCACCGAACGGAGCTAGCCTGAGGCTAATCAGCTAGGCTAGGCTAACAAGCAGCTACTGGCAGCAGCTACACGGCAGTCCAGCCTCCAGACAGCGACTCGACCGCAGGTAACGTTAAGTTCCTTATAAAACAAATATAACACTGCAGCATTTGAAATAATGTTTTATTGAGATTATACTACATAAGAAATAAAGTTAAATAAGTCCGCTGGGGACCAAAGCTCATCTTAACCCTCAGATCCTGTTAGAAATGACTAACGTCCTCCTGTTGTTTGCAAACACACACCATGATAAAGTTAAAATAGGTATTACATTTTTTTTTTTGTTGGAGCTGGAGCTTCTGGGACTGGTTCTCGTTTTACAGTTTTTTTTCTTTTTACGGCAAATTTTGATAACATTTTAAATCTGGTGAAAATCAGAGACAAAATCACTTCCAGTATCATCAGCCCGATGAAATCCCTCAGCTCAACCCCCCCCCAGCGCGCCCCAGTTGCGGCTCCGGAGGCGTTGAGTCCCCTGGGGGCAGCGCGAGTTGCTTTAGCTACCCCGGGAGCCGCGATAAACAGAATTATAAGGTGCAGACCATGATGCAGACAGGAGATCTTTTAGGAGCATGATGTACCTTGCAAAAGCCACCTCTCTGCAACCTATGAACATTATAGCATGATCACAGCCAAATGAAAAATCTGATGGTCCATAAAATGTGGCAACAGGATCTGAGGGTTAACGTTACTACTCTGTGAAATTACTATGTAGAATAATGTAAAGAAAGTTTAAGCATTTTATATACTTAAATATTTTTTTAAAAGAAGTGAGATACAGGGTTCTCACATGACAGGGACAGATAGATAGATAGATAGATAGATAGATAAATCGACTCAATAGTATATTTAATTGTTAAATTGTGCTAAACTTAAACAGCCTCAGCAATAAAATGCATCATATGCATTGATTCATCAGTGATATCAATCCACAAACATTCTGTAACAGTAAAACAGAGAGGGACCGTTTACTGCACAAAGACTGTTTTTACTTTTATACTTAATTGCATTTTGCAGATAAAACTTAATGTTAACACTTTCACAAAAGTGAGGTTTTGAATGCAGGTCTTTGTAGTGTATAGTAGTAGTATAGTGTCTTTGTAGTGGAGTATTTTCACAGTGTGGTATTAGTAGGCTACTTTTACTGAAGTAAGGCATTTCAATACTTTGTACACCACTGGTTACAAGATGTTTGTCTTTCTTTATATTTAGAAAATAGAAAAGAAAGCTGCCCAGGCACCAGACCAGGCCCCGGCCAGGCACCCAGGCCCCGTCCAGCCTCTGCCGGTTGCCCAGACCAGGCCCCGGCCAGCTTCCACGCCCAGGCCACCCGCAGCAAGGACTACAGCCTCACATAGGACGCTCCACCAACTGAGCCAAACACTGCCCCTATTTTTTATTTTATTTTAAAAGTTTATTATTATTTATTATATATACTGATTGTTTTGTTTGTTCATTGTCTGTTCATTTAAAGAGTACCTCATGTTCAAATAAATTATTTTCATAATTGCACTCCTTTTGTCTTCTACACTTATTGAACATGTTAAAAATGTCGTCAGTTAAAAGGAATATCAACTTAACACAAATATTAAGCATTAAAGCTCAAGTTTTTAGTCAAGTTTTACTAAAAAATGTAAAAATTCTCATGACAGTGTTTCTGTTTTCTGACCTTTCCAGGGTGTCCATGGAACCTTAGAAAGTCTTTACCAGTACATTTTTTTTATTTTTTCAAATGTGCTAAATCATATGTCTATGTCTTACCTTTACTAACAGTAGAACTCTAATATGTAGATAATTATCTACTTGGATGAGAAATCTCTTCACATGATTAACTGATTTTAATAAGGTTTAAGATGCATGTTATACATCTAGTTTTAAGAAAGTCAGAAAAAAAATTTCTGAGTGTCTGTGACAACAGGTGGCAGGCAGACGCTGAGTTCACGCTCAATACAGATTTTATTGAAAGCACAGGAGAGGATTGGGGCTGGAGAGCAGGGTCCAGTTCTGTCTCCTCATGCTGACGACCCACTTGTCCAGCCTGTCCGGATCACCTAGAGGGAAACTTTAAAATGACACATATAGGTGCTCAGCAACTTATAGATCAGAGGTCACAAACCTTTATGATACTAAGAGCTATTTGAGGATATGGAGTAATAAAAAGGGCTTTGCTTAATAAAAAGTTCCTAAATAACAAAGTTACACAGTTCACCTTTAATAATAATACCAACAATGAATATAATAAGAAATATATGTTGTATTTATTTATGGGTGGCCTGATCTTGATTTTGAACATGATTAACGATTTCTGAAATCAGTATCACCAATACAATACAGATCACACATTCTCTGAATTACAAGCTTGCTTTTTGCAGTGTGGCATTAATAAGCCTATTCATTTATTCATTTAAGTTACTCTTGACACTCTATATAAGTATTATTAAATGAAAGATAATAATAATATTAAATTAAAGATAATACAGAACATTATATTCTATATTATATCCCGCATTAAACAGACTGAGAGCACAAAACACACCACAACAGCAGCTAACATTAGCTGCTCTGGTCATCTGTCTGTATCAGCAGAGACCATGAGTCGGTAATAAAGTCATTATACAGTGGCAAAATCCATGTAACATATATTTTATACAGTCTATGGGTAAAATAGTACTACGGTTTACTCACCGAAAAAACTGCAACACAGAATCCTTTGTCGGTCGGTTAGTACAATCAACAGCACAACACGCCATATTGCCAGAAAAAACTACCCGAAAATAGGCAAACAAACACGGACACCGCAGAGCCTGTCTGCTGGATGTCGCCGCGGACCTCTGGGTGTAGCCGAGCCTAGCCTAGCCTAGCCCAGCCGATGCTTTAGCATAGAGCTAACTGCTGGCAACTGTCTGTGAACCTGTGACTCAGCGTAACCACGCCCTAATTTATGCCAGAATTTTAAACCTAAATGACACTTAAACGGTTGTGATACAAAAAAATTCACCCCCCCCCCCCCCCCCAGAGTGTTCACTGAGGTGGAAACTATCGGTAAAGACCAAAAAAGTCAAAGGGACCAGGCTTTAAATATGTTTTTTTTAACTGTAAAGTCGGCTATTTTAACATGGGGCTCAATGGGAAATTGCTCACTTCTGGGACCAGCCCCCAGAGGCCGCGGGGGGAACTGCAGCTTTTTGAACGCGGAAGTGGTCCTCACTCGGAGAACCCACAACTCCCCCCTTGGTTACGGCTAGTAAACAGAGGTGGAAAGTAACGAATTACATTTACTCACGTTACTTAATTAATAATAATTGAGTAGCTTTTCTGTGTATTTGTACTTTTTAAAGTAGTTTTAAAAATCTGTACTTTTACTTTTACTTAAGTATGTTTTGTGTGAAGTATTGTACTTCGCTACATTTTAAATCACATCCGTTACTGAGTAAAAAATGTTGGCCGAATGTTTTTAAAGCAAAGAGTATCGTACAGCATCATTAACCAGCATAATACAATAACTTAACATTCATGCAGCCTGTTACACCTGGCAGCTAGCTCTCATAGCGACATATAAACTCTAACACAACACAACGAACTCTAAAAGATATGTCCATTAGACGTTGTGCTGTCATCTGTCTCACTCTTCGTGTAGGACAAGGCATTGCGCATGATGCGTTCACGTGAAAAGGACAGCGTCGGAAATGAGAGAATTGAGCGAAAGCTGCACAGGGGCACAGCCTTTTAAACATGGGTACTTAAAAGTTTGGTCTTCTTTGGGTAATGTAAAGAAAAGTTATTGCTCTTGTGACTTTGACCCATAGTGATTCATAGATATGCAGTATGACTGTTGGTTTAAACCAGGGTGATTGTAGGACTAGGATCAGAGCTTTAGAAGAGCTCAGCTCCTAATGAGAATTTGACATTCAATGCCCTGCAAGTGTTTTAAAAAACCCCAATAATCATTCAGTGTTTCCCACACAATATTTAGAGACTATGGAGGGTTTATCATTTATTTTTAGGGGTGCTGAGATCAAATTTAGGGGTGTAAGAAAATCCCCCAAAAAAGTCTAAAATCGCTCCGGGTTTACAGAATCCACAATTATGCCACCTTCAATTTAATGGTTGTGTTATTTGAAAATGTTTTATGGGATGGTCTTCACTAAAATGACATATCTCCATAAATGTTTTAAATGTTGTGTGTCGACATATTTTGTCATTGAAGCTGAATTTGTAAATGTATACCTTTATCTTTAATTAAACCAACTAGTTAGAGATTTATGAGCCATCACTTTGTCCTACAGCCGCCCCCCCACCCACCCACCCCCGTTATAAAAGTAACTAAGTAACTTTTACTCAAAGTATTTTTTTAACAAGCTACTTTTTACTTTTACTTGAGTATATTTTTAGATCAGTACTTTTACTTGTACTCAAGTAAAATTTCTTCAAAGTAGTGGTACTTTTACTTGAGTCAAATATTTCTGTACTCTTTCCACCTCTGCTAGTAAATGAACGGGAAAGTAGTTCAGATGGAGACGACATCCGTGTCCAGAAGAAAAAGTCCAAGACCAGTAAGGATATCTTATATGTTGTACAATAGACTTTAGTTAAGCCAGACTTCACAATTATTGTCCATTTATATCCTAAGCTAATTTGTCATTCATTTCTTATTTAGTTCGCAAGCCACAGAAGAAGAGGCCCTGGGAAACCGAGGAGATAACTGCTGTGGAAAAGCACATGAGGAACTTCATTTTGACCTGCAATGTTCCAAGAAAGGAGGACTGTGATAAGTGCCTTAAATCAGAGCCAGAAGCACTAAAAAAAGCAGGCACTCAAATTTTACATTAAGAATAGAATTACTGCACTGAAGAGAATGTAAAACATTTTTCCTCCTCAATGTATTTGTTGTTTGGACTGCTTCCTGACAACATTTGATGGCCAGGACAGTTACAGTAAGTTAAAATGGAAGAGTGACTAATTTTTTGTTTTTTTCTTTTGGGGTGGGGGTGTAGGGGGAATTGGAGATATATATAGAAAGACAAGACATTTTTACAATGCATACTATTAAATAGTAGACAGAAAAGAAACGAGAGGGGGTAGAGTTTGGGGGGACCATAGAGAGAGAGAGAGAGAGAGAGGAGAGGGGATGGGGGGGGCATAGATAGACGGGCAGAAAGAGGGTGGGAGGGGATCGAGAGAGTGTGTGTGTGTGTGTGTGGGGGGGGGGGGGGTGTAAGTGAAGATAGAGGGAGAGAAAGGTTTGAGAAAGGGAGAGAGATGTAATGTCACCAGAGAGTAACCAAGATGGAAGAGAGGAGAGGAGGCAAGGACAGAGCATAGATGTATGGTACATCTCCAGTCAGACAATTCTGCACTGCAGTTTAATTTGTTCAGTATTTTGTTGTGTGGATTCTTTATTCAGTATCCTGGTAACGGTTGACAGTGAGGACAGTTAAAGGGTTAAATTTGAGGCATTGCAGTGACTGTTTTGTCACTTAAAGTATAAAACAAATATAAAGCATTCATTACAGTGATGTAAACCAGTTTACCTTGTCAAGCGGTACATAGGCCTACTGTAATTGTATTGTCACTCAGTAAAGAGCTTTGTTTAAAGTATGTTCAGGTGATAGTTCTACTAAACACTATCTATAAAGCAAGAAGCATCTGTGTGTCTGTCTGTGGCTCGTATATCTCTGACCGTGTGTCAGATCGGCCTAAAATTTCAGATATGGCTTGCGTATGTGTTGATGGTGTGCATCTTCAATTTAAAAAACAAAACAAAATCAAAACCTTTATGAAATGGTTTTACATGCAAGCCCCAAAAGGCACCAATTAAACACAGATGTAATGCTACGATTGCTTGCTTGGTGTTGTGTAAACATAACTGTCAACAACAACTGCCACACACAATGGTGAGGTAAGAGATTGTCTTGCACAAATTCAAGACAATTCAAGTTATTCAATTCAAGTTATTCAGTTCAAATTCAAGTTAGCCTGAAGTGATGTAAAAGAATGACTGGGTTTACATGCACTTCAGTATCCCTTTACTCGATGTTGTTGAATATCCAGCATACTGTGTATAATGCGCACAAAGCCAGGACACTACATCCAATCATATTATAGATAGATAGATAGATACTTTATTGATCCCCAAGGGGAAATTCAAGAACATAGAACAGGTTTGTATGCTATGCTATCTCCCCTTGGGGATCAATAAAGTATCTATCTATCTATCTATCTATCATGCCTGCAGCATACATGATCCAAACTGACTATCACCTAACTCTAATTTTATGACCGTAGGTAGGCCATATCACCTTCACGTTTAGACAGCAGTCAATCTGGGGTGCAGGTGTCTGACTGTTGGTCCTGTCTAGTGATGTCAGAACAGTTGTTCCCCAGAAGAATGATATACCTGAGAAGTGTGTTAAGATGTTCCTCAGAAGAATAGAAAGACCTGAAATGTGTGTTTAGGGTCCCCAAAAGGATAGTAATACCTGAGAAGTCCCCACATGGGAGGTCCCTGTCAGGTCTGAACCCAATTTATGAATATCGTTAATTTAAAGTGATATTCATGCTCCTGAATTGCATCTGATCATGCCTGATTTTTTTCAGAGGTGTATGATGCCTAGAAAGGGTGGCTCCCACAATGTAGGTAAATAACAGGTGGTCCCACAACGTGGCAAAAACAAACGTGTGTGTGTGTGTGTGTGTGTGTGTGTGGGTGGGTCCGTCCCCCAGGACCTCCCGGATTCTCCAGCCCCTGGATTTGCTTCCCACTTCCCTGGGGAGGCATACACACAGCACCTTGGAACCCCGAACCCCCTGGTGATCCCTGTAACCCTGGTACCCTTGGAAGCCCAGAACTCTGAACACTTCTCCTTCCCACTCCCCTTTCCCTAATCCAATAAATACCCTTCTGGGTTCGAAGGCACTTGGTTCCTCCATCTCGTACTTGACATGGTGGGTATACCACAACAAATATGCTGATGTAATGTGGTTAAAAAGATTCAGGTTAAATCCCGCTAAATGGGACAACTACGCCATCTGCTGTTAATTATTTACCTGCATTAGGGAGTAAGGGATTATGGGTAATCCTCAAAGCAGTGGAGGATTCACCTAAAGGTAACATGTCTTTTTATGTCCGTACCGTATTGTACCGTCCTCTTCCGCTTATCCGGGGTCGGGTCGCGAGGGCAGCAGCCTAAGCAGGGAAGCCCAGACTTCCCTCTCCCCAGCCACTTCGTCCAGCTCTTCCCGGGGGATCCCGAGGCGTTCCCAGGCCAGCCGAGTGTCCTGGGTCTTCCCTGGGGTCTCCTACCGGTGGGACGGGCCCTGAACACCTCACCAGGGAGACGTCCGGGAGGCATCCTAATTAAATGCCCGAGCCACCTCATCTGGCTCCTCAACGCTGAGGAACAGCGGGTCTACTCCGAGCTCCCTCCGTATAACTGAGCTTGTCACCCTATCTCTAAGGGAGAGCCCAGCCAGCCTACGGAGGAAGCTCATTTCGGCCGCTTGTACCCGCGATCTTGTTCTTTCGGTCACTACCCAAAGCTCATGACCAGAGGTGAGGGTAAGAACGAAGATCAACTGGTAAATCGAATCTCTTCACCACGACGGATCTGTGCAGAGTCCGCATTACTGCAGACGCTGCACCGATCCGCCTGTCGATCTCACGCTCCATCCTTCCCTCACTCGTGAACAAGACCCCAAGGTACTTGAACTCCTCCACCTCAGGCAGGATCTCATCCCCGACCCGGAGAGTGCACTCCACCCTTTTCCGGTTGAGGACCATGGACTCGGATTTGGACCTTATTAGCATTATCATTGCTCAACCTTTTGTTTGGGTTTAATGGGCCATTTGGTTCCATTGTCACACAAATCACGCACAGAGATTCAGAATCGGGTGTTCATGGACGTCAGAACTATTTTCTGAGAGGGGTCACTGTTAGCTTTCATAATAGTCAAATCTCTCCTGCGTCATGGTGCTGCGCAGCCAGGTTTTCAGTCTGCTCAAGGCTGAGAAAGAGCGCTCAGATGCCGCGACAGATATGGACCAGACAGAGTTGAATGATTATTAATTATATGAAAAAGATAAATATAAGTCAGACAAATTGAGTTTAAATTCAGATTCGTTATTATTATTACAGTAACTAAGTTAATTAACTATAAGTGTAAAACTGAAAACTCAACCACACATACGTGCTGGACAGAGTGGGGGCACTACACACATCTACTATTACACACCTCACTCACTTAGAAAAGATGTAAAACTGAAAACTCAACCACACGTACAGTAGCATATTTGCTGGATATAGTGGGGGCACAAGCAGTGTCTTGATCTTGATTTTCGGTGGGGGAGGTGTCCAGCTCAAAGGTGATGGGTTGAGGGGGATGGTTACAGTGCTGTCCCATTGTCTTTCAAAGCGGATGCCCCCCGTCCCCCGCTGGCCCGCACTCACATTACCTCAAAACCCAAGTGTACTCAAGCACGGTTGCCTCCAACACAAACGTTGCGTGAAAACATAACGCGTGCTGCGCCGGTAACACACAACACAGCCGATCAATTAACACAACGCACTATGATTAAAAAGTACAGACATATTCTTCTGAGTCATGGCTGAGTCATGCAGTAGCCTACTACAGATACTTGTGTAAAAAAGACGCACTGATTTCATTCACGCTCGCAGCCTCTCCAGCAGCAGCTGAGACTTAGTTTAACTGAATGACTTAGAAGTCGCCAAATGACTTGCTTTAACGAATTTCATTAGTTTATATAATGCAGATTTGTAAAATATTACTTTTATGAGGGACACAGTCACAGACTGTAGAAACTTAGCATTTCATAATGGTGGTAGCAGCGGTGCAGCAGATGTAATGAAGTCCACGCAGCACGCTGGATGTAAACTAATATTAAGCCCATAGCCTATTCAGTATAATGTTGATGGACATAAAGTGAGTTATTTTGCCTTAATAATGATAAAATAATACACAAAAAAATGGTCGGATTGGGAACCTATATAATATTAACACTACGTATTAAATAGCGTGTCCTGTTTTAAATCACTAGACTGGGTTTGTCTCATGGGCTATTTCTTGGTTTGACAGTGACAGTGATCAGTGATCAGTCAGAGGAATTATTAAGTGTCCGCGAGTGTTTCCTGTGATGGACGGTGTACTGTCAGATGTAAGGCATCCGTACTTTCTAATGGATTAACTATATTGTACCCTTCATTCGGCGACTTTATACAGAAGAATAGAAGTAAAACAAGTAATATAAGTGTATATAATGTTTAGCCTCGTATTGTAATCAGATTTAATCACAGGGTTGTAATGTGATAAATCCAGTTAATTTTTTTAATCGTTGGACAGCCTGATCTTTTCTATGAGCAGTGGGTCTAAACCGGTCTAAACACACTGCTCCTCCCCGTGGACAAATGAGGCATTGCAGATGGTTTTTACTCAGGCAACTTAGGGGCGTTTCCAGTCGGGGCTTCATTGACCACGTCATCGCTGGGGGGTCGCATTATCCCCCTGCTTCCATTATCGGCCAGCCAAGGACCGGTCAAGGACCAGTCAAGGAGCCATCAAGGAAACACGGGAACTTTGAAATGGCTTCATCTGTACCATGACCCTAAGCAGCTCCTTTTTAAGCAGAAGACACAACATAGTGGTTACACTGACAAACATTCATTTTATACAACATTTATTCATCACTCAGCTTCAGTACTATGGAAAGATTACAAATGAAATAGTTACGTAAAAAAAAGAAGATGATAACTTAATCAAGGCCAATTTAATAATAGAATGAAACAATTGAACTCTGGAAAACACAACTTTTAACGTCTCAATTATTAATAATAGATTTAAATCATTTTTAAAAAACAAACATTGCTATTTAAAATTGATTTTCTTTGACCCGTACAGTGATGCCGGAGAAGACTGATAGCAGAAGAAAACACTACAGGCCTGACTGCTGCTCACTTGAGGTTTGCATGCAGAAACATGACGTTTTGTGCCTTGGAGGCAGACAGACGGCTGCACTTCTCTGAAATGATCTGCCCCATCTTGCTGAACACCCGTTCAGATGGCACAGATGTCACCAAAACACACAATCTCTCCATCATGATACAAGTCAGCCTGGGATAGATCACTGATCGATTTTTCCACCAGGTCAGCGGATTGCAGCACCTGGGAATCAGCGCCTCTTGCAAGAAGAACCGGACCTCGAGGGTCGCTTCTGTGCTGGGACTGATGTGACTCACAAGCCCTGAGACCTGCTCATCAAAATCACCCCAGATCTGGCTCATCTCTCTGGGTTGTCCCGCAGCAGCTCCTTGTTCCATTGGAACTTCCTGCTGGGGTGGATTGGTGATTGTCACCTGTGGTGCTGCTGCAGCATGGGTCAAACTCTGGATTGCCTCGCTGGCTGCCTGGTCATCGGAGAAAGCCTTCCTCTTGAACCTGGGGTCAATGATTGAGGACTCCGACAGCAAAGTGTTAAACTCAATTTTTGGAAACGCTTGGCCATCTCAGCGTTGAGTGTGGAGAGAGGGGACACCACCACAGGCTGCTTGAAGCGGCCGGTCCTCAGGTGGTTTGCAGTGAGCCCTTTGCAGACCCCATGCCAAAATGATTTTGGAAGCAGTCACATAGCTACAGAAAGGACACAGTTACAGTGGGTCAGATCATCTTTATGTGGAACCTTTTTTAAATGTGTTTATGAAATAATTATGAATTAAATGTATGAATGTATGTATCTACTTTAATAACTGCATTTATGAATCTATTCTGTGTGTATCTATTCATTTATCATGTACTTATCAGAGGTGTCAAAAGTATTCCCAGTCATTACTCAGGTAGAAGTATAGAAGTATTAAAAATACTTTGTTAAAGTATCAACTCAAGCTTTATACTCAATTAAAAGTGTAAAAGTACTGGTTTCAAAACTAATGTAAGTAATGTAAGGGGATAGAGGCGGTCCTGGCTAGCTTTGCGCCCTGGGCGGACCGACTACCCCCCCCACCCCCCCACCACCACCACCACCACAAGCACAATATTGAACTATTTATGTTACTTTATTACATGTGTTATTAAATACAAAAGTTAACGAGAGTAGAGAAAGAAATTAAGATAAATAAATGACATGTAGTATGTGTTAACACCAATGTAAATTGCACACATCCGTCATACAAATGAATAAAATAAAATAAATGAAAAATACTAATAATAATTAACATAATCAAAATTCAGTGCTCAGAGTCACGTGGGTACGGCGAACAAGATGGCGGCTGCCTAGGGACTCTCCGCTCCCCGACATGTAAAATCGTTAATTATTCCAAAATAGAGGCTCGCATTTGACTAAGAAATAACCTCCTCCTTCAAGACAATAGGGTTTGTGTTGCTTTTTTGAAACGAAACAACAGAATATAGGCGAAATGGCGGCGTCGAAATATTTTAAAAGCACAGACCGCATGGCGACCAGGCTAAGCCCCCAGGATGAGGAAGACTCGGCAGGTGCCCCATCTCCCCCCCTCGACAAGTTGTTCACAGAAATTACTAAAATGAGCACAACACTGTCGAGCGTCGCGACGGATGTCTCGACAATTAAGGAGACGACAACTGAGTTGAAAACAACAGTGCAGGCTATGCAGGAGAGAGTATCGGAAGCCGAGACACGCATCATGCGCCTGGAGGAAGCTACAGAGCAGTTTCTCACTGATGAGGACAAGAAAAGTAAGCTCATGGAGGCAATGTGGGTGCGCATTCAAACTATGGAAAACCACAGCAAAAGAAACAACGTGAGGCTGGTAGGTTTGAAGGAGACATTCGGGACCAATGGGACATTGTTGAGCTGTGTTGAAAAAATCCTAGAAGAGGGGCTGGGGATTCGGGCTGATGCCACTGAGTTTGAAATTGAGAGAGCGCATCGCCAGCTCGCACCTGTGCCAGACCCAGACCAGCCGCCGAGACCGGTGCTCATTAGGTTCCTGAGACAGTCTGTGAGAGATAAAGTGATAAATGCTGCAAAAGCAAAACGTGGCTTCGTATGGGAAGGATGTCGGATGTCGTGTTCCCCGATATGACCAAAGAGTTGGCGGAGAAGAGAAAATCCTTCACATCAGTAAAGCGCAAGCTCCAAGAGATGGAAGTGAGGTACACACTGGCCTACCCAGTCACACTGCGGTTTAAGTGGCAGGGGAAAAACGTGAGTTTCACTTCAGCAACTGCGGCGGACAAGCTCATCAGCGACAACAACCAGGATGAAGGCTGAACATACGAGGGAGGAGAGCTGTCGCAAGTTTGTAGGCTATTCATGAGCCCATTGCTGTAAAGACTACGTCGGGCGGAGTTCTACAGGGCAAAGCTGCCACCGGGGACACAGGCGGGAGGAGCAGTAACCCACGGACCAGATAAGGTTTTTTTTTTGTTGTTTGTTTGTTTTTTTTGTTTGTTCGGTTGGACATTTAAAGCTGCACACATGACAGCTTCAGGACTGTCAGACGTTGTCTGGCTTGAATTTCATTTTCTTTTTTTCTGTTTTGTGTTGGAAATGTTCTTTTTCCAGTTTATGTGCTTGTGTTTTGAAAAGTACAGGGCTTCTAGGAAGGATACCAGTAGGTGTGGACATCTTGATCATACACAGTGTTGTAGACATGTTTATGGAAAGACATCTGAACAATTATGACAAGGAAATATATTAAATATATGTCTTGGAATATTAATGGGAGTGGGAATCCAGTCAAAAGGCGTAAAGTTCTATCATATTTGAAAACTAATAAGGCAGACATAGTTTTCATACAGGAAACGCATCTTAATGAAGGGGAATCAGAAAAATTTAAAACAGGCTGGGTCAGACATATTTTTTATAGCTCACTTTCAAGTTCACGCAATGGGGTAATGATTTTGGTCAATAGAAACATACATTTTGTGTTGCTTAAAGAGGTTAAAGATACAGAGGGGCGAATGATATGTGTACAAGCAATGATAGAGGGTATAAAGATGATACTGTGCAACATTTATGCACCAAATAAAGCGGACCCACACTTTTTTCATGAGGTGAATAAGGTTCTAGGAGAAATGGATGGGCAAATAATACTGGCAGGAGACTTTAACCAAGTGATGGACCCTATCTTAGATAAAAGTCGGTTTAAGGGTCCACTGATGACAAAAGATAGGGAAGCAATACATATGTTAAAAGAGGATATGGCGCTCGTAGATGTCTGGAGACTTACTAATCCTCAGGAGAGGGAATAAGCTTTTTTTTCTCATTGCCATAGATCACATTCTAGAATTGATATGTTTTTAATTGCAAGCCCTTTAATTAATAGTGTAAGTAGTTGTAATATACGATCTATTGCCATTACAGACCATGCAGCGGTGGAATTGTGTATGATTGCAGGACCAGACATGAGCAAGAACACCAGATGGAGGATGAATACCTCCCTATTACACAGGGGCGCAACTACCTACTCTCTGAGGGGTATGCAGATACAGCAGTCAAACCACATGGACCTAACCCTAACCCTGTCCTTATTGGATATCAGTTACTGATTGGACGCTGCATCTGATCTGACTTATCAGATACATCACAACAGCACTGTAGTGTTATATCTGAGTGAAGACATTAAACTCAAGTGTATCCCAAGTTCTATAATTTATCTGTTTTATGATTCACCCACTAGTTAAAAAAAAAAAAAGATAACTGTCTGAACAACAAAATAACCACAAACCAGTTCCTTTATTTTTCTTGTCATGATCTGTTATATTATAGGCGATTATCGGAGGGGCAGGGGAGGGAGGCGGAGGGGCGCCTAATCAGTGACGTGCCTCTGTTATTGATCATATCATTTACTACACATGCACAAACGCTGTTATATACAGAAAATGCAGACTCGAAATAATTTTACCCCCATCGTTTTGGCGCCCCCTCCATTGTGGCGCCCCTATGCGCTGCATATAGTGCATACCCACTTTTTGCGCCACTGCTATTACAGGATAAAGGCTTTAGGACATCATTAGGTAAAGATTTGAAATCCTTCTTTGAACTAAACATAGGCAGTACTGATATTGCAACAGTATGGGAAGCCTCAAAAGCCTATATAAGAGGTAAATTGATAGCCCACTTAGCTCTGAAGAAAAAAGAAAACCTAAATAATATTAAAAAATTGGAAAGTGAAATTAAATTAAAAGAAAATGACTTGGCACAAACATTTTCAGAATCTAAATATAAGGAACTTTGCAAGCTTAAGTTTCAGCTGCATGAAATCTACAATAAAAAAGTAGAATACTCCTTATATACATTAAGAACTAATTTCTATGAGGGTGGGGAGAAAACGGGTAAGATATTAGCCAGACAAGTGAAAGGAAAAGACTCCTCAAGTATAATTCCAGCAATTAAACAAGGCGATAAATTGGTAACATCAGCAAAGGACATAAATAAGACATTTCAACACTATTATGAGAAACTCTATACATCAACAGTACCCTGTAATGGTAACCAAAGGGAGCAGGAACTGTTTTTCTCCAACATTGATATGCCCAAACTTGAAACAGATCAAGCAGAGAAGTTAGAGTCTCCTATAACTGAAGGAGAAATAAGGAAAGCTGTATCATTGATGAATACTGGGAAATCTCCAGGTAATGATGGATTTCCTGCAGAGTATTATAAAGAATACATAGACATTCTGGCCCCAGTGTTGGTTAAGGTATATCAGGGGGCTTTTGAGAAAGGCTATGTACCACCAACATTTAATGAAGCTCTAATTTCTCTGATTCCGAAAAAAGATAGAGACATAACAGACCCAGCTAATTTTAGACCAATAAGCTTACTTAATGTGGACTCTAAAATATTGACCAAAGTGTTGGCTTTACGTCTTCAACAAGTTTTGCCCATCATTATACATGGAAACCAAGCTGGCTTCATGAAGAATAGATCTTCCACGGATAACATGAGGAAATTAATACATTTGATGTGGCTTGCCCATTCTAAAAATGTCCCTATAGCTGCCATCTCTTTAGATGCCGAGAAGGCTTTTGACAAGGTAGAATGGGGTTTTCTCTTTTCTGCTCTGTCACATTTTGGATTTGGTCCAGGTTTCTCCCAATGGGTAAAAATATTATATAAAGAACCAAAGGCAGCAGTAATAACTAATGCCTTTCCAGAGGGACCCGTCAAGGGTGCTCCTTAAGCCCCTTATTGTTCATAATTTTTTTAGAAACTCTGGCTGTTAGTATTAGAAAGAATACAGGGATCAAGGGAATTGAGTGTGGCGGCCAACAGCATAAACTGTTGTTATTTGCAGATGATATCTTAGCCGTGGTGACAGACCCTGAGACATCCCTGCCATGCTTGATGGAAACTATTCAGTCCTACTCTGGACTGTCAGGTTACACAATTAATTGGAATAAATCTGAGGCAATGCCATTGACTCCATTATGCCTCCCCTACATGGTGGAAAAATTTAAATTTAAATGGGTACCTAAAGGCATCAAGTATCTTGGTGTTAAACTCAGTCAAGATCTGGGCGAACTGCCTTGGTTAAACTTTAACCCTTTATTACAAAAAATAAAAACAAATCTGGAGAAGTGGGTAAAGATTAAATTTACGCTGTGGAGAAAAATTAATATTATCGAAATGATAATAGCTCCTCAATTCAAGACAGATAACAGTCTAGACTGGATAGATATTGAGAACGAGATGTGTTCACCATTCAGTGTAAGGGAGATATTATCACAGCGCAGTGACATAAAAAGCCCAGTACTTGTCCACTCTAGGGATGTATGGGCCAAAGCACATAAAATGTATAAAATTTCACACCATGTACAACCATACGCTTCATTATGGTTTAATCCTGCCGTTTATATTGGTAAAGTGTCGGTGTACTGGAAGCAGTGGCATTCAAGAGGTATATGTACAATAGGAGATCTATACAAAAATGGACATTTCATGTCTTATGATGAATTAATTAATCATTTTAAACTTGAAGGGAAACAACATTTTTGGAAATATTTACAAATCAGGGATTGTGTAAAACCTAAAATTAGTAACTTCTTAGAGAATCCTATTATGGACTATATGAATATGCCACTTGAACGCTGTACAGCTTCACAATTTTATAAATCAACAAATTGCACTAATGTGAAATTATTATGGCAGAGGGACCTGGAAACAAATATTGCTCAGGAGAAATGGCTGGAAATGTTAGCAGGCTCTGGGAAGTATGGGTTAGGGTTAGGGTTATACACAGATATTACCATACCCCTGTGAGATTGCATAGAATGAAACTATTGAATGACAACAAGTGTTGGAAATGTAAAACGGGACTGGGAACTTTTTTGCACTGTATATGGGAGTGTACATTAGTGGCTCCATTCTGGGTAGAGGTTGTGGACTTCCTAAGTGAATGGTGTGGTTCAGCAGTCCCCCTGACTCCTGTCATGTGTCTTATAGGGGACAGGTCTCAGTTACCAAATATACCTAAAGGAACATTTTCTGTTATCATGGTGGGCCTGATTACAGCTTCCAGAGTGATTCTAAGACATTGGAAAACGGCTGTGTCTCCAAATATGAGGGAGTGGTTGGGTGCAATGGTGGTGACAGCATCCTATGAAGCTATGCTCAGTCGATTGAAAGGCAAAGAGGAAGATGGGATGAGCTCTTGGGAACTCTTTTGGAGCTACACAAAGCAGACCAGAGACTAAACACCTTATATCATCTATCTGGAGTACTCCGTTTCCTTCCATGTGGATTTCCTATGGGCCATGTTTGTCTGGGTTTGATAATATTTCCTTTCTGTATGTGAAAAGATGTCAACACCA
Source organism: Scomber japonicus (assembly GCF_027409825.1). Lineage (NCBI taxonomy): Eukaryota > Metazoa > Chordata > Actinopteri > Scombriformes > Scombridae > Scomber > Scomber japonicus. Next base: position 31,132,361 of record NC_070594.1, on the reverse strand, counting down.
AAACGCACAAAAGAAAACGTGTATCTTGAACCTGTACCTATTTGTGTATTCCTTAAAAGTTCAATCAAAATTTGAATGACAAAAAAAAAAAAAAAAATTCAGTGCTCAGACAGACTTTCACCCTTTTTACAACTGGCATTAAAATGTTTTCTGGGTGATTAGATTGCTATCAGGGAGTGCTTGTCCACATGAAAGTGCAGGTGTAAAGTGCAATCTAAAACTTGACTTTTCTAGCCTTCTTTGATGCAAAATCATCAAGTACATCATCATACGAAATCTGTTGTGCAATTGTATGATTGATGCTGATGATGGCAAGTCCAGAGAGACGCTCCTGTGACATAGTGGACCTTAAGTACGTTTTTATAAGCTTCAGCTTGGAAAAACTCCTCTCTGCTTCAGCTACTGTCACCGGAAGGGTCAGACCAATTATCAGTGCAGTCCACAGATTGGGGTAGATTTCTGTGAGCTCTTTCTCATGGATGAAAGTCAGCAGCTCAAGCAGAGTCATGGACTTTGATGGGAGGTCAGGCAAGTTCTTCAGCTCCTGCACATGCTCTCTGCCATCCACATCTGAGTGTCCCTTAAAGTGCAGTGTAGTTAGCAGGGTCTCACATTCCTTTTCCAGCTCATTGTCTGAGAGGTTTTGGAAATTAGAGAGCACTCCAAACTTCTCTCTCACATTCTCCAATGTGGAAAATCTTTCCTGAATGGCTGAAGTTGCAGCATCAACAACAACATTGAAAAATGTGACCTCCAGCTTCTTCAGCGCATCACTCAAAGGCTCATCAGACGCCTCGTAGGAGAAGTGACACTTTGTGGACCTCAGTCTCTTCTGTTGCAGAACAGCCTCAACATTCATATCTTCACCAATATCCTTGGCTGACATTTGTGCTGTCACAAATCCTGTTGCCCTGTAGCTTTGAAGATCTTTCTCGATCCTTTTGAGAAGACTGACTGCCACATCAACTTGCATGCTGGGAGACTGCATCAACTTGCTCACATGGTGTGTCTGGCTCAAGATGTCATACCACACCACTGTACAGATGCTGAAGCAGTATGATCCCACCTCCTCCGACAAGGACTGGGCCTCAACCTTGATGATGGAGTCTTTAGTGTGATCTCTCACCTCAATCAGTGCCTCTCTCACAGCAGCTGCCTGATATCTCAGGGGCTCAACATTCTTCACTTTACTCTCCCACCTTGTGTCAGTCCACATCTTCAAAGTAATGCCCACATGTTTTGTCAGTATGGTCCATCTCTGAGTGGAGGCTGAAAACAGGGTGAAAAGCTTGTGTAGGATGCCAAAGTAATTCATGGCATCAGTGGAAGCCTTAGAAGCATCGGCCACAACCAAATTCAGGGTATGAGCCCCACATGGCACAAAAAGAGCTCTTGGGTTCATTTTCATTCAGCCTGTCCTCTGCAGTCCTCAAAAGGAACTTTTAGCTCCTCTAGTCTCTTTAAAATCAGAGATGCCAAATGGAGACCTGTTGATTCCTCTGCCTCCAAAAAACCCATGAAATGTTCCACTGTCAGTGACACCACACGAATTACAACTGACAGCTGTTCAGTGTGGCTGATGTCTGGCGTGCAATCAAGAATAACAGAGAAATATTTTGCCTGCTTGATGTCACTCACCATTTCTGAGATTATCTTGCTGCTCAACAAATCAACTAGTTCGTTTTGTATGCTGTGACTGAGGTAGCTGGTGTGACCAGAGGTACTTTTTTGGACACGGTTAAGGTGCTCTTTCATTATTGGATCAAATTGTGTCATCAGTTCAACCTCTTTGAGGAAATTGCCATTAGATGGCGTGTACAACGTTTCTGTATGCCCCCTTAGTGCCAAATTTCTCACTGCCAGAGACTGCACGATCGCAGTCAAACAAGTCAACACTGCTCTCCATCTCATCTTCTCAGCCTCTAGAAGTGCGATATCCTGGTTATCAATTGTTTCCCCCTTTCTTATCCTGACTGCCAAACTTTCATGGAGTTGAGGTGTTCTGGACTGTTGTCATGAGAGGTGAGCAAATGGCTTGCATGTTTCCAGTCTGTCAGGCCTGAGCTTGTTAAGTTTGTCTTCTTAGAAAATAGTTTGCAGCAGAAGCAGAAAAGGCTGTTGTTGTTCTCTGAATACACCTACCAACTTCTGGGAATATTTTCACCATTAACTAATGTCTTTTTGAAATACTGGTGATGGCAACTTCTTCCATCCACCTCATTCCTGGGGAAAACAAAGTCAGCCGGTACCTCACTTGGTCCTCTGCAAACCAGTTGTGTCCAAATTCTGTCGGTCATAACTGAAGGCCAATTAGCAAGGTTAGCAACAGAGGCTCATCCTCAGGCACAGGATTTGGTGGGGATTCTGGTCGAGGCATTTCTAATAAAGAGCATATGGTATTGTGATTATCCACAGCATTTATAGTTTTCAGAAAAGTAAAACGTTATGCAAGAATGCACACATACACCCCCCTCCATGCGCACGCACGTACACACACACACACACACACACACACACACACACACACACACATAAACACACACACACACACACACACACACCTGACATGTCCTGCAAAGATGTGGCTGCAGATGTAGATGGCTCCTCCTCATCAGACTCCAGGAGAATCTCAGAGGCCTGTGTGGCTGTGGAGGTAGATGGCTCCTCATTTTGGCCAGTGGGAGCTGCTCCAAAATATTTCAAAAGTGCCCCATAATTTACAATTAAGATACAATATAGATACAATAAGTTAGATCACACTAAACATGCATCAGTTACCCAATTAAAATAAACCATAATAATGCAGAATGTATCATCATTTGTTAACATCCTATTAACTAGGAATAATATACTACAAATTATTCAAAAAGCTAGCCTATATTACATTTAGCTTACAAAATGTCATGTCAATGTATATTAGAAGTTATTTAAGTTAGCATAGACCCACATATAACATTAAAAATTCCACAGTCAGGACGTATTGTGTAACAAATCTCCAGACGAATAGGCCAATCTGAACTTGCACTTGTTGTGTTGCAAACACAAACCAGCCTATGGGTGAAATTAATTGCATGACATGATGCCTCAAATTCTAATAGTTGCTAGTTCAGCAAAACTAAAAAAACAAATACAGTAGTCTTCTGTGGCAAAGTAGCAACATATTAGCAAGAGGCTAATAAATAGCGTATAGGCTACTGTTTCATTACATGCACAATTAACATCACTCACAGAAACCTGCATACCTTTATCTTTTGAGCGTTTCTCCTCTTCTTCTCTTCCTGAACTGGGCACCTGATGGCTTTTTTGGCCTTTTGTCCATGATACACCATTGACTTTATTACCTTTTCTGTCCGTCAAATACCCAGAGTCAAGACTGACGTAATGTAAATAAATTCACGTAGATGCAGGCACAGATTTGTGTTTTTTTTTTGCATTTTATTTATTTCTTTATTGCATTTTCACATAACCCAATAACTTACATGTAGCTATAATGGGTCTGTATTAATTTTATAAATGTATTATTTATTTGGAAGCAGCAGTTTGTGTTGTGTGGCCTGGGATCATAATCATCATAGGTCAGTCTATCCCCAGCCTACCGCCCCCCCTTGCTTTTCCTCAAAGTGAGACTCACACACAACCTGCTCACAGCCTCTGCAGTCGCAAGTTGATCCCCCGCCCCCTCCCCTTTGCCTTTTCTTCTGACACACACAACCTGTATACATGACTCTCAGCAGCAAGTTGATGTGATAGTATGGGCGCCTCATCACCCACTGCACCAACTTGATGTGGAAATGAGCGGTATTAGTCTAGAAAACTGGCGATTTTTTTTTTTTTTCCTTGAGTACGCACTTTTTTTTTTTTTTTTTTTTTGAGAGCGCTCATGTGCCCCCAAGTAGTTGGCACCCTGGGCGGTTGCCCACGTTGCCCATAGCAAAAACCGCCACTGTAAGGGGAAAAAAATGCCATTAAGGACAAAAGCTTAGGCAGCGTAACAGGGGCCTATAGTGCACTACCCCACCTCCCCAAAAAACATTTTTCTAAAGGCCATAATGACTGTAATGTTATATTAAAATGAAAATTGTAAAATTTGGGATGAGATAGAAAGTAATACAGTTGGCTAAATTTGTCACAATAGCACAGTTCAACCACTAGATGGAGACAAAGACTGTGTGTTCGCATTTAGGACGATGAGGCAGGCATCTGCAAGTCATCCCCCATGCCATTTAAATAAATGGAAACTGGCTTGAAACGTCTCAAAATGATCCAGAGACATTGGAGTAGCTGTTACTGGGAATATTGTGACCAGACAACTTTTAACCATAAAAACAGTGAGGGTAAGACATAATTTGTAGTTGTAAATTTACAATGGGAAGTTTGTTTGGATTTTTCTTTGACGGTTTATTCCGCGAGTTGGCGCAATCAGTTGCTCGGTGTTTGACTTGTTTGGTTGAGCTGTAAATGGTTGTGCTGGCTCAATAGCTGAACTTCATCTGAACAAAACGGTGTGTCATATGACTATGTTGGTGCTTGTTTAACAGCCATGAGACATTTTTCAATTATACGGATGTAAAACATTGTGTCTGGTTAATTATGTTATTCAATGTATGCAGCATAATGACAAGTCCTTAAATGAATATGCCTTCCCCCATTTCGATTTTAAGTTTAACAACGAACAAACCATGAACAAACAGATTGACGAGACATTCAAATATTTTATTAATCTGGCATGACACAGAAAATACAAAGACAGCACACATTTACCATTCACTGATATTCAAATTTGATATATAAAAAGTGGTATTCCCCAGATACTTCAGTCAGTCAGTCCACTCATTTCCTGTCGGTCTCGTTCAGTCAGTCACTTTCTCTCAAGATGCGTTCATAGACACTCAGGAAGCTAGCACTTAGCTTAACATTCACTAACACTTAGAAATGAGTGCTTCAACAGAACAGTATCTTTCCTGAGTGTCTGTGAACGCATCTTGAGAGCGAGTGACTCAGACAACATATGATTGGCTGGCTCTCTGTCCCTCTTCACCACTCTGATAACTTAAGTGAACACAGCAAACAAAAGAACAAGAGAGAAGTGAAACAGGGAATCAGGTCAGTTTGTTCGTTTTAAAGAGTTGTTCATTCAAACTGATTTGTTCGCGAATGGGCCATCTCTAGTTAAGTGTCTTGCCTAAGGACACATTGACATATGGACTGGAGGAGCCGGGAATCGAACCGCCATGACCGCTCTACCTTCTGAGCCACAGCCGGCCCGGCATGGCTCACTTGGCTAATACATATACTCAGTAAGCTAATGAGCTAACATACACCTGCACAGGTAATGCACAAACAGTAATATCTCCAGCTGCTCTCAAAGCATGCAGGAGTAAAACACCATTTTCTTTTTCCCCCCACTTCTTTTTTAAACTAGCATTGAGTTTTAACTTTACATCCTCATATTTACTTTTTAATCTTTAACATAACAGCTTTTAACCCTATTTTAACCATGTCTATGAAACATCTTTTAAATGTATTTAAACAATGTTTATGTTAACATTTATATTTAACCAACCATCAAAGCTGAGGACATGTCCATAGTCTGGCACAGACATAAGACATGACGCGAGCTAAAGAAAAGGCAGCATGCAGGTTTAGAGAACGTACACAGAGTAACAGACAGGCAGCCACAGGTGATTCATACTGTCCCCCACTTTGATTTCATTGTTGGAACAGAGTGGAGGATGTCTCCTGGTGAAGGCTGGAGCTCGGCAGTTCCAGCACTCATTCATCACTATTGGATTTTGTTGTGGTTGTCTCTTTATTTTCATAGTGAAAATGTCATCGTAATACACTTTGGCTATCACAGCACAGCATGTAAATCCAATAGTACCCTTCAATTTAGTTTGGGATCTAGATTAAAGTATTGATCACGGTTGTCTTCTACACACACAGTACATAAACAAAATAGAACTGCTTTGTGTAGATGTAGATATTGCGTTACAAACAGGCTCTTTTCATGATTAATGTGAACTTATATAAATGTTGAAACAAAACAAAAAAAGTGTGTGGTAGACATTCTTAGACTAAGAAAAGGAAAGCTGGGGCTAGACGCATAAAAGCCTATATTTCATCTCCATCTCATCACATCACCGTCCGATTGCTCATGGATGGAGACGGACTTCACAATGTACAAAGTTTAACGAAGAATTGTAATGCCAAACAAACAATTATATTAATTGCGGTAACAGAAAAATAATAAATCAATAAATAACAGGAACAGGGCTAGGATCTAAGTTGAGCGACAGATTACACAAAACCAGAGGGGGCGAAGGAAAACACAAATCAAAGAAAATCACTACAAACCAAACCACCATGTGTCACACCAAATGAAGGGGAGTGCGAGGGGAACCACCACCCAGGGGCCTGCCGCACACTATGCCAGCTCCTGTCCTGGAAAAGAAAAGAACACAATTATAATACCGCATACAGGAAAAAAAAGGGACACTCAGACAAATGTAAATTGCACAATTTAAAAAGAGATTAATACTAACATGCACGCACACACACCCACACACACAAGAATAAAATCTACTACACAAAGGGCAAAAAAAACAACCACCAATACACAGAACACAAAAATAAACAGCAAACAATGAAACAAAACACCAAAACTCAGCTGTGGACGGGTACCAGGAATGGTAACTGTTAGTTACAGATAGATCCACAGCTGAATATTAAACAAAAGAAAGAAATAATCTAAACAAATAAACCAAAATAGTAAATCAAGAAATTAAACAAAAGTTGTGGTGAGAGGATGAGCCCAAAGCTGCGTGAGCAGCGGACACTAACGAGATTTATTGTCCCGTTAAATCAAACCATATCCAGTGGCAACAATAGCAGTAAACGGAGTGACAGCACCAGGGCTGGAGGCCGCAAAAAGCCGTCTCCCGGATTGCCCAGTTAGCGGTGCACGTCACTGGGCTGGACACTGCAGCCCCACGTCGAGCGCTGGAAGAGGAGAGGAGGCACAACCTGTGGCCTCTACAGCTACAGCAGGCAGGGAACAGGACAACTTTAATAAACGGCTATTTAAGATAGCAGATCATAGATGTAAATAATGGCAAAACTTACGCGAGCAAAACGAGCTTAGCACCATGCCCAACACGCAATTACCAATTCACGGTGAGGGCAGAGAGCAGACACCACTCCTCAAAATCCCCACAACTGCATGCCACAACGGCACGGCCGACACCGCTGTAAAGTGGTCAAACAACGGCAGCTATCATACCATTATGCCCCATGGAAAATAAATGTATGGCAGCACCCATGCTTACCTTAAGTCACCCGTTTGGTGCAAAAGAGCTGAGCACGCCAGAGAGAGCCCTCGCCAAATGAACAGCCAGGCAGTAGTGAACGCATCTGCCAGATAAGCAAGTGGCTTACGGTGTAATCAGGCACAGGTGAGATTGACTGGGTGGAGGTGGAGCAGCGCTAGACCTGCCACACCTGGTTACCGGTTTTTGGATTTTTGCCTGCTCCCTTGGATTTGTCTGCCTGCCTGCTTTTGACCCCTGCCTGTTTTTGACTATGATTAAATATCTGTGGACTCTGAAAGATCTTCCTGTTGTCGTGCTTTTGGGTTCCCTGCCTTCTGAGCCGTTAGTTTTCCATGTTTTCCTTCTTCTCAGCTTCCATGAACAGAAGATTTATGCGCTTAAATTATCTATGGTTTTGATTTTGCAAAGTCTTCAACTCATTACAGGCTACAACAAAATGCAAAGCAAAATAAAAACCTATTTAAACCAACCTATAAACAACTTCACCAAAATACAAATTGCTTACCTTGCCTATCTCAAAAACAGCTGAAGACTGCATGAGTAGAAATACCTTTTTTTTTTTTTTTTACATTGCTGTGTCCTGTCTGGATCTGACATCCTCTTAATTGTGTATTGTATGGTGCTGTGTGTGTTTTATTTGTATCTTATCTATTTATTTGCTGTCTCTTCAACTTGTATTCTTTTTTATATTTATTTCACTCATTAGGGACTACGGATGCAAATTAGCAATTTGCTATAATCCAGCATATTTACAGAGATGTCTAACATTTATGTTCATCAATATGCACTGTCCCTATCCCAAAATAAACTATTAATAATAATAAGTAGCCTGACTGGAGTATCTAGGAAGATGGATAGGAAGCAGACCCAGACTCTTGTTGAATGAGTAAAAACTGATTTATTCATTCTAGTGTAACAAAAAAAAGTGAAAAGAATACAAACAATCAAACTGGCTTTACTAAGGCATGAGCATGTGCACACAGCTACACTGTGATCCTGATTTCTCTAAACCTCCATCTCTTCCCTTAAATAGGGAAATATAAATATATAAAACTATAAATCTAATAAGCAGAAATATTTATTGCAGGGTAGTCCTCTCTTTTTAACCAACTGGCATTTAACAAGCTACTTGTCTCACTGTATATTCTTTTACAATGACAATAAAGGCTTTCTGTTCTATTCTGTTATTGTATCTGTCAACATTGTTTAAAAAAACACATCATTGACAATATAATCCTCAGCACAAGCCAAAACAAGTATAAATCGTATAAAATATAAATCATGTAGAATAAATCCCCCCATACTTAGTCTAACCCACTGACATCACTGATGTCACCAATGTATAAGGAAGTAGGTGGTTCCTTCCTCCTTTAACCTGTTGAACACATGGTGGGTATGGTAGGTAGCACAAAGAAAATGCTTAAACACTGAACTGCTAAACTTGTCTGTTGTACTTTAACCAAAAAGTTGCTGGAATGTGAAAATATAATTAAATATAATGCAAAACACAAACAAACAAAGATAGTACAGTTGCAAGAAAAAGTATGTGAATCCTTTGGGATTACTTGTGTCTTCATCAAAGTCACAACAATAGACAAACACATTCAACTAATGCTGCACAAAAAATTATATGTTTTCATTTTTTTATTGAACACAAAATATAAACATTCACAGTGCAGGTGGAAAAAGTATGTGAACCCCTCGGCTAACGACTTCTCCAAGAGCTAATTGGAGCCAGGAGTCCAATCAATGTGATGAGATTGCAGGTGTTGGTTAAAGCTGCCCCCGCCTCTAAAAACACACACCAGTTTTGAGTTAGCTGTTCTCAAGAAGCATTGCCTGATGTGAACCATGCCTCGCACAAAAGAGCTCTCAGAAGACCTACGATCAAGAATTGCTGACTTACAAGAAGGTGGAAGAAAGTATCTCTAAAACCTTGATGTTCATGTGTCTACGGTAAGACAGATTGTCTACAAATGAAGAAAGTTCAGTACTGTTGCTGCCCTCCCTAGGCGTGGTCGTCCTGTAAAGATGAGCACAGCGCAGAATGAATTCCCAATTCTATCAAGACATTTTGCAGGAAAACTTAAGACCATCTGTCCGCCAACTGAAGCTCAACACAGGATGGTTGATGCAACAGAACAATGACCCAAAGCATAAAAGTACATCAACAACAGAATGAGTGGAGTGGCCCAGTCAGAGTCCTGACCTCAACTCGATTGAGATGCTGTGGCATGACCTCAAGAGAGCAATTCACACCAGACATCCCAAGAATATTGCTGAACTGAAACGGTTTTGTAAAGACTAATGGTCCAAAATTCCTCCTGACCGTTGTGCAGGTCTGATCTGCAACTACAGGCAACGTTTGGTTGAGGTTATTGCTGCCAAACGAGGGTCAACCAGTTCTTAAATCCAAAGGTTCACACACTTTTTCCACCTGCACTGTGAATGTTTACATGTTGTGTTCAACAAAAAAAATGAAAACATATATTTTTTGTGCAGTATTAGTGTAAGCAGACTGTTAATTTTTGCAGAAATCCAAGTAATCGCAAAGGGTTCACATACTTTTTCTTGCAACTGTATGTGTGACTGCAGGTTACTGATGACTGATTAACTTGTGGCTAAAGTACTGTTAAATGTATAAGTTATATGGTATACATGTGTTGATGGAGGCAGAGGGCTCTCACCCATTGTCACACCATGCACCCCTACAGATCATGTTAAGGCCCATTTATGCTGAACATACGTACGGAAATATATATGTCCTTTTCAAACGACGTTACCGTCACTGTTCACATAATTCCATGCCTCCTTTGCGTCGGCAATGGATGTTAACCAATACATCCACCGAGGGCAGCACAGTCAAAAGTTTATGACAACAACAAAGTCAAAAACAAACATGGAGACTGTTGAGGAGATATTGATAATGTTCCTCTTGCATAAAAGACAAAAACGGAGGCATCGTTATAGGAGGCGGTGGTTGGTGAGGCCGTTAAATACATCGCTATTATTTCTTCTTTGTGTCTCACTAGAGCTTCGTATCGGGTAGTGACGGCAACACTGCCCCCCATGGTTTCCGGTGGTACTGCTCCGTTTGGTCCATATCCATAAGCTTTATGGAAACGTGCAGGAATAAGGATTCGTATTTAACGTTGAGCATGAATGGGCCTTTACATGCTACATACTGTACATAACCATGATAGTATTTAATATATAATATAAATGGTAGATAACAATAAGTCAGGTGGCGGAGGAGTGGGTGGAAGCTGGTGTAAAAACATTTGATAAAAATGATTTGACTGGACTTATTGTTTTATTTAGCCTCAGTCCCTAAGAAAATGTCATTGAAATATTGAAGTGTACAGTGTGGTTACACAAACTGAGCAGTGGATGGGAAAAGTCCACATTTAGTGTCACAAGAGGAACAAGTTTCTGAAATAAATGTTGCCCAGGGTGCTTTTAATTTCAATTTTTTAAATACACTTTATTTTATTTTTAATTTTATGGTTCCAGCTTCAATTATAGAATATTTGCACCAGTGTCACTCTTTATTAAAAAAAAACTCATATTAAGATCCCAACAAAGTTTTTCCCTCGGTTCTGTTGAACTATTTTGTTCCAGGTACCCTTATCCCAGCCTTAGTTTAACCTGCTGTTTACAAATGAATGGTTTTCACTGAGATGCACAGTGACATGAGCTGTCAGAATGCAGGCTGGGAGCATTAAGCTCTGACTGCAGAAAGCTGCTTCTCTTTAATGCCACAAACAGTCTTTTTAACTTCACTCTGTGGCAAACCCCTTTGATCTCCACTTTGACAAACCGCAGGTTAGAGAACATGCCTATCAAACCCTTATCCTTTCCAGATAGATGGATCACCTGCTGAAAATCTGGATTAGGAAAGTCTATTTTGGGGTTGATTTGTTTGGGCTGGGTGGGGAGGGCTGCTGTTTTGTGGCCAAAAAAAGTGTTTTTGACAACAAATCAATAAAGGATACTTTACCCTTTTGCTCCGCAACTTAATAATTCAGAGTAACACGGCAGCATTAGGATGTAAAACATGTGTAAGGACATGCACCATTCTACCAATTTTTGTGTCTTTATTCTCATTTTTTCTTCTCCTCCTCCTTCCCTTTGTTCCCCATTTTCTTTATTCCTCTCTTCCATTTTCATCCTCATGCGCCAAGTACCGTAAAAACCAGAGTATAAGTCGCAGTCTACTTTAGGGGATGTCATTCTGGGGAAAACACTTTTCTATTAAAGACTGGTTCATTTGAATGCACCAGTAGTTATTGATTTATTACATGTTTACGTTTACTTTTATTAGAAACACAATCAAAACAAACATATTCCACCTGAAACAGTGTGTCTGGTAAATGGTTAATGGTTAATGTTCTGGTAATGATTTAACTGAACTGGACCGCTATATTAACTCAGACTGGGTTCAGGTTAAAAGCACATGATAACTTTACATATTTAATACAGTGTGTATCTGTGTGCTTCCTCAGAGCTGTCACTGTGTGTAAATACACGACTGCACCCGAGTCACGCTTTTACACATTGAGCTTCAACATCAGTTTGGTGTGTAAATACTGAAACATCACAGCTACTAGTGTCTGAAATACTCCTGTACAGCATACAGTGCATGCTTTACACAGCTGTTTATAGGACATTATAGTTCATATGTATGGATGCTCTCATTGTTATCTTTATAGTTATTGTTTATTTGGGTGGACAGCCTTTTACATACCTATAATCATATTCAGAGCCAACCTCTCTGTATTTTACTGCTGTATAGGACACATCAGTGTATAAGACACACCTCACTTTTAAATGAAAAAGCACTGTGTTAAAGGTGCGTCTAATACACTGGATTTCTTCATTTCAGTGTCAAGACAGGTCTCAATCATCAGGAAACATCAGGACTTGGAGGACTGGAGAGGATAGAGGATGACGTGTCACCATGGCAACCCACATATAATCTCACAAAGATGCACGGAATGGTAACCAAAAACACAGTCATGCATGCTAACTGCTCGTGTGTGCAGGCTTGGTGTCCATGTTTAGCAGTATTTGCATGAAGTGAGTGTGCATGTGTAGTGAAATTAAAAAGATGTTGCTATTAGAGAACAGAGCCAAATAAGTGTGTTGGACAGATTTAGAATTTAAAAATTAAAATAATGTTTGAATGTGTTTTTTCTCTTTAAACTTATCAGCGGGTGTTAGGGAATTTTCCATCATTAATATGCACTGGGTCAAACTAGGCTGTGCGGTCATCGCAAGGCCTCACCAAATGATAGGGTTTAGACACTGTCTCCTCTTGAGATAGTGGTAAGCAGTGTGTCTGCTCCTTTTGGGGAAAACAGGAGCCACTCTGATAGTGTTGCTATAGCAGCCGAGGTCAGATATGTGTTTGACTGTTTTCCCTGAATGGGGTAGAGGCAGCTGGAGTCAGAGGTTTGATATAGTGCTGGATGTAGGACAAAGGTCCTGAGTAAGGCTAAGCAATGTTTTGTCTATAGACCAGTACACTAAATTCTGTATATTGTAGATGTGTTGGATCTGTCCATATTTGGGCATGGCTCAACCATGGGCATTATCTGTGTGGTTTAAAGTCTATCCCCGGAGGAGAGAAACTGCAGAATTGAAGGAAGCATCAGGGCATATAACGTGTACTGATCATTCGCTCGTTTCTCCTCCATGGAGTAAATAAACCTTCCTGGACTCCTGTCTACTCTCTCCATTGATATATGGGCTGCATAATTAAAATCACTATCAGCGGGGATGCTGGAGGAGTGGTATTATTACACCTCACAGCTCTCCAAGACAAAACTGCTGCACCCCCCCCCCCCCCCCCCCACCCCCCGTGTTCAGAATAAACATTTCAAGAACTTGGGTTACTCTGGTCAGGTTGAAATTATGGAAAGACACATTTTATATGCACTGGAACTGCAGTAAATTATTGATTTTAGCAGCTTTCTCTGACCTCCTGAATGCTAAAACAATATGTCTGGTGTGCAGTATGAACAGTACACTGCAGTAGCTTTCCTCTGTGTCCTTTTAGACTAACAATAAAAAGCACTGCATCATTGCATTCTTGAGTTGGTTTCTATCTTAAACTGAGGACGTTTGCCTCGAGAATAATCAGCACATCCCCTTATCTGTAGTGACAGATGGAAAGACTGCTTTAATTTGCATGTTCAGCTGTCACATTGTGGATGATAATAAATCTCTTTGCACCGGGTTTGATGGTCTGGAGTGTCACTCTTTCTCCAGGGTCATGTATTTTTAAAAATCTCACTCTGCAGACTTGTGCCTTACAGGCACAGCGTAGGGAGCAGGAGAGAAAAGAGAGAGTGAGCTGGCAGCTGGAGGCAGCCATCTTGGACTGGGTTAAAAGCATAATCCTGGTCACGCTGTATCAGCGGCAGAGGAGAGATAAGGGAGCGAGGGAATGCCTGTGCTGGGAAACCCAGAGAGAGAGAGAGAGAGAGAGAGAGAGATGAAAAGCCTGGGTAGGAGGTGGAGTAGAACACAGTCTCTGGGGCCGCTCCAGGCTAATGTTAAAACTCTGCATCATATTTCACTTATATTAAATGTATGAATAGATTAGTAGACAGAAAATGACCAAAGGGTGTTACTTTAATGGGAGAGCTGAGTGTTAGTTAAGCCGTTAAAAAATGAACTAGTTTATAGTTTTGTTTTTTTTCAATATGTTGCTTCGAGTTATTATTTTTCTAAATTATTGCCACAGCTCATATAGAACCACAGACAGCAATTATTTTATCAGTTTTAACACTGAAACAATGCGTCAGATTTCATAATAGTCCCTGCATTGATTTATGGGGTTTGAACAATATAACCATTAAGAACAAATACCCACTCCCCTTACTCAACTCTGCCTTCGAACTCTTTCATGGTGCTACTATCTTCACTAAATTAGATCTTCGGAATGCTTACCATCTCATTCGCATCAAAGAGGGGGACGAGTGGAAGACAACATTCAACACTCCACTAGGCCATTTTGAGTATTTAGTAATGCCGTTTGGTCTCAGCAATGCTCCTGCAGTTTTTCAAAATCTGATTAATGACATCCTGAGAGATTTCCTCAACAGATTTGTTTTCGTCTACCTAGACGATATCCTGATTTTTTTCTCGTTCTATTGACGAACATGTTACCCATGTCAGACAAGTCCTCTCCCGTCTGTTGGAAAACAAGCTGTTTGCTAAAGCTAAGAAATGTGAGTTCCACACTAACTCTGTCTCTTTCCTTGGCTACATTGTTCAGAGTGGTCGTCTCATGGCTGATCCTGCCAAGGTCCAGGCAGTGGAGAAGTGGCCGGTCCCAACCTCCAGGAAGGAACTGCAGCGGTTTTTGGGATTTGCCCATTTTTACCGGCGGGACTACAGTAAGGTTGCCTCACCTCTGACTAAACTAACGTCTGTCAAAGTGACGTTTAGGTGGACAGAGGAGGCTAACATGGCATATCTGAAGCTTAAAAAGTTGTTCACTTCTGCACCAATTCTTGTACAGCCTGACACCAGTAAGCAGTTCATCGTGGAAGTCGATGCTTCTGACTCTGGTGTCGGGGCTGTGCTGTCTCAGTATGTGGGTCCCGATAATCGTCTGCATCCATGTGCCTTTCTGTCTCGTCGTCTGTCTCCTGCAGAGCAGAACTATGATGTCGGCAACCGGGAGCTACTAGCCGTCAAGCTAGCTCTGGAGGAGAGGAGGCACTGGCTGGAGGGGGCAGAGAAGCCGTTCATCGTCTGGACAGATCACAAGAACCTCGCTTACATCCAGACTGCTAAGAGGTTGAACTGTCGCCAAGCCCGGTGGGGTCTCTTCTTCAGTCGATTCAACTTCTTGCTCACCTATCGTCCTGGGTCTAGAAATGTGAAGCCAGATGCTCTCTCTCGCCAGTTTGCCTCCAGTAGCCCTGAGGCTGAGCCTGAGACCATCCTCCCTCCAGAGCGGGTAGTGGCCATGCTCACCTGGGGCATTGAAAAGACTGTGCGGGATGCTCAAGTGATCCAACATGACCCAGGCACCGGCCCAGTCAACCGCCTGTTTGTTCCCTGCTCTGTTCGCTCCCAGGTGCTGCAGTGGGGCCACGTCTCTCGGTTTGCCTGTCATCCTGGCACTAGGCGCACTATTGCCATCCTGAAAAGGCATTTTTGGTGGCCTAACATGGACGCGGATGCCAAGGAGTTTGTGGCAGCCTGCACCACCTGTGCTCGTAGCAAGGCCGCAAATCAGGCTCCCGCTGGACCGCTGCGCCCGCTTCCAGTTCCCGGTCAGCCTTGGTCACACATCGCTTTGGACTTTGTTACTGGGTTACCTCCCTCCTAGTGGTATGACGGTGATACTCACTATAGTTGATAGATTTTCTAAGGCTGCTCATTTTATTGCTCTCCCTAAACTGCCCTCTGCAATCACCACAGCTGAACTTCTAGTCTTGCATGTTTTCAGACTTCATGGAATTCCCATAGACATTGTTTCTGACAGGGGTCCTCAGTTCATCTCTCAGGTGTGGAAAGCCTTCTGTAAAGCCTTGGGAGCTACAACCAGCCTGTCCTCAGGTTACCATCCTCAAACCAACGGGCAATCTGAAAGAGCAAACCAGATTCTGGAGACTTCACTTCGCTGCATGGTGGAGAGAGAGACAGACTCCTGGAGTAGTCTACTTCCTTGGAATGAGTATGCCCACAACAGCCTCCCCAGCTCCTCCACGGGTAGGACTCCATTTGAAGTTTCTCTTGGCTATCAACCACCTCTGTTCCCTTCTCACGAGCAAGACATCTCAGTTCCTTCAGTACAGGACTACATGGATCGCTGCAAAGAGATCTGGACAGAGACTAAGACCACCCTCGAACACACCCAGGAGAATCATAGACGGCTTGCTGACCGGCACAGGAATCAAGCGCCTCCCTATCAGCCAGGTCAAGTCTGTCTGGCTCTCCACCAAGAACATTCCTCTAGCAGCTGAATCCCGTAAGTTGTCCGCCAGGTATATTGGTCCCTTTCCCATTGTCAAGGGACGTCAAACTTCAGTTACCTGAGTCCTTGAAGGTCCACCCTACATTTCATGTCTCCCAGTTGAAACCTGTTTCTTCTAGCGACCTGAACCCTCCTTCCGACTACCCTCCACCCCCCCGACTCATCGACGATCATCCGGCCTATACTGTGAGGAGGTTACTCGATGTGAGGCCTAGGGGCCGGGGTTTGCAGTTCCTGGTGGATTGGGAGGGGTATGGTCCTGAGGAGCGCTCCTGGGTATCCCGTTCCTACATTCTGGACGCTGCGCTGATCTCTGATTTCTTTTTCTGTCCATGTTTTCTTTCCCCCAGGGCTGGGCGGGGCCTTCTGGTAGGTTCTGCATCCACCCTCCTCTGCACACCTGAGATTCATCAACCTCGTTTCCTGCTCTACAGCATTTATAAGCCGGTCTCTTCCTCAACTCATCGCCAGTTCGTTGTTTCACCCACGGTGGTAACGCTCTCGGCTCTTTGATCCAGTATTTAGTATACCTTGACCCAGTTTTGGATTTTTGGATTTACCTTGCTTTGGACTTACCTGTTTTTGTGTTTCTCCTCTCTTCCCAGCCATTTGCCTGCCTCAGCCTCGCCTCGCCCAGCCCTGTCATCTCCTGCTGCATTTCTGTTTCTGTTTTTTTGTCTGAATAAACCATCCTTGGTTTCAGATCTGCATCGTCTTTTATTCTGTTTAGAAAACTCCTGACAAGTGTAACAGTTATTAGCTTTTCGATGCTAAGGTAAGCTAACTGCTAGTAGTTGAAAATTAACAAGCTGAACATAGTAGCCAAGCTAACAACTTCACATTGATCATTTCTGTTGGATTTTATGAGCACTGCTGGCAAACATTGACATTTGGGTTTTTGTGCAATTGTAAAAAATATTGACCAAGATGTGTGTTGCTAGTGTAATGTAGCCAGAGTCTGGTTCATCAACTGTCTCTAAGGTAGCTAATGCTAAGTTTGTTCCTTATAAAATTATAATGTTATTATAATTGTTGCTGCTCTCTTCATAACTGATAGTTTGATTTTGATTTTTTTAAGGGCAGCAGTAGCAGCATCATGTCTGCTGAGGCAGCTGCAGAGTGTCTGCCTCCTCAGAGGAGCCAGTGTGAGCTGCTCAGATGAGGAGCAGGAGAGAAGAAACAGGTTTGTATCATCTGTGCTTCTACGTATCTATTTGAAGTAAATTGTAAAATACCAGCATAGTGTGAAACACTAGTTTTTCCAGTGTGTCTACATCATGATTTACTTATCAATGTACGTGTTCATCTTTTACAAAGCCTGCTTCGAGACTTGACCCTGGAAGGAGCCTTTTGGACCTGAGGCCAGGGCTGGTTTCTGATGCTCTGATGATGCAGCAGGGCCATCATGATGCTCAACTGCCATGCCATACCTACCTCTGACATCTGCAGCGACAGGCACCCCAGATTTACAGGAACATGCATCATTTAGAGATCAAAGGCAACTCAGTCCTGTTCAGTAGACTCCTAACATGTTTAATTAAACATTTATAATAATTTATGTTCAGAAGTTATTGTTTAGCCTATTGTTCATTAATGAGTAAACACATATTCTTCAAAAAATGATGTGTGGATCTGCTTCATTCACTAATAACCTAATTGTGAAACACCATAAGTTTTCTGCTTTGTGGTAAACAGTACATCAATTTACATTTCACTTGTGTATGGTCAGTGATTGAATTACACTCTCTAAGCAGTAGTGGACTAAGCCAGTGTTATCTACAGTGTTACAAAGGATAATGTTGAAATGGATGAAGCACGAATATAATCTCAAATCATGTCAAGTTTATTGGTGAGCAGTATTGCACAGTCAATTCCAGAAAACAATAATCATGACTATACATTTTTTAGAGGTATACATCACCTTCCTCTTCTTGCTGTAACCATCTGGACAACAAAGATCAATTGTAAATCTGTACAATCTACACTTGGCAGTTGAAATGAAAACTAAACTCCACTGTCATACACATTGATGTATTACAGTTCTGTTTTAACATCTCAAATGTGGTTTACTGCCCCTTCAGTTTATAACAAACTGAAGACAATAGATCAAAAGCTAATCAAATTCAGAAATAATGACACCATGTAAGGTTTATGATCAGTAGTGACAAAGTAGCAACATGCAAAGTGTAATTCAGTATGGTTTGTCTGCTTTTGTGGCCTGCTGTGCTCAAAGCCACTGATGAGGACGTGATGAAGAGTCTGAAGAGTAGTTCCTGGTGTTATTCCTTCCATCACACAGCATCTGCCAGTCTGCCATGGTGGAGTAACAGCAGTATTGGGCATTATGACCTAAGGAATGTAAGACAAAAAAATGTAACCTGTGTAAAAAATATTTCAGAGCTTTAATCTAAACAAACCCAACATGACAGACAATTCTCATATTAAACATTTCAGAATTGCGAATGTGGCAGGTCTAGCGCTGCTCCACCTCCACTCAATTTCACCTGTGCCTGATTGCACAGTCGAGCAACAGTCTCTGTTGGTCTCTCTTGGTCTCTGGCGTGCTCGGCTCTTTCGCACCAAACGGTGACTCAGAAGGTAAGCATGGGTGCTGCTGTACATAATTTATTGCTTATAGGGCATAATGGTATGATAGCTGCCGTTGTTTGATCACTTTACAGCGGTGTCGGCCGTGCCGTTGTGGCATGCAGTTGTGGGGATTTTGAGGAGTGGTGTCTGCTCTCTGCCCTCACCGTGAATTGGTAATTGCGTGTTGGGCATGGTGCTAAGCTCGTTTTGCTCGGGTAAGTTTTGCCATTATTTACATCTATGATCTGCTATCTTAAATAGCATAGCCGTTTATTAAAGTTGTCCTGTTCCCTGCCTGCTGTAGCTGTAGAGGCCACAGGTTGTGCCTCCTCTCCTCTTCCGGCGCTCGACGTGGGGCTGCAGTGTCCAGCCCAGTGACGTGCACCGCTAACTGGGCAATCCGGGAGACGGCTTTTTACGGCCTCCAGCCCTGGTGCTGTCACTCCGTTTACTGCTATTGTTGCCACTGGATATGGTTTGATTTAACGGGACAATAAATCTCGTTAGTGTCCGCTGCTCACGCAGCTTTGGGCTCATCCTCTCACCACAACTTTTGTTTAATTTCTTGATTTACTATTTTGGTTTATTTGTTTAGATTATTTCTTTCTTTTTTCGTTTATTTGTTTAATATTCAGCTGTGGATCTATCTGTAACTAACAGTTACTATTCCTGGTACCCGTCCACAGCTGAGTTTTGGTGTTTTGTTTCATTGTTTGTTTTGTTATTTTGTGTTCTTTGTGTGTATTGGTGGTTGGTTTCTGCCCATTGTGTAGTAGATTTTATTATTTTCTGTGAGTGTGTGTGTGTTTGTGTTCAGTATAAATCTCTTTTAATTGTGCAATTTACACTTGTCTGAGTGTCCCTTTATCCTGTATGCGGTATTATAATTGTTTTCTTTGCTTTTCTTTTCCAGGACAGGAGCTGGAGCTGGTGGTTCCCCTCGCACTCCCCTTCATTTGGTGTGACACGTGGTGGTTTGGTTTGTAGTGATTTTCTTTGATTTGTGTTGTTTTCCTTTGCCCCCTCTGGTTTTGTGTAGTCTGTCCGCTCAACCTAGATCCTAGACCTGTTCCTGTATATTTGTTTTTGTTTATTTCTTTGTTACCGCAATTAATATAATTTTTGTTGTTTGGCACTCAGGCTGTGTATTAGCATGTTGTTTTAATTACCATAACTCTTAATTAATAAACCTTTGTACATTTGGAATTCCGTCTCCATCCTCTGTGAAGCACATCTGTGTGACCTATTGGTTGGTGTGTTTCCTCGGTGGTAATCCCCAGGTGGCGTAGTTGACAACTCCCCTGTGCAATATGTGGACATACAATGTGATAACACACAGCACTAGTCATAAGCATTCCTATTCCTTCCTCTGTTACTATTTTACGATGCTATGTTGATATTGTAATTGATATTTTGTATAAAACCATACTATTGACCAAGATGTATTTGTATAATTATTAACTCAATTTTCTCTGTCACATTATGTGGTGTTGTTTCAAGACACAGATGGAAAACTCAGGAATGTGTAATGTCTCTATACATTATGGCTGATGTAGTGTCTTTTAATTTATGACGGTGGTCTGTATGTATGACTCCAATCTGATGGTAGAAAAGGGGAGTGAAGTCTGGAGTCTGACGTCCGAAGGAGACACTAAAATGTTATGTTAGTTTTATGTAGTTCTGTCACTTTGGGTTGCTCCATGGAATGTTAATGGGTTTTGTTTGTCCAAGAGAGAGAGTCAGTTTCCATATCAAACCCGGTCCAATTTACTCATCTCAGGGTCAAAGGTGACTCTGACCAGATGATGTTTTGAGCCGTACTGATGCAGTGTCGGTTTCAACTTCATTATGTATTTACTTGTATGAGAGTGAGCTGGGATGAACACTCTTTGATTCTGTGGTGTGCTCTCTGATCTTGCAGTTTGCCCTCTCCTGTAATATTTACCTCCTCTAACACACTGCAAACACCACCACCACACAGACACTTTCCTGAGATTTCTGCAATGATGAGCAGGCCGGAGCCAGGAATTGTCTGCTCTGGCTGATCAGAAACAAGGAGAGCCTGGTTTATAACGACAGCTGTGGAAATGATGCTGGTAATGGGAGGTTTCACAGAGAAAACTGCCTGTGGCCATCGTGCCTAGAATGGCTAATTAGCTCCCCATTCCCTTTGCAGCCTCACTGGTAAGGAGGAACATCTATACATCGGCATGACACTGATGTACCGAGGATCTCATTTCAGATGCACGCTTTGTCATACAATTGTATCCTGTATGCCATTAGGGTTCATCATGTTGTAAACATCCTCATAATACACCAGAGAGACCTACAGTAGATAAATACATGGCTGCAGGAGCACACACACAGACATACACAAAACAAGCATGACTGGTTTGAAGTGACTGACAATGTGCTTTTAATGCTCTTGAAATGTGCCACAGTTACCGCAGGAAACTGTATGACAAGGCAAGAAGGAGCCTGTGATCATTATTATTTCTACTCCTTCTATTTGAAGGATTTGAGGCACAGCTCATATTCAGTTTTTACCCACATTCTGCCCCTCTTTCATCTTCCAGCAGCTATTTATATTTCCTCTTGCAGCATATGGAAAAGGAGAGGGGTGAGGTGAGATAATGGTTTTTGGTATTGTTTTCTTACTCCAGTCAGGATTGTCTGCATTTGCGATTGTTACCTTTGCCGTTTGAAATTAGCCTTTGTGCAAAAGACAGCTCAGGCTTGCACAGTGATACACAAGTTCTAGCAGTACAGCAAGGTGAATTACAGAGTCTGGACCTGCACCGTCTGAGGGATGTTGTTGCTTGTGTGTGCTCGCGAAATTTGTGCAACAACCCTGTCAAAATTCTCCAGCCAATAGAAGGCCGGCGAGAGATGAAGAATCTCCTTGTGGGTGTGTTCGCTGTACTTCTTAAAGCGCTGTGTATATTAGCAGTAGAGTTGTAATGTTGGCTGTATATTAGCAGTAGAGTTGTAATGTTAGCTGTATATTAGCAGTAGAGTTGTAATGTTAGCTGTATATTAGCCCCGCCCGACCCGCAAAAAAATGCGCTGATCATGACCCGAACCCGACCCAACCCGAGGAAAAAAAAATAAAGCCAGTGAACGTATTGCCATGGATCCTACCGATGAGAACTCATTTGTAACACTGTAAGCCATAGATAGACAAGGATTTGCACTGAATTCACAGTAAAGATTATGATACAATGTCATGAAAGATTAATTGAATACCAAACAACAACAAATACACTGTAAGATTGATTTTTACATTGTTCTTTATTGAACGATTGCGGAAAGCATCTCTCTGCCCTGCGCACAAATACAAACACACACAAGTGTGCACACATGCCAAACATAGTCAAACCTGTAATATCTGCTATAACATCAGATCTGAGAGCTTACATTTTAGTAAACTGATCTTTGATCACTTGTTTAAATTGAAGTAATAGATCATATACTGTAGGTAACAATATTTCAACAAAACGTATATGTTTAAATTGAAGAAGCGCAGAGCATATAATGATATTTAGAGCTGATGACTCACAGATCGAGAGGTGAATTAGTCTTCTGATCACAATTTAACTTTAGCGTCACTAAGCTATTAAACACATCCGTGTAGGTTATTATTGATTGAGCACAACCATAATGTTGATTCGGAGTGACACCCAACTGTGTTAGGACATAGCGTCAGGTTTGATCTGAAGAGATTGTGGAAAAACAGCACCATCAAGCTTGAACTCTCTCCCGTTGCCATGGAGATTCAAAACAAAGCAGATAGAGTAAGCCAGAGTCCGCACAAAAGCAGTCACATAGCGATATTAATAACAGTTCTATTTTAAAGTTTGTCTTCTTCTTCTTTTCACATAAATAGGCAAGTGAAAGTTCCTAAGTGAGAAATATGTGTTTTCTCTTTATGACCCGCCCGCCCGCACCCGCAATAGTTTTAAAAAATTGAACCCGAACCCGCCCGTCCCGCGGATATACGCGGGTCACGGGTCGACCCGCGCATCACTGGTTCCCACGCTTCAAAGAGATTATTAAAATTTAGACCCTATGTTCCCACAGCCCTCCGTCCCACAGACATGTGGGGTGTCCTGGTACCTCTGTGAGGCTACGAGTGAAAGTCTCTCATGAGTAAATAATGAACAAGCTGTTGGACTGATGATGAAATACTGCGACTGTTACTTTGATAAAGATGATAGACATTTTGATCTTACAACTACTTGTGTTTTCTATAACTGAAGAAGTTTATTGTAATTGACAATTTAGCAATTCTTAAATCTTTATTGTGTGAATTGTTTGTCATGTTGGGTTTGTTTAGATTAAAGCTCTGAAATATGTTATACACAGGTTACATTTTTTGTCTTGCATTCCTCAGGTCATAATGCCCAATACTGCTGTTACTCCACCATGGCAGACTGGCAGATGCTGTGTGATGGAAGGAATAACACCAGGAACTACTCTTCAGATTCTTCATCACGTCCTCATCACGTCCTCATCAGTGGCTTTGAGTACAGCAGGCCACAAAAGCAGACAAACCCTACTGAATTACACTTTGCATGCTGCTACTTTGTCACTACTGATCATAAACCTTACATGGTGTCATTATTTCTGAATTTGATTTGCTTTTTATCTATTGTCTTCAGTTTGTTATAAACTGAAGGGGCAGTAAACCACATTTGAGATGTTAAAACAGAACTGTAATACATCAATGTGTATGACAGTGGAGATTGTACAGATACAGATACAATTGACCTTTTTTGTCCAGATGGTTACAGCAAGAAGAGAAAGGTGATGTATACCTCTAAAAAATGTAGTATTTATGATTGTTTTCTGGAATTGACTCTGCAATACTGCTCACCAATAAACTTGACATTATTTGAGGTTATATTCATGCTTCATCCATTTCAACATTATCCTTTGTAACACTGTAGATAACACTGGCTTAGTCCACTACTGCTTAGAGAGTGTAATTCAATCACTGACCATACACAAGTGAAATGTAAATTGATGTACTGTTTACCACAAAGCACAAAACTTATGGTGTTTCACAATTAGGTTATTAGTGAATGAAGCAGATCCACACATCATTTTTTGAAGAATATGTGTTTACTCATTAATGAACAATAGGCTAAACAATAACTTCTGAACATAAATTATTATAAATGATTAATTAAACATGTTAGGAGTCTACTGAACAGGACTGAGTTGCCTTTGATCTCTAAATGATGCATGTTCCTGTAAATGTGGGGTGCATGTTGCTGCAGATGTCAGAGGTAGGTATGGCATGGCAGTTGAGCATCATGATGGCCCTGCTGCATCATCAGAGCATCAGAAACCAGCCCTGGCCTCAGGTCCAAAAGGCTCTTTCCAGGGTCAAGTCTTGAAGCAGGCTCTGTAAAAGATGAACAACACATACACTGCTAAGTAAATCATGATGTAGACACACTGGAAAAACTAGTGTTTCACACTATGTTGATATTTTACAATTGACTTCAAATGGATAGAAACACAAATGATAAAAAACATCAATCAATCAATCAATCTTTATTTGTATAGCGCCAAATCACAACAAAGTTATCTCAGGGCATTTTACACATCTGCCTCGACCGATTGGGGTTGAGAGGAGAGAAAGGAAGGATAGAAGAGAGAAGCACAATGAAAATCAACAATGAAGCTAGAAGGTCCAGGACTGGAATCATCGGGATGTCTACAGGCCCAGATTACCTGTGAGACGAGAAAGCACAGACAACTCCGGGGAAGAAGTTTAGGTTATTGAATGCATTAATAGAACATGAATGTTAATGGATATAGATGGATGGATAGAGAGAGAGAGAGGGAGGAGGAGAGAGGAGCACAGTGCATCATGGGAGTCCCCCAGCAGTCTAAGCCTATAGCAGCATAAGCTAAGAGCTCTAAGAGCCCTAACGATAAGCTTTATCAAAAAGGAAAGTTTTAAGCCTACTCTTAAATATAGGGAGGGTGTCTGCCCCCCGGACCAAATCTGGAAGATGGTTCCACAGGAGAGGAGCCTGATAGCTGAAGACTCTTCCTCCTGTTCTACTTTTAGAGATACTAGGAACCACAAGTAGACCTGCATGCTGGGAGCGCAGTGTTCTAGTAGGTACATAAGGTACTATCAGCTCTTTAAGATATGATGGAGCCTGACCATTAAGAGCTTTGAAGGTGGGGAGAAGGATTTTGAATTCTATTCTGAATTTTCCCTCATCTCTGCAGCCAGAGTAGGCAGAGCCTCGACTGCCTGGATGAATTCTTCAATGGCCACTTGGACTCCACCAAAGTAACTGTGGCTAGACCTTAAGTAAAAAAAAATCAAGGCAAACGTGTGCATCGTAAATTGTAATGTTGTGCTGTGTCTCCTTTCTCTTAGATCATGTACAGTGGAATGTTTCTCACAGAATATACAGCTGTTTGACAAGACAATTGTATAGATTGCAGTTAAAGCACCAAGTTAAGAGATAGAACTCCCAGCTCATATTTGATAGTTAATATGAAGTGTTCATTTGTAAGCAACTACACTGAAGTAGCAAAATGTTATCCTCCTTACCTCCTTCTCTTTGTCCTACAGAATTGGTCAAAAAGGTCTTGGGGGAAGGCAACCACCTTCTGGGCTCCCCTTCGCCAACACTCTAGGCCTAATTAATACATAAGGTAATTCATACATAAGGTACTATCAGTTCTTTAAGATATGATGGAGCCTGACCATTAAGAGCTTTGAAGGTGAGGAGAAGGATTTTGAATTCTATTCTTAATTTTACGGGAAGCCAATGCAGTGAAGCCAAGATGGGAGTAATATGATCTCTCTTTCTAGTTTTTGTCAGAACACGAGCAGCTGCATTCTGGACCAGCTGGAGAGTCTTTAGAGACTTGTTAGGACAGTCTGATAATAATGAATTACAGTAGTCCAGCCTAGAAGTAACAAATGCATGGACTAGTTTTTCAGCATCATTTTGAGACAGGATATGTCTAATTTTTGCAATATTACGCAGATGAAAGAAGGCAGTCTTTAAAATGTGTTTTATGTGGGAATTAAAGGACAAATCCTGATCAAATATAACTCCTGGGTTCCTTACAGTAGTGCTGGAGGCCAGAGTAATGCCATCCAGAGTAGTTATGTCATTTGATAATGTGTTTCTAAGGTGTTTAGAAAAAACTGAAGTTATTGTGCTTGGTCTTAGTTTAATAACAGGAAGTTACAGGTCATCCAGGCCTTTATGTCCTTAATGCAGGTTTGTAGTTTAGTTAATTGGTTAATTTTCAAACCTGTTTCTTCTCTCCTGCTCCTCATCTGAGCAGCTCACACCGGCTCCTCTGAGGAGGCAGACACTCTGCAGCTGCCTCAGCAGACATGATGCTGCTACTGCTGCCCTTAAAAAAATCAAAACCAAACTATCACTTATGAAGAGAGCAGCAACAATTATAATATAACATTATAATTTTATAAGGAACAAACTTAGCATAAGCTACCTTAGAGACAGTTGATGAACCAGACTCTGGCTACATTACACTAGCAACACACGTCTTGGTCAATATTTTTTACAATTGCACAAAAACCCAAATGTCTGTTTGCCAGCAGTGCTCATAAAATCCAACAGAAATGATCAATGTGAAGTTGTTAGCTTGGCTACTATGTTCAGCTTGTTAATTTTCAACTACTAGCAGTTTGCTAACCTTAGCATTACTTACTTCGTTACTTGACATCACAACGGTCCGTTGTATCCTCAGTCAGCTGTTTCGTCAGTGGATGGAAAGTGCTTCACTGAAAAGGTAGGTAGAGGGGGAGGAGTGGACGGAGAGTCGGGGGGAGGTGAGCGGAAAGGGGGGGGTGTACGCCTGAGCCAGTTTTGTTTTGGTTACATGCAGTCCAGAGCTGCGACGTCTAGCTGTGAAATTGAAATCGCATTTAGCCCCTTTAAGTACTTTTACTCTGTGCAGTAATAATACAGTTGAAGCTAATCTAATGTTCTATTAAGCCTTTAAAATTTTTTATTACAAACACTGATGTGTCATTTTCCATATTTATTATAAATACAATTTCAAGATACAGAATCACACAATGAATAAAAAAGTAGTACAAAACTTTGAAGCGAATAATAAACCTACAGTAAAATTGTCTACACCCTGCTAGGAAGGTAGCCTGTATGCTGCCCCTGAAGATCCTTGGGGACAGGGTGAGGTGATGCTGTAGGGTCTCCAGGTGATGAGGACAGCAAGTTGAACATCATGCTTGGATCCCTCATCAAACAGTGCTTGCAGCTAGGGATCGACCGATATGGTTTTTTAAGGGCCGATACCGATACTGATTATGAGTAATCAAGGAAACCGATAACCGATATTTAGAACCGATATTAATTTGCAGTAAAAAATTTAATTTTGGTGTCAAAATTTAGAATAACACACTTGGGATTAGGCTGAATTCAGTATACTGTTTGTTTGATTTTGTACACTGTGAAAATCTATGATAAAAAGACCTTAAACTTTTGTAGAATAACACAAACTCTGATCTTGGTTGAAATGGTTCAAGCAATTGTTTTATTATATAAAAACAAAAAGAGTTCAACAGGTTCAGCTCTCTCAATCTGTAGGCTACTTGCTGTGTATGTTGCTATGTCTTCTTTTTATTAAATAAAGGAGCTCCAGGTCATGTTAACTTGATTATTCTTTTTTTTTTTTTTTTTTTTTTGCTGTGGTGCTATTTATTTTAGAAGTGTAATCATTTAGGCTATTTGCAAAATCGTGTCGCGCTTGATGTGACTATAGGCAGGCAGGTAGGTCCAAATTTAGCTTCCGGGCATGCATGTCATTGAAACTGATCATAATAAAGGTTGTGGTGTCTGTAAAACTTCACCATAGAGTATTTTTATTGCAACTTGGACATTTAATGTATCCTTGCCTTCAAACACCACACTGCTGCTTCACGGAGCAGTCCTCTCCTCTCTTCTCTGTGGCGCTGCAACGAGAAGCTGCAGTGTTGATTGACTTGTGCCGTGCAGCCAATCAGTGGGCTCTGTAGGCGGGACATTGTTACACAGCCAAGAGTGGTGACGTCAGGCAGAGAGAGACAGCTGCATAAGAGCCAAAGGAGCACGTTTTAAAATAAACTTATTTTATCGGTTATCGGTGGAAAAAACGGCTGATGCTGATTATCATAAAAATGCTGAATATCGGTCGATATTATCGGCCATGCCGATTATTGGTCGATCCTTACTTGCAGCAGCTGATGAAGCAGCTCAAGTTCCAGGTCCATGAGAAAATTATTAAAATTTCATCAGTGGTCATAAGTCAAAATTTATTATTGTTAAATAATCATTTTTATTATTTATTATGTGTTAATCCAGAGGTAATTCTGTTATATTGATGTAATTTGGGCCTTGTTTCACAGGATAGGGATATGTATATATAATTTTATATCCTTCTACATAACACATCCTGGATGTTACTTGTCCCATCTATGTGCTGTTGTTTCTTATTTTACTATGGCAAGAAAATGTATTAAATGTTCATCTCAATAATGTTGGAGATACGGTATAAAGCTTCCTTGCTAGTTATTCTAAAATATGCAATAAACTGCATCTACATGTATCACTGATGTAGAATATATTTAATCTGTCCTTCTTAAATTAGTAGCAACAATGCTAACGATACAGAGGCTAAGCTACTTCTCCGCCCTCACTTTGGCTTTAATAAGCATTTGGCCTGAACACCTATCTAAATACTGCCATGCTTATTATCACACTTACAACAGTACTACTAAAACACATGCCACCTGTATTTACATAGCAATAAATATTGTTTCCCCTTACTGAAGATAATTTACTGTTGTGCAGCAGGTGCGCGGTTTCCGCCATCTTGATCAGAGTGTAAGATTTAGTGGTATCTACTGGTGGTGTTGTGGACCGTGACCAGCTATGATATACAATACTCCTTCCATCCCAAGTGGGTAGGAGACCTTAATGTGGCTGAGAAACTCACAAAAAACATGTAAGGGCTCTCTCGAGCCAGGGTTTGATTTGTCCATTCTGGGCTACTGTAGAAACATGGTGGTGTAACATGACAGTGTCTGTGGAAGAGGACCCACTCCCTATGTAGATATAAAAGGCTCTTTCTAAGGTAATGAAAACACAATAATTCTTATTTTTTCAGGTGATTATACACTAATTAAAACACACTTAGAATTAAAACATACCACTAAATTTTATGTACGACACCTTTAAAGCATCAGCAGAGAAGAGAACAAACTCAACCAGGCCTTGCACATGCACTTGGCAAATTTCCTACAGGGCCGTAGCTCTGGCACTGTCTCCAGTGTACAATGGCTTGTGTTTATCTGAGGCTACAACAAGGCATGCAGCTGGCAGAGTGGGGGGTACAGCTTGTGAAAACTGCATGTTGAATAATTGATTGTGTACATAAAGCATGGATGTGGAAGAAAAGAAGGAGGAGGGGGAGGGGGAGGGGAGACAGGGCTGGGGGGAGGAAAGAAGGAGGCTACTGGAATAGAACGATAAATAAATCCACACATTACCTACAGTGAAGGCTCATTCCAGTAGCCAATTCAATTTCTGCTTTTTTTCCCTCCCCAACTGCTTTATCTTTTCTTCACGTTTCCTCCATTGCCTCGAATTCTCGCTGCCCCTGCCCACTCATTTACAAAATTAACCAAATTACTTTTCCAATCACAATTTCTTAATAACAGTCAGCAGACGGTAATTGTGGCCATTTAAAAGTGTTTAGGCTTCAAGAGAGAAAAGCCTGGTGTCACACTCACCAGGATCCTGTGGGGGCTATGTAAATGTGACACAGTTTGCAGAGGGACCTTGGCGTCACTTCAGCTCCATAAATTATGAAAGATGTCTCCTGAAATGGCGTTTTGGATGCAGGGAAATGCAGGTAGAATTGTTTAGAGGAGGGGACAATGTTAATGGTGCCAGTGAGAACGTTTTTGTCTCATTTACCAGCTGTGGGGATACAACTCGGTGGATCCACATGCAGCATCTTGAACACATTTTGTGCTGATTAATATTTTAGCAATTCCGCTGAGAGACTTTTGTAATGTGTTTTGTAATGCTTTTTTGCGTGCGGTGCAGGGCACAGCACAAACAAAAAGTGTCAAGAGTAATTTTGAATTATATCTGCCTTGTAAAAAGCATAAGATTGTTCAACATTCTCAAGTCCTTTTCTGCAATTCTTAATTTGATTGCAGCTTGTTTGACAAAATCTAAACATTGAATGGCATTCATGCTTACATGCCACTTCTCCAGTGACAGCAATCAACCAATCACAGAGTTTAATTTCCCTGAGAGGCCGGGTTTATACCTGATGAAGAGGAGCTGTCACATAAAACTACACTTATCGATTAAACATAATTATTAATTAAACATACAATTTAACATAAAACAAATAGGCACTATATATAATGTGGTTGGGCTGACACTTTGCAGAGAGCTTTTGCAACTAATGGAGTTCAGTGAGAGGTTTATCCAGGATGCTTCCCCCCTGAGAGGGAAACAGCAGACAACAGTCCATCATTACTCACAGATCACAGGCCTGGGAAGTAAAGCAAAAGATGCTGTAACGTCCATTGTTTTTATAAACATATTGAGTAGTGCAGCTTTAAGAGTAAAAAAAACCTCATCATTTTGCTGGAGTGTGACTGAAAAAAGGACAACAGTCCAAATGCTTTTGTTAATCAAATTACATTGTGGTGGTAGCATATACTGTAGCTATAAAATAAACACAGCCATCATTTAAAGTGACTCACTCCATTAAATGATTATGTAAAATGTGA
This sequence comes from Scomber japonicus, assembly GCF_027409825.1. Classification (NCBI taxonomy): domain Eukaryota; kingdom Metazoa; phylum Chordata; class Actinopteri; order Scombriformes; family Scombridae; genus Scomber; species Scomber japonicus. The sequence goes on along the minus strand of NC_070594.1, from coordinate 31,101,622 downwards.
AAAGGCTCACTCACATTGAATTGTCACTCAGCTGTATATTATTATTGCTATATGAAAAGTCAGTCACTAAAGTGATTACAATTCATCATAAATGTCAGCCTCAAGAAAAAATCATTATATGGAGCATGCTGATGTTAGCATTTAGCTTAAAGCACCAATGTGCCTAAGACCAGGTGCTAAGCTTCAGTCCAGACTAAAACAGTGTTTCTTGTGGTTCCTAGTATCTCTAAAAGTAGAATGGGAGGCAGAGCCTTCAGTTATCAGGCTCCTCTCCAGTGGAACCATCTTCCAGATTCGGCAGAGGGCAGACACCCTCTCTACATTTAAAGGGGCTAAATGCGATTTGAATTTCACCGCTAGACGTCGCAGCTCTGGACTGCGTGCAACCAAAACAAAACTAGCTAAGGGGTACACCCCCCTCTTTCCGCTCGCCACCCCCTCGCTCTCCGTCCGCTCCTCCTCCTCTACCTGCCTGTTTTCAGTGAAGCACTTTCCATCCGTGATGAAACAGCTGACTCAGGACACAACGGACCGTTGTGACGTCAAGTAACGAAGTAAGTAATACAAGCGAGAGTAACGTATTAGTAACGTATTTCTAATGTAGTGTAACAGTTGTTAGCTTTCCGATGCTAACGTTAGTTAACTGCTAGTAGTTGAAAATGAACAAGCTGAACATAGTAGCCAAGCTAACAACTTCACATTGATCATTTCTGTTGGGTTTTATGAGCACTGCTGGCAAACAGACATTTGGGTTTTTTGTGCAATTGTGAAAATATTGACCAAGACATGTGTTGCTTGTGTAATGTAGCCAGAGTCTGGTTCATCAACTGTCTCTAAGGTAGCTAATGCTAAGTTTGTTCCTTATAAAATGATAATGTTATATTATAATTGTTGCTGCTCTCTTCATAACTGATAGTTTGATGTTGGCTTTGGTAAGGGCAGCAGTAGCAGCATCATGTCTGCAGAGTGTCTGCCTCCTCAGAGGAGCCGGTGTGAGATGCTCAGATGAGAAGAAACAGAGGTTTGTATCATCTGTGTTTCTATCCATTTGAAGTCAATTGTAAAATATCAACATAGTGTGAAACGCCAGTTTTTCCAGTGTGTCTACATCATGATACTTTTCAGTGTACGTGTTGTTCATCTTTTACAGAGCCTGCTTCAAGACTTGACCCTGGAAAGAGTTTTTTGGACCTGAGGCCAGGGCTGGTTTCTGATGCTCTGATGATGCAGCAGGGCCATCATGATGCTCAACTGCCATGCCATACCTACCTCTGACATCTGCAGCAACATGCACCCCACATTTACAGGAACATGCATCATTTAGAGATCAAAGGCAACTCAGTCCTGTTCAGTAGACTCCTAACATGTTTAATCAATCAGTTATAATCATTTATAATAATTTATGTTCAGAAGTTATTGTTTAGCCTATTGTTCATTAATGAGTAAACAAATATTCTTCAAAAAATGATGTGTGGATCTGCTTCATTCACTAATAACCGAATTGTAAAACACCATAAGTTTTCTGCTTTGTGGTAAACAGTACATCAATTTACATTTCACTTGTGTATGGTCAGTGATTGAATTACACTCTCTAAGCAGTAGTGGACTAAGCCAGTGTTATCTACAGTGTTACAAAGGATAATGTTGAAATGGATAAAGCATGAATATAATGTCAAGTTTATTGGTGAGCAGTATTGCACAGTCAAGTCCAGAAAACAATCATAAATACTACATTTTTTAGAGGTATACATCACCTTTCTCTTCTTGCGGTAACCATCTGGACAAAAAAAGGTCAATTGTTTCTGTATCTGTACAATCTACACTGAAGTTAAAATGAAAACAAAACTCCACTGTCATACACATTGATGTATTACAGTTCTGTTTTAACATCTCAAATGTGGTTTACTGCCCCTTCAGTTTATAACAAACTGAAGACAATAGATCAAAAGCAAATCAAATTCAGAAACAACGACAATAATGACACCATGTAAGGTATATGATCAGTAGTGACAAAGTAGCAGCATGCAAAGTGTAATTCAGTATGGTTTGTCCGCTTTTGTGGCCTGCTGTGCTCAAAGCCACTGATGAGGACGCGATGAGGACGTGATGAGGACAGGACGGAGAGTCTGAAGAGTAACTCCTGGTGTTATTCCTTCCATCACACAGCATCTGCCAGTCTGCCATGGTGGAGTAACAGCAGTATTGGGCATTATGACCTGAGGAATGCAAGACAAAAAAATGTAACCTGTGTATAACATATTTCAGAGCTTTAATCTAAACAAACCCAACATGACAGACAATTCAAACATTTAAAAATGTCAGAATTGCTAAACTGTCAATTACAATAAACTTCTTCAGTTATAGAAAACACAAGTAGTTGTCAGACCAAACTGTCTATCATCTTTATCAGAGTAACAGTCACAGTATTTCATCACCAGTCCAATAGCCTGTTTATTATCTTTAGGACAAACATATCTTACTTTACATTTAGTCAAAAGTTTCTGAAATAGCAAGGACTGGTCCAGTGAAGCACGGTTAGCATTATCATCATCATCATCATCATCATCATCTATGAACTGCCCTGACAGTATTACAACTAACATTACACAAGCAGGCCCTAACCCTAACCCTAACCCTTTGTGCTATAAAATATGCGGACAGACATAAAATGTGATAACACACAGCACTAGTCGTAAGCATTCCTATTCCTTCCTCTGTTACTATTTTACGATGCTTATTGCTAACGTTAGCCACATGGCTACCAGCTCAGACGTATGACGCTAGCTCGCTTAGCTTAGCTCTAGCTCGTTTGTGTTAACAGCAAAACAAAACCAGGACATAGGGATGATCCTGTCTGCAGTTAGTTGAGTTAGCGGCCCAGCTAGCAGCGGAATTAGCCGCCGAGCTAGCCGGGGGACATAGGTATGCTCCCCTCCATGGCTATCATGAGGCCGAGCTGCAGCTCAGGCTTCGTCCTAAGACTGTCAACTAAATTAACATGATATGCGACATAATGTCTAACGTTAGTCTAAAACTAACTAAACAGATATGTGACTGTATACACATAACGTTACTTACTGGTCCAAGAGAAGAAGAGCTAGCTCCGAGTCAAAATGTATCCCTTTTTCTTCTCGCAGGGCTCTTCACCTCGGAAATGCAAGGCCAATGTTAACCCGGGTCTTATTCCTCTCTTTATCGGAGAGTTTCTTGGCAGCTGAGCGTGGTCTCTTCATGGGGTTTTCCTCCGCCGTGTCGCTTTCGCTAAGTCCGCAGCCGGTCCTCAGTGGTTTGATAGGGGGAGTGGCATTACGGTCCCGGTTATATAGGGGGAGTGGGTTAACGGTTCCGGTGGAGGAGAGGAGGAGGTGGCTCACATGCACTAACATGAACGCGCGGCCGGCCCGGCTTCCAAAACAGAGGCTCCAGAACAACACACACAGAGGGCGTGTGACGTAACTCTCTACTCCAGATGTAAATACACCATTAGTGGATTACATAGCAAAAATAAAATTCCTGAAAGCTAATAAAGCTGTATTTCGCATAGAGCCCCTTTAAGAGTAGGCTTAAAACGTTCCTTTTTGATTAAGCTTATAGTTTGGGCCAGCCATGCTTTTCCTGAACCCGATCCTAGTTTATGCTGCTATAGGCTTAGACTGCTGGGGGATGCACTGAGCTCCTTTCTCCTCCTCCCTCTCTCTCTATCCATCTATATCCATTTACATTCATGTACTACTAATGCATTCACTAACTTAAACTTCTACCCCAGAGTTCTCTGTGCTTTCTTGTCTCACAGGTAACCTGGGGTTGTAGACAGAGGTGGGTAGAGTAGCCAAAAATTGTACTCAAGTAAAAGTACTGTTACTTCAGAATAATACGACTCAAGTAAAAGTAAAAAGTAGTCATCCAAATAATTACTTGAGTGAGAGTAAAAAAGTGCTTGGTGAAAAAACTACTCAAGTACTGAGTAATCAATCAATCAATCTTTATTTGTATATCGCCAAATCACAACAGAGTTATCTCAAGGCACTTTACACATAGAGCAGGTTCTAAACTGAACTCTTCAGGTTTTAACTTTAAAGAGACCCAACATTCCCACATGAGCAACAGTGGCAAGAAAAAACTCCCTTTTAACAGGAAGAAACCTCAGAACCAGACTCAGAGTGGGCGGCCATCTGCCTCGACCGGTTGGGGTTGAGAGGAGAGAAAGGAAGGATAGAAGAGAGAAGCACAATGAAAATCAACAATGAAGCTAGAAGGTCCATGACTGGAATCTGTCATCCGAACATCTACAGGCCCAGATTACCTGTGAGACAAAAAAGCACAGACAACTCCGGGGAAGAAGTTTAGGTTATTGAATGCATTAATAGTACATGAATGTTAATGGATATAGATGGATGGATAGAGAGAGAGAGGGAGGAGGAGAGAGGAGCTCAGTGCATCATGGGAGTCCCCCGGCAGTCTAAGCCTATAGCAGCATAAGCTAAGAGCCCTAAGAGCCCTAACGATAAGCTTTATCAAAAAGGAAAGTTTTAAGCCTACTCTTAAATATAGGGAGGGTGTCTGCCCCCCGGACCAAATCTGGAAGATGGTTCCACAGGAGAGGAGCGTGATAGCTGAAGGTTCTGCCTCCTGTTCTACTTTTAGAGATACTAGGAACCACAAGTAGACCTGCATGCTGGGAGCGCAGTGTTCTAGTAGGTACATAAGGTACTATCAGCTCTTTAAGATATGATGGAGCCTGACCGTTAAGAGCTTTGAAGGTGAGGAGAAGGATTTTGAATTCTATTCTAAATTTTACGGGAAGCCAATGCAGTGAAGCCAAGATCGGAGTAATGTGATCTCTCTTTCTAGTTTTTGTCAGAACACAAGCAGCTGCATTCTGGACCAGCTGGAGAGTCTTTAGAGACTTGTTAGGACAACCTGATAATAATGAATTACAGTAGTCCAGCCTAGAAGTAACAAATGCATGGACAAGTTTTTCAGCATCATTTTGAGACATGTCTAATTTTCGCAATATTACGCAGATGAAAGAAGGCAATCCTTACAGGTTCGTCACCATGTTGAACAAATTATGAAAGAGATTTAACAAGAGCAATGGAATAACATTCTACTAAAAGTATTTATGGATGCATATGTTTCAGGCCCAGGCCAAAAAACCATCTCAAGACTCTATAAGGGTTTACAACAAATGAAGGGTAGCTCATGGCATGTAAAACAGAAATGGGAGAAGGAAGGAAATCTAGTTTTAAGCGAAGAAGATTGGGAATATTTATGTGAGATACAATGGAAAACTTCAAATTCAACACTATGGAGAGAGTTTTGTTGGAAAACCCTTATTAGATTGTTTGTCACTCCAGCTCAAAAAAGACACTATTCCAATTCATCTATATGTTGGAGACAATGTGGATGCCCCGAGGCAAATCATTTTCACATATTTTGGTCTTGTTCAGTATTGTTGCCTTTCTGGCAGGAGGTCTACAACATTTTGCAAAAAGTATTTCAGACATACATTACTTTTGAGTTTGTATCATTACATTTAGGAAGTTTCCCATCGGAAAACGTCTCCTCTAATGACAAATACTTATTTCAGATTCTGAGTGCCGCTTCTAGAAAAGCCATAACAAGGAAGTGGCTAAAACTAGAAAAACCTACAGTGGACGAGTGGTTTGACATCATTTATAAAATGTTTAAGATGGAAAGAATTACTTTTGCTATAAGACTAAAGCAAGATCTGTTTTTGAAAAGATGGGAAAGATGGATTAGATATGTCACTCTGGTTCGTCCATCGTTTGTCTAGTACCAGGTCTTATATCCATTTCCTTTTTTCATCTAGGTTTTTCCTTTTGAACCCTTATGCATGAGTATTTAATTTTTTTTCTCTACTATAACAGATGTGCACCCCAGCATTCTTGTTCTAAGCCTAAGGAGTTGAGATCTCAATTTTTGTATTTTATTAATTTCACCTTTTGTGTGATTGAGGGAGGATCAATCATACCTATCTGTATAGACCTTTTTCACACTAGCCGGAAATACGTAGACTACGGGTAAACTGGCTTCCGGTCGCTTGTAAACACATCGAAACAAAATGGATACCGGGAGGTTGTACTCGACCAACTTACGGCTTCTACCTAAGTTTTCATTTTCAAATGTCACAAGAAGTGTGGAGGAACACAGCAGCACAAAAGGCAACAAGTTGAAAAAAGGGTACAAGTTTTTCCACGAGGAATTTGTCCACAATTATCAAGGTAAGTAGAGCGATATTGGGTGAACTGTTACTGAACTGATAGCTACAATGACACATCATTAGCGCGTCTACTGTAAGACCTAGTTTATGTATAGTATAAAGTATACGATGATATAGCCGACCATACTAAAGCATCCTAGTCTGGTTTAAATGAAGCATTATGGCATAACATTGTTGCGTAGCTGGTAAAGGCTTCTGCAACCATGTAGTTGCCCTCCTTTACCAGACTGCACACTATTCACAGCTCGGTTTGCCGAATGTTCCACCACCCCTGGCCTGCACAAGTGATCTACAACGCTGGCATAGACCGAGAACACAGGTGGGTGTAAGATAAGTGGAATCAAGAGTAGAGTCTTTTCATTTAGAGCGTTATTTTACGATCATGTTGTTTATTTACTTTGGTTTTAGGTGTTTAAGTACTGATTCACACATACAGTAAATCGTAGCAATTCCTGCAAAAGTGATCACATTTTATTCAAAATTTTAAGGGAATCCATCCTGAACCTGTGAGTAACGTGGTGGTGCAAAAGCCAGCAACGGTGGGCAAGAGTGGTCTTAGCTCCACATTGTACCAGGCATATACAGGTGATATTTTATGGCCATTTTAATGTTGCTTTGAAACTACAGCAGTACTTGCCTAACTCTATCTTTTTTGACCAACCAACCAAATAAATAAATTAGAACCTTGTGTGTCTTTTCTTTCTTTAGGACCGTTTGCTGATCCTGACATGATGGCATCTGGAGCCAAGATACGCCAGGAGCAACCCCAGCCTCTCATTGCTCTTGTATTAGATGGCATGTCTGAGATAGCGCTGACTCCATCTAAATTTGGGCCTGTCCCACATGGATCCCCGCTGTCATATCATTGCCCACCAGAAAAGTCCAGTGATGTTATCCTGCATCACTTGGCTCCTGAATTCCCAGCTCTTCCTTTAATGCAGCATACCTTCTCCAACTTGGACTTTGTTCCCACACAGCAAGTTTGTCTGTTGAAAGAATTTGGCGAGATGATTCGTTCATAATCAAAATGAAGGACAAATTACACCTTTTCTACTACAACACATACATGAATGTTTACTTGGAATCACACTGAACTGTCTTGGACTCTCAATAGATGTCTGATGTAATTTACTGTGAATAATTTTTCATCTTTGCATAGCACAAAATCAAATTAGTTCATGAACTAGTCCCTCCCACCACAGACTTTTATTCTGCCATGTTAAAGTTACTCCCTATAAAATGTGATTCAACAACACTGCACTGTCTAAAAGTAGAATGTTTTGTGTGTAAAACTTTAGGTTATTTACATAACCCCGGTTCTCTGAGTAATATTTCGTTCGATGTCTCACTATGGGATGCACGCCTCGCTGCAGCCCTCAGAAGCATTTATCTCATTACGCCAATCCTGATTGGCTGGTGAACGTGTCCGTCCGCCACAGGTAGTTCCACCTACCTTAAATAGCTCATGCGGACGGCACCACCCTCATTCAAGATAAGCACCTCTTCTCACTCGCCCAAGCAAGAAGGGTAGTCTGGTGAGACATCTCACTCATATTACTCAGAGAACCGGGGTTATGTAAATAACCTAAAGTTCTCTTTCATAATATTTCGTTCGATGTCTCACTATGGGATATGGTTGCTCCCGTATTGCCAGACAAGCTTATCGAGCGTCCACCAACCCACAGGGAAAAATGTACTCTGTTCCAATCAGGACAGCAAAACCGCGCGTGCCACGCACGGAGCGGAGACGTCCAGCATATAAAAACGGACAAAAGTGAGAGGCGAGGACCAACTCGCTGCAGCACAGATGTCCTGAACAGAAACTCCCCTGAATAAGGCCCAGGATGCGGCCAAGCCCCGAGTCGAGTGTGCCCGCAGACCCGCAGGTGTCTGCAAACCCTGACTCGCATAAGCCAAAGCAATCGCCTCCACGACCCAGTGGGACAGGCGCTGCTTTGTGACAGGTTTCCCCTTATGAGGATTAGCCCAGGAGACAAACAGCTGATCGCTCCTCCTGAAACCCTTAGTCCTGTCCATGTAAGCGCGCACCGCACGGACTGGACATAACGCATGTGACCGCTGCTCTCCAGGTGAGGCAGCAAAGGCCACAAGGTCAATAGGAGAACATGAGCCCACTATCTTAGGCACAAAGGCCGGGTTGGGCTTCAAAATCATCCTCACATCCCCCGGGAAAAGCTGAGTGCATGATGGATGCACCGAAAGCGCATGGATGTCACTAACCCGTTTAGCCGAAGCCAGAGCCAGTAACAACACTGTCTTGAGAGACAGGTGTTTCAAGCCTGCTCCCCCCAGCGGCTCAAAAGGAGGACCCTTGAGCCCCTCCAGAACCACCGCCAGATCCCATGGTGGCACCAGCGGTCTGGACACGGGGAGAAGCCTGCGCGCTCCCTTCATAAAACGGCAAACCAGCGGGTGCTGGCTCGCTGTTTGTTCCCCAAACCCCACGTGACAGGCGGCTATAGCTGCCAAGTACACTTTAACTGTGGAGAAGGCTTTTCGTTTGTCAATCAGGTCCTGTAAGAATGACAATAACACCCACTGGACACTGAAAAGGAACATGGCCATTTCTGTGACACCAGTCCTCAAACACTCTCCACTTACAGTCATACAGAGACCTAGTGGAAGAAGCTCGAGCACTTTGTATAGTGGAAATCACATGCTGTGGGAGTCCCACAGCTGACAAATTGAACCACTCAGGGGCCAAACCCACAGCGCCAGGCGTTCTGGGTGCGGGTGGAAAACCGACCCCCCCCCCCCTGCGATAACAGGTCCCTGCGCAGCGGGAGCTGCCAAGGTTGCGCGCACAGCAACCGATATATCTCCGCCAGCCAATGCATCGCAGGCCAATGCGGAGCTATCAGAATCAGCGCGTGGCCGTGGTCCCTCACTCTGGATAGAGTGGCGGGTACCAGGGCCAGGGGAGGGAACGCGTAAAGAAGCTCGTGCGGCCAGACGCGCGCTAGTGCGTCTATGCCGAGGGGAGCATCCAGGCTGCACAGAGAGTAAAACAGCGCGCACTGCGCGTTTCCTCTTGACGCGAACAGATCCACCGCGGCCCGACCATAACGGGCCCATATCTGCTCCACAATCTCCGGGTGCAGAGTCCACTCCCCGTATACTGGCGCGCCCCTGGACAACAGGTCCGCGCCCGTGTTCAGAGCTCCCGGGACGTGCGTCGCCCTCAGGGAGAGGAGACGACCGCAGCTCCACAGGATCAGTCTGCGTGCCAGCATGTGCAACTGACGAGAGCGCAACCCCCCTTGGCGGTTGATGTACGCTACCGTCGTCGTATTGTCCGTCCTCACCAGGACATGATGGCCCATGAGAGACGGAAGGAAGTGTTTCAGGGAGAGGAACACCGCTGAAAGTTCCAGAAAATTTATGTGAGACCGCTGGAGGTCCACACTCCAGCGGCCCCTCACTGACCGGCCCTCGTGAATTCCGCCCCACCCTGTCAGGCTGGCGTCCGTAGTGATCACCTTCCTGGACAGGACAGAGCCCATGGGCACCCCGCGGGTCAGAAAAGACGGGGCTCGCCAGTGGCGCAGTGCCCTGACGCACCCCGGCGTAACCAACACTCTCCGTGCGCCATGACGCACGGGATCCAGCCCGCATGAGGCCACCCAGAGCTGGAATTCCCTCATGTGGAGGCGACCGAGACGAACCACGAGAATGGCTGACGCCATCAGTCCGAGTAATCGAAGACACAATCTGAATTGAACAGATTTGCCTGGATGGAAAAGCGCGAGACATGCTCCGAAAGCTCTCACTCGCTCCGCCGAGAGGCGCGCCGTGAAAATCACCGAGTCCAGGGATAATCCCAGAAAGATTATGTCCTGTGTCGGGCACAGCATGCTCTTTTCCGCGTTTATCACAAAACCCAGGTCTAATAGGTGCCGTGTGAGAATACGCGTATGCGCCATGGCCTCCTGCCTCGATTGTGCCAAAAGCAGCCCATCGTCCAGATATGTGGCCAAGCGAATGCCCTGCTGTCTCAGCGGGGCTATCGCCGCTTCCGTGCACCGGACGAACACCCTCGGGCTTAAAGACAGACCGAATGGGAGCACGCGGTACTCGTAGCACGTCCCCTGGAAAGCGAACCTCAGATACTTTCTGTGGGGAGGATATATTGGAATGTGGAAATACGCGTCTTTCAGATCGACAGAAGTGAACCAATCGTTCTGTCGCACCAGGCGCACCAGGCGCAGCAGGGATGCGTGTGTGAGCATCCTGAACTTGTATTTCCTGAGAAATGTGTTCAGAGCACGTAGATCCAGGATAGGGCGAATACCACTCCCCCCCCGTTTTGGGACCAGAAAGTACCTGGAGTAAAAACCGCTCTGACACTGTGCGGGAGGAACGACACAGATTGCTCCTTTGTTTAACAGTGAGAGGATTTCCTCTTGTAAAACACGAGCTGACTCTCCCTGAGCCTGGGAGTGTATTATGCCGGCGAATCGAGGGGGAACAGCGGCAAACTGCAGCCTGTAACCTCTCGAAATCGTCTTCAACACCCAGGGTGAAGCTGCGAGCGCAGCCCACCTCTCCCACCTGCGGCAGAGAGGTGAGACGCGCTGCAGCTCCTCCACCATGAGAGGTCCCAACCGCGGTGCGGTGGCGCCCTCTCGTGGTGGAAAACTGACATTGCCTCTGGGCGGTGCTGTGCACTTTGGCCCGGGGGGACATTTTATAGTTTTGGCTTTTATTCGCTGCGCTCTCGGCACTCGGCCTGGATGCGACAGCGGGACACATTTTATTTTCTTTATGAAAACTTGTGTGTGTGTGCGTGCTTGTGGACATGGGAGAGGGGCAACCGCTGAACCCTCTGCCGTCAGATGTCCGTCTCTCCCGGTCTGCTCTGGCACGGTCCGTGGCAGCCGGGAGATGGGGGCGTGGGGGGCCCCGGAGTGCACGCTCGGAAGCCAAACAGGTGGAGCTGGAGAACGGGGAACTTCCAGCTGCATCACCGGTGATGAGAGGGGCGGTCAGGCCGCTCTCTTCTTCTTCCTGGCCTGGTGGCTGGTAGCTTGCGCGGGCTGTGCTGGCGGAGCTGTAGCTGGGGCCGAGGACTTCTTGAACCAGCCGGGCCGCCCGGGCACGGGCGGCGGGGCGGGCTGAGGCTTCGGATGTTTCGGTATTTTGAACTGCGAAACCTGGGAGGCAGCCTGCACGAAGGATTTACGCTGCGCAGGTGGAGAGGGAGCTGGGGGCTTGCGAGGGAGGCAGAGCTTGAGAGCTTCGTCTTCCTTCTTTTTGGCTTCACACCGTTGTTGCATCGATGCTAGGGCGGAACCAAAAATACCCTCCGGGACAATGGGCATGTCCAGGACGTCGTCCTTCTCTCTGTCTGACAGGCTGGCGAGGTTGAGCCACCGCGCTTGCTCCTGCAGAACCATGGTCCCCATCGCTCTTCCCGTGGCCTGGACCGCGCAGCGTTGGACACGGAGACACAGGTCGGTGATGACCGGTATCTCCTCCCACGCAGCTGGGTCCTGAGTTTGCGCAACATCCTCGCACAACTCAGCCTGGTAAGCCGTGAGGAGCGAGAGGACATTGAGCGCTCTGGCCGAGAGCGCCGCCGCCTTGTACGCTTTCTCAGTCAGGGCTGACTGGAAACGGTCGGACTTGGACGGCAGGCTGGGGCTCCGGGAGGACACCGCTGACAGCTGGGGGTGAAGGTGAGCTGCAACGAGTGGCTCCATCGGAGGCATGCGGAGCAGACTCAGGCTCTCCATCACCTCACAGTCGAGGGACGAGGCCCCGGGAACCGGGCTCCGGCTGCTGTAGGGGCGGTCTCTCCATGAGCGCGCCACCTCCTCCAGCAGCTCCGGGAAGACGGGGAGAAGTTGCTTCGTCGCGCTCTTGGCCAAGGGCAATTTCTTCCCCTCGTAGCGAGATCTGGTGGTCTCAGCTAAAACAGCGGGCCAGGGGATGCCCAGCCGGGCAGCAGCGCGTTTGCACACGTCGAGCATGTCCGAGCTGGGGGAGGGAGAAGCTGGTGTGCTACTCTCATCTCCATCCCGAGAGTCGACGGAAGCCGCGGGCTTTGCAGCCCGAGCCGGCGTGATGAAGATGTCATCCTCTTCTTCATCCTCTGATATGAGGAGATCCAAGGCGCCATCATCATCTTCCCCATAGTCCAAATCCAGGACGTCTTCCTCCAGCGGGGGAACCGCGGCTAGCTCGAGCTGGGAGCCCCAGCTGTCGCTAGCCTCCGGTGTCGCCACCGCAGCGACCCCAACCTCCTCTCCGCCCTCGACGGCGGCGCCGTCGGAAGAGAGACAGGGGTCATGTCCAGACAGGCTAGCCTGGCGGGCTAGTCGTCTGCGGAGACTCTTGATGGTGAACACCGCACAGTGTTGACACGAGCCGGGGACCTCGATAGCCGCCCGGGCGTGTTCCAGCCCAAGACAGCACGAGCAGACCTGGTGTGGATCCATGCTCGATATCTTATTCCCGCAGCGACAGAGTCTGGCTCCGGAGTCTCCGTGCCCTCTGGTGTGAGGGGTTTTAGCCTCCATTCCGTGCGAGCTGGTGTGCAGGCAGGGAGCCGAGGCAGTTAGCTGGTGTGCTAACCGTGAAGAAGCCGAGAATTAGCTGGTGTGCTAATGCCCGGTGCTCGAGTTGCCGTGGTGGGGCGTCGAGAGCAGTGCTGACCAAGCCGTGGAGGGCAGGAAAGCACTGAGTTCGATCTGGTGTGACCGACGAAGCAGAAAAATGTCCTAAGCTAGTAGCGCCCAGCGACAGAAGCTAAATAAGATCCGTCTATGGACAGTTAAGCTAGCTAGCCCTGGACGCGAGATATGCTCCGAGTGAGAAGAGGTGTTTGAATGAGGGTGGTGCCGTCCGCATGAGCTATTTAAGTTAGGTGGAACTACCTGTGGCGGACGGACACGTTCACCAGCCAATCAGGATTGGCGTAATGAGATAAATGCTTCTGAGGGCTGCAGCGAGGCGTGCATCCCATAGTGAGACATCGAACGAAATATTATGAAAGAGAACTGACATGTTTAATATATTTCTGTGCTTTCTATGGCTTTATATAAATTGTTGATATTGATTAAATCGAAATGTTGATGTTTATTGAATCAGTTGATGTTCATCTACCTGTCTAACACCTTTCTCATGGCACACAAGGCCCAAAATGATAAATGCTCCCACTTACCTTACCTACTCACACTGAAATGTGGTGAATTGATTCAATAAATCAGTTGTTTATCCAATTGTTGTTCGTTCATTTTGAGTAAAGTAAAGGATTCAAAGTAAGTTGACCATTATAATTTATTATGAGGTAACATGCATAACAATACTGATCTGGGCACCAATTAATGTATTTACAAAGCATCTCATCTGAAGGTTTAATTTCACACATTCTGATTAAATAATTACAGGTTAATACATTTATAGAACATTAAGTGTTACTTTGTGTTAGATTATTGTTCATTTCTATTATACTGAACCACAACATTTATATAACATGTACATCTTTGAAAAACATGTTCAAAACTACATAGTATGTGTACTACATATGTTTTAGTTTGCTGGGGTTGTTGATGATCCTCTCAGCAACTTATTCTTCACAAGACAAAGGTCCTTGAAAATTAACCATTACACAGTAGTTGTGCCATATCTGGTTGACAGTGCCCATCAGAGTGAGTGGTACAGGTGAGTCCCAGATGTGATGTGACTTAACTCTGGCTATTACCCTCTCGACTACTATCCTGAGACGGGCGATGGCTTGTGTTTTCTCGGTTTCCTCTCTGGTAAATTGAGCTGAATGCTTGAAGGGTGGAATGATGAGTTTTGCTCCAACATCAGAAAGCAGATCTTCAATGAGAAATCCTTTGTCAGCCATCACTTCATTCCCTGGCTCAAGTAAGGGAAGGATTCCACTGATCTTTGTTATCTCTTTGTCAGAGATGCTTCCTGTGTACAGGGGTGAGACAAACGTCACCAAACCATTGGCGGCGACTCCGATCAGTCCCTTCAAGGTCGTCCTGTTTTTGTAGTGGGAGAACATTTCTGATTGCAATGTCAGTGAGGAGGCTGTCGCCACAGCAACCTCAGTGCAGTCCAGAATCACACGGACATTGGGACAGTGCAACTTAAATTTTGCTGGCATGACAGACTTCACCTTCTCCATGCGCACCCAGAGAGGAAGTGACCCCAGCATCAGGAACAGGTAGTTGGCCCAGGTGATGGTTACTCGACTCTCGGTGGCTACACTGACCTCAAACATGTCAGCAATGAGCTGTTCTTTCATGCCAACTGCTACTCGCATAGAGTACATGAGAAACTCTGATTGATTAATGCCATCCTACGAGAGGGGCTGGGTCCCATGTCTGATTCACCTATCCTCTTTGCCTTGCTCCAGTAGGCCAATCGAGAAGCAGATGGTGCAATTGACTCCCAGAATATTTTAAACACACGTTCAGATGGAAATTTTGTGTAAAATCGTATCTGGTCGTCTGACGCACAATATCGGCTGAAGAGGGTCAGGGATGGTAGGGCTACCTTCAGCCTGGCTTTCAAGTCCTGGATATATCCCACTGCCTCATCACGAACACCTAGAGTGATTGAAAAGAAATACAGAAACTAATTCAGCCCTTCATGCTTTCAATCCTACAGTGAGATGATACCGAAGTATTCAGTAGCAGTAATGTCATCTAATAATCTATGATGATGATTGTTATTAAATGTGAACTTTTAGCTTTCATCGTCTTTTATCATAGTTATTGTGATGTCTGGTTTTGTACTGTGTGTCTTGTATATGGACCTTACTTTTAAAAAGTAATTAATTGTAGTTACTAGTTACTTTCCCCAGAAGTAACTGGGTTAGTAACTGAATTACTACAAAGCAAATGCAACTCATTACCAGGAAAAGTAACTATTGGGTTACTTTTTTTAAATAAAATAATTTAATATGTCAAATTACTTGACGGCGAGTAACGCCGCATTTTATATCAGTAACGGTAACAGCGTTACAAGGGGGAAAACGGTAACTTTTTTGATTACTCGTTACTGAAAAAAACAGCGCCGTTATTCCCCTCAGTTAACATCATGTAACAGATAGGAAGAGAAAAGTAAACATTTTGGTATTTTGTTTGTTTTTGAGGATTACCTGTTGGGGGCGGCGTCGCATAATCGTGGTCGAGTTTCGCCTTCTTCGTCGCTGTATCGTTGTTCTGGCCCATCACAGACAGCACAGACCAACCGCTTGTTGGACCTTTCATAAACAGACTCTTTTCGGATGAGATGTGAAGTTGTTCCAAGGGAAAAGACTGGGAACAGCCCCGGGTATTAAGCGGCTAACACTGCAGCCCGAGATATAATCCTCCGACGTGAAGTGCAGGCGACAGACATGCGTGCTCGCCCGCCGAATCGCCTGAATCCACCTTCGTCTAAGATCGCTGTCAACCGGGAAAGAATGAAAAGAGAGGTACGGTTGTTTTTGGGCAGAGCAAGAACAGCCCGGTACACTACAAAAACTTTTGCTTCTCGTTTCCGCCATTCTCAATAGAAATGGGATGTTGATTTACCCGTAGTCTACGTATTTCCGGTCAAAAATGCGGAAGTGTGAAAAAGGTCTATTGTCAGTGGAATCGTAGATGTATTACTGTGCAATTCAGTTGTAATTTACAGATGAATGGATGAGATTGGTGAATTGATATGTGAATGAACATGTGAACCATGAAAATCACAATAAAAACTGAATTGATTAAAATTAGTTTTATGTGGGAATTAAAGGACAAGATCCTGATCAAATAGAACTCCTAGGTTCCTTACAGTGGTGCTGGAGGCCAGAGTAATGCCATCCAGAGTAGTTATGTCATTTGATAATGAATTTCTAAGGTGTTTATGGCCAAGCACAATAACTTCAGTTTTTTCTGAATAGTAGAGAATAGTATTGGTCCAAGCACTGAGCCTTTAGGAACACCATGTCTAACTTTTGTTTGCATGGAGGATTTATCATTAACATTTACAAACTGAAATCTATCAGATAAATATGATTTAAACCATTTTAATGCTGTTCCTTTAAGACTAGAGAGAAACAGTATCATCTTTAAAGGGGCTATATGCGAAATACAGCTTTATTAGCTTTCAGGAATTTTATTTTTGCTATGTAAACCACTAATGGTGTATTTACATCTGGAGTAGAGAGTTACGTCACACGCCCTCTGTGTGTGTTGTTCTGGAGCCTCTGTTTTGGAAGCCGGGCCGGCCGCGCGTTCATGTTAGTGCATGTGAGCCACCTCCTCCTCTCCTCCACCGGAACCGTTAACCCACTCCCCCTATATAACTGGGACCATAATGCCACTCCCCCTATCAAACCACTGAGGACCGGCTGCGGACTTAGCGAAAGCGACATGGCGGAGGAAAACCCCATGAAGAGACCACGCTCAGTTGCCAAGAAACTCTCCGATAAAGAGAGGAATAAGACCCGGGTTAACATTGGCCTTGCATTTCCGAGGCGGAGAGCCCTGCGAGAAGAAAAAGGGATACATTTTGACTCGGAGCTAGCTCTTCTTCTCTTGGACCAGTAAGTAACGTTATGTGTATACAGTCACATATCTGTTTAGTTAGTGTTAGACTAACGTTAGACATTATGTTGCATATCATGTTCATTTAGTTGACAGTATAGTACAACTATATTAGGACGAAGCCTGAGCTGCAGCTCGGCTTCATGATAGCCATGGAGGGGAGCAGCATACATATGTTCCCCGGCTAGCTCGGCTGCTAACTCGGCGGCTAATTCGGCTGCTAGCTTGGCCGCTAACTCAGCTGACTGCAGACGGGATCATCCCTATGTTCCCCGGTCACATACAAAGCGGGGAACATACGACCCGGGGAACATAAGGATGATCCCGCCATGGAGCGAGCTAGCATTCAAACATAAAGAATATAAAGTGTGTGTGTGTGTGTGTTATACTGGCGTTAGCCGCAGCCACAGTGAGTAAGATGGTTATAAATTTATGTTCCTCTATGAGAAAGACAAAGACGAATAATCGGACTGTGTG
Organism: Scomber japonicus; assembly: GCF_027409825.1. Taxonomy (NCBI): domain Eukaryota; kingdom Metazoa; phylum Chordata; class Actinopteri; order Scombriformes; family Scombridae; genus Scomber; species Scomber japonicus. The sequence goes on along the minus strand of NC_070594.1, from coordinate 31,084,339 downwards.
TAACTCCTGTAGTGCTGAATATAAAGTAGTTCTACTCAGACTGGTCCCGGTTTTGTTTTGCTGTTACCACAAACGAGCTAAAGCTAAGCTAAGCGAGCTAGCGTCATACGTCTGAGCTGGTAGCCATGTGGCTAACGTTAGCAATAAGCATCGTAAAATAGTAACAGAGGAAGGAATAGGAATGCTTATGACTAGTGCTGTGTGTTATCACATTTTATGTCTGTCCGCATATTTTATAGCACAAAGGGAGAGAAGTGAGTATGAACATATGTATGGCCTGCTTGTGTAATGTTAGTTGTAATACTGTCAGGGCAGTACATAGATGATGATGATGATGATAATAATGCTAACCATGCTTCACTGGACCAGTCCTTGCTATTTCAGAAACTTTTGACTAAATGTAAAGTAAGATATTTTTGTCCTAAAAATAATAAACAGGCTATTGGACTGGTGATGAAATACTGTGACTGTTACTCTGATAAAGATGATAGACAGTTTGGTCTGACAACTACTTGTGTTTTCTATAATTGAAGAAGTTTATTGTAATTGACAGTTTAGCAATTCTGACATTTTTAAATGTGAGAATTGTTTGTCATGTTGGGTTTGTTTAGATTAAAGCTCTGAAATATGTTATACACAGATTACATTTTTTTGTCTTACATTCCTTAGGTCATAATGCCCAATACTGCTGTTACTCCACCATGGCAGACTGGCAGATGCTGTGTGATGGAAGGAATAACACCAGGAACTACTCTTCAGATTCTTCATCACGTCCTCATCACGTCCTCATCAGTGGCTTTGAGTACAGCAGGCCACAAAAGCAGACAAACCCTACTGAATTACACTTTGCATGCTGCTACTTTGTCACTACTGATCATATACCTTACATGTTGTCATCATTGTCATTATTTCTGAATTTGATTTGCTTTTGATCTATTGTCTTCAGTTTGTTATAAACTGAAGGGGCAGTAAACCACATTTGAGATGTTAAAACAGAACTGTAATACATCAATGTGTATGACAGTGGAGTTTAGTTTTCATTTCAACTTCAGTGTAGATTGTACAGATACAGATACAATTGACCTTTTTTGTCCAGATGGTTACAGCAAGAAGAGAAAGGTGATGTATACCTCTAAAAAATGTAGTATTTATGATTGTTTTCTGGACTTGACTGTGCAATACTGCTCACCAATAAACTTGACATTATTTGAGGTTATATTCATGCTTCATCCATTTCAACATTATCCTTTGTAACACTGTAGATAACACTGGCTTAGTCCACTACTGCTTAGAGAGTGTAATTCAATCACTGACCATACACAAGTGAAATGTAAATTGATGTACTGTTTACCACAAAGCACAAAACTTATGGTGTTTCACAATTAGGTTATTAGTGAATGAAGCAGATCCACACATCATCTTTTGAAGAATATGTGTTTACTCATTAATGAACAAAAGGCTAAACAATAACTTCTGAACATAAATTATTATAAATGATTAATTAAACATGTTAGGAGTCTACTGAACAGGACTGAGTTGCCTTTGATTTCTAAATGATGCATGTTCCTGTAAATGTGGGGTGCATGTTGCTGCAGATGTCAGAGGTAGGTATGGCATGGCAGTTGAGCATCATGATGGCCCTGCTGCGTCATCAGAGCATCAGAAACCAGCCCTGGCCTCAGGTCCAAAAGGCTCCTTCCAGGGTCAAGTCTTGAAGCAGGCTCTGTAAAAGATGAACAACACGTACACTGAAAAGTATCATGATGTAGACACACTGGAAAAACTGGCGTTTCACACTATGTTGATATTTTACACTTTACTTCAAATGGATAGAAACACAGATGATACAAACCTCTGTTTCTTCTCATCTGAGCAGCTCACACCGGCTCCTCTGAGGAGGCAGACACTCTGCAGCTGCCTCAGCAGACATGATGCTGCTACTGCTGCCCTTACCAAAGCCAACATCAAACTATCACTTATGAAGAGAGTAGCAACAATGATAATATAACGTTATAATTTTATAAGGAACAAACTTAGCATTAGCTACCTTAGAGACAGTTGATGAACCAGACTCTGGCTACATTACACTAGCAACACACGTCTATTTTCACAATTGCACAAAAACCCAAATGTCTGTTTGCCAGCAGTGCTCATAAAATCCAACAGAAATGATCAATGTGAAGTTGTTAGCTTGGCTACTATGTTCAGCTTGTTAATTTTCAACTATTAGCAGTTAGCTAACCTTAGCATCAGAAAGCTAATAACTGTTACACTACATTAGAAATACGTTACTAATACGTTACTCTCGCTTGTATTACTTACTTCGTTACTTGACGTCACAACGGTCCGTTGTGTCCTGAGTCAGCTGTTTCATCACGGATGGAAAGTGCTTCACTGAAAACAGGTAGGTAGAGGAGGAGGAGCGAGGGGGAGGCGAGAGGAAAGGGGGGGGTGTACCCCTTAGCTAGTTTTGTTTTGGTTGCACGCAGTCCAGAGCTGCGACGTCTAGCGGTGAAATTGAAATCGCATTTAGCCCCTTTAACGTCGATTTCTAGGTATTCTGTATTAGAGGATAAGTCAGTGCTTATTGAGGGCAGGAGGTGAATGATTTTGTCCCTAATAGTTAAAATTTTATCATTAAAGAAACTCATGAAGTCATCACTACTGAGAGTTAAAGGAATACATGGATCAGTAGTATTGTAGCTCTTTGTCAGTTTAGCCAAAGAAACATTGGACAGTTTTTATTCTCCTCTATTAGTGATGAGTAGTAGGCGACTCTGGCGTCACGGAGGGCCTTCTTATATGCTTTAAGACTGTTTTGCCAGGCTAAGTGAGATTCTTCTAATTTAGTAGAACGCCATAATCTTTCTAATTTTCGTGAAGTTTGCTTTAATTGTCTAGTTTGGGAATTGTACCATGGAGCTGTTCTCTGTTGTTTAATTACCTTCTTTTATGGATGGGTGCTGGAGTTCAGAGTTGTTCTCAGTGAGTCTGCAGTACTATCCACAACACAGTCAATCTGGGGGGGACTAAAATCAGAATAAGTCATCTCTGTTGTATTGAGACATGGCATTGAGTTCAGTACTGATGGAATTATTTCTTTAAATTTAGTGACAACACCATCAGACAGACATCTAGTAAGAACATGTTTGTCTAACTGCGTATAGTCCAGTAATAGGAATTCAAACGTTATTAAATAATGGTCTGATAAAGAAGGATTATGAGGGAAAACTATTAAATGTTCAACTTCAATACCATATGTCAGAACAAGGTCGAGGGTGTGGTTATAACAGTGAGTGGGTTCATTCACATTTTGAGAGAATTGAATCCAATAATGCAATAAATGAAAATCTGCCATGATTGTGAACCTGAAAGTCTCAGTAGATGGAGCTATACCTGAATTTGTGTTCCTGGAGCTGGTTGAGCTGGAGAGCCAAAGGGCAGAGGACATAGAAAAAGCTCTCCTGAACTGTTTGGACACTGCAGGCTTCAGTGATGAGTGACTTCAAAAGAACTGGGTCTCATTTGTTTCAGATGGAGCCAGTATTATGTTAGGGAAGAACTCTGGTGTAGCAATGAGGCTGACTGCAAGGTACCCTAACCTGTTCATGGCACTGCATGAACCACCGTTTGGAACTGGCTGTATCTGATGCTGTGGATGAGGTTCAGGCAGTCAACCACTTCAAAGTGTTCAATGAGAAGATCCACAGTCTCTACAGTCAGTCTAATAAAAATCCACAGGAGCTCAAGAAGTGGGCTCACAAGTCCTGAGAATTGGCAGAGTTTTAAGTACATGATGGGTGGCCAGCAGCTTCCGTTATGTAAAGGTTGTGTGTCCAAAAAAGAAACAGCAAAGAGAGACAAACTTATAGAGGCCTGTCACGTCAAATGCAGAGCAACAAATTTTTGTGTGACCTTGGACTCATGTATGATGCACTGTTTGAGCTTGCAAACCTGTCTCAGCAACTCCAGGCCCATTCAGTCACACTCTTGAAAGCAAAGCAGCTTCTGAAGCGCACCATCAGAGTGCTGGCATCATTCAAAGACACCCCAGGGGAGAAAACAGAGGAAGCACTAACAGCACAAGCTTTGGGACATTTTGGATCTGTCCCCCTGGAATCAAATGCAAAGCAGTTCCTACAGAGACTGATCAACAACCTGGAGAAGCGCCTCTCATTTGAGGGTGAAATGCTTAATGATCTCAGCATTCTTGATACAGGCAATTGGCCATCAACACCTGGCATACGGCATGGTGAGGCACAAGTCAAAAGGCTGTGCAGGCAGTTCAACCTTTGTGAAGACCAAGCAGTCAATGGTATGAGAGATTTCCTGGAGCACCCACACAGTGAGCCTGAAAGCCTAACACCACTCCTACGATGCATGCAGACTATCCCTTGCAGCACTGCTGAATGTGAACAATATTTGCACAGATAGGAGATCTACACTGTTATTGTCAAATGTAAGTAATTTGATGATGATCAGCATCAATGGGCCACCTGTATCACTTTTTTTTTTTAAAGATTTTGTTGGCATAGACGCCTATATTCATCAGTAGATTGACAGGACACATGGGAGAGAGAGGGGGGGTGACATGCAGCAAAGGACCTCCGATCAGGATTCGAACCGGGGTCGGCTGCGTATATGGCATGCGCTCTAACCACTCGACCACCTGCGCGCCACCTGTATCACTTTTTGAGCCAAGAAAGTATGTCACAACATGGCTGAAAAACCAGTGCTCTGCCACACAAACAAGAAGGCAATGCACACCTCAGTTGCCTGAGTACAAACATATTTGGAATGTTTTGTAGGCTACCAGGCTATCCACCCTCCCCCTGCAGTGACTTAGCCACCCCGCGTCTATGCTCCTTCCCCCACCACAGTGACACTGCCTGTAAACCAGGTTAAACTGGTGCTTGGCTCTCTCCAAGTGTCCCATCCTTTTTTTCCAGGACTTGTGGACTAACACATTGAATCCAGTGTAAATACTTTGTCTTTTGAACTTCAATTTATTCAAAGTGATATGTTCATTGCAACTACTACTGATAAGCCTAAATTATCATTGTTCATTCATTGATTGTTAAAAGTATTGTACTGTAGTATTGTATTGTGTTGCATACAATAAATTAACACATGAATAAGAGTAAGAATGACTTTATTAAACCCCAAGGGGACATAATTTGTCTGTCAGCTCATCTACCATTAGCAGAAGAATTAGAAAGCCTGATGGCTGTAGGTATGAAGAATTTTCTGTAGCTCTCTGTCCTGCAGTGAGGAGAGAGGAGCTGCTGTTTCTTCGGTCCATCGTGGTGTTATGAAGTTGTTCATATCTCTCCACCACTTCCCAGTGTGTCCAACCAATCACAGAGCCAGATTTGTCCAGTCTCATTGCATCCTTGTGGTTGATGCTGCCTCCTAACATGTTGATAACATACCCAGTCTTTCAGATGTTTTTTTATGCATCTATTAAATAAACAAAAATCTGAATCTGAATCACATTCACTAATGCATAGCCTACAGTATACATCTTGAGAGTATTCTGAAATACTGGGTATGTTATCAACATGTTAGGAGGCAGCATCAGCCAAAAGGTCGGGATGGTGCTTATGAGGTGTTGCTCCAAGATGGTTGTTGTTGTAAAATGTGTTGTTCTGGGACGGGTGAGTCAGAGTATAGACAGTATACCCACTGCAAAAAACTAGACTACACCACTGGAAGAGACTACTGCAGGAACCATGAACATATTGCAATAATTAACATGCACAGTATCTTTACCTGCACTTTAACTTGTTCTTGTTTTTCTTGTTGTTGTTAGTTGATTTTTATACATGTTTTTAGATACGTTGTTATTTATTATAATATATATTTATTAGGGCCTGAGCACTAAACAGTGCAAAGGCCCATTGAATGTGTAGGGATTATCCTACTACTATAATTGGAGAGCAGGATGTTTCTCCGTCTGTCCGGCACTCCGTCCGTCTGTACATTCACCTTTCTCCAACTTCCTTCCATTCCCTCCAAGGTTTAGGGAGCCAGCCATGGCATTTTTTGCGCATTTCATTTCCTGTCACCTTCAATTTCTATTTCAATGTTAAATAAATAGTCTGCAGTTATACTATACTTTATTTGGGACTCCGGAGTTACAGCCACCTGGGACTATTGTTTCAGACTATGACGTAAATGCGTAGAGACGCCGTACGTAGGAGCGCGAATGATGGGATGAGAAGATGATAACAAAGGAGAGAGGAAAAATTTTGCTACGGTCACGGACACCGAGCAAACAAATTTTGGTTCTCAAAACGATATGAGAACGTTTTTTTTAAGTTGTAGGAACGTTTTTTTAACGTTGGAACACAACGTAGTATACTGGTATAAACGGCACGTTTTTCTGACGTAACCAGAAGGTTATTTTGATGTTCCCAGAACGTTTTGAGAAGGTTATTAGAACGTTTTAAGAAGGTTACCAGAATGTTTTCCCTCAAACGTTTGTTCCAAGTTAAAACGGCAAGTTTTCCTGACGTTACCAGAAGGTTATTATGATGTTCCCTGAAAGTTTTGGGATGGTTAATTGAATATTTTAAGAAGGTTACCAGAACGTTCCCTGCATGTTAAAACAGCAAGTTTTCCTGACGTTCCCAAAATGTTTAATTCCCAGCTCCTCCTTTCTACATGTCGATGTGTCCTTGGGCAAGACACTTAACCCCAATTGCTCCCAATTGGTGTATGAGTGTGCATGTGAGTGTTGGTCATCAAGGTGCCCCTGCTCATCAATGTGTGAATGCGATGAATGATGTAGTGTAAAGCGCTTTAAGGAGTCGGAAAGGCGCTATATAAATGCAAGTCAATTAGTTGTCAAACTAAGAACTTTTCATTAAATAATGTCTAACATTGAATTCTGGTTACATACAATCCGTCAGTCAACAGATCAACACGTCAACTTGTGATTATTAAACAATTTATTTTCAAAAAACAAAATAGGTGTGGCATACCAAACCATACAAAAATGCGAACTAAGTAAAAAAGAAAAAAAAGAACTGCAGGGAAACAAAACAGAGATGCTTTTCAGCAGCCAGCAGCAGAAATCACGTGCATTTTAGTTGGGGTAATCAAGCTGTGTTTCTTGGCTTTCTGCTTGGTCTGCTACTTGACCCCCCTGTAAAATAGAAAAAATCATGTTAGATAATCTTTTATTCCAACAAACGTCACACTGTCATACAAAAAAAAGACAATCTCAAAATATTTTAAGACCTCATCGTCACTTCAAGCGGTAATCAGCAACACGACTTTTATTATTCATTAACTTTGGAAACATCACGGATTTAGTGATTTTTTTTAAACAGTGGATTTCCTTGGTCTTTAAATATAATTCAACTGAAAAATTAATTAAAAATAAACATTAAAAAAAAGATCAACAAGGCTCGCTTTCCATCATCTTAAACCTCTTCCTGATGAGTGCAGGATAGTGCTCTAAGTAATGATGTTTGGGTAGAAGCTGCACATTAGGACAGAGTTCTTGGTATCTTTTGCGGTGCTCTGAAATTTTGCACTCAAGGTAAGCAATGGAGTTTTCTGTGTATGTTGGAGCAACCACCAGCTCTACAATATTCTTGTGGGAGTGAAACGTTGCATAGATATTTGTTTTGAAAGTACAATCCCCAAACATACAGGTAACAGTTTCATGACTCTTCAAATGAATGCCAATATGTATGAAAAAATCCCTCTCCGTTGAAAGATTGCCACAATTGCACAAAGAACAACTAAATGTTTTCAATTCCAGGAGCTCCTGACAAGTTTGCTTAGGATGAACTCTCTACTTAAATGTATTTGCAAAGCATTTTGTGTCTTAAAATTGCATGGACAGTTTTGATATGGGCATGAGAAACGTTGTCTATGGCAGTGCTGTAGTCTTAAATGTTTAAGTAGATCATACCTACTAGAAAAGGATACACTACACTCCTTCCACCTCCACATATCAGTAACATAGAACAGTAAAATCAAGCATATCTGGACATTTACCACTTTTCATTTCCTATATTCCCCTTTTCATCTTACATGATCTTAAACAGCTTGTCACTACATTTGTTTATACACTTGGGTATTTAAATCATGAATACCCTGACACTAGCAGATGACTCCCTTTTCCTGCAGTCACTCTTGTTTGGTGATGCCAGAAGACAGGAGTATGGCGAGTGGTGGTATGATGACACTGGACGCACAAATTTCTGTGATAAATTGAGAGAAAAGAGTCAGGATGAGGGAAAAATACAATGCCTTTACATAATCTTAGAAAGGGAGATACAAATATAAAAACAATTGTTAATCCAATGTATGACTGATGCTTCTATTTTCAGTGGACAAGTAAATGGAATATATGCCTCCGTGTGTTTGTGGAACGACTGGTTTGACGTAAAAGTGTGTGAATGTGCCGTGTTGCGAGCAGTGTGACTCGGATACTCTTTTTTTGTCAAAAGCCACTTTTATCCGATGTTTAGCACGTTTCTGGTTTCACTACTATTTTCAACGATCAGCGGGTGCTGCCCGAGAGCCCCGTCCCAAAGCATGCACCGGCGGTCAGTAGTGTCACTGTTCCCCGCTGCAGTCAGAGACCCACACCACTCCACCCGTCTTAACAGAGCGGGGTGTACACTGCCTCAGCTACTGTGCTTATCGTTGATAACCGGGCATACTGCCTGTAATTAAAACTGACCGGCGTGTTGAATCCTGGACCCAACACGGCCAGGCTCAGGAGCACGACCGCGCCAAAAAATAAAAAACGGAAGCCGCGGCTATGGTCCACCTCAAAGGAGCTAATGCTACGTCGAGTTGACAGAGAAACCCCGCCAAGGTGCCGGGATCATCCCTATGTTCCCCGCTTTGTATGTAACCGGGAAACATAGGGATGATCCCGTCTACAGTTAGCCAGTTAGCTGAGTTAGCCACCGAGTAAGCAGATGAGCTAGACACCGAGTTAGCCGCCCAGCTAGCAACCGAGTAAGCCGCCAAATTAGCTGCAGAGTTAGCAACCCGGGGGAAAATAGGTACGCTCCCACGGATGCCGTGGTAGTTTCAAGTCGCTGCTTCCTAAATATTAGAATATTCACCGCAATAACTCGTATACTGCTGTTTTGTATAAGCTGTCTTTTGGTTTAATGGGTATGAGTCCGCGCGCGTCGTCAACCTCAGGATGCTAGCTTGCGAGCTTAGCTGTGCACATAATACATAATAAAACATCCAGTAACGAAAAAAAAAATCCTCCAAAATGCTAAACAGGGCAATTACTAGCTGTCGAAAACATTTCTGCACCTGTGTTACTTTATGGATGGATGGATGATAAAGGATTAAGCTTACCTTCTTCCACACGTGCTGTCGCATCATAAAATGTTCGCTCTTCTTTGCCAGCCAGGCAGGGACACACCTTTAACCATGGCCTTCAACTCAAAGAGGGGCGCTACTGATTAAGAATTTTGCACATTACTGCCACCTACTGCTCTGGAGTTGTAAGCAGAAGTGATTTGCAATCTTAACCCATTAGAATTAGGTTGTGTTAACATAAACGAGTCTAGTAAATTTTAAATAGTTGCATTTTATGCTAAAACTACATGATTTAGAACTGTTCAACCACAAAACATGATTTTATATAATATAAGCTTGTTTTATATAATATAAGCTCAGTTGGAGGCAATTGTAAATATGATTATATTGTGGGGAATGGTGCAATATTTTTATTATTATTATTTTTGTATGGCATATGTGCAATAACTTCTCTTGGTGCAGGAACCTCTGGGGAAAGTTAGAAAATTACTCTCAAATAACGTTACAATTATCATGTTATTAGAACGTTTTAGGAATGTTATATCAAAACCGTCATTTATAGAACTTTCTTAGAACGTTGTGGGAAGGTTACCCAAAATTCTACCAAATGGGAACTTTAGGGGAACATTCTAAAAATTACTTTACAAAAACATTATTTCATCTGGTTATTAGAACGTTTTGGGAATGTTAAGTTAGACACTAACATTTATACAACGTTCTTAAAATGTTCTTTAGGGAATGTTCAATAGAAAACTTGTTGGGAACGTTTTGGGAAGGTCACCGGAACGTTATGTGTTTGCTGGGCATTTCTCCACGGTCACGGACATTTTCAACATCCCTAACAAGAGCAAATCATTGTTGGAAAATCCTAGCGATGCCACCAAACTCCAGAGAAGTCAGGTAAGAAACCACAAAACACAATCCACACAGTAGCTAATGCTAATGCTACAGTTTGTTAGTTACTCACCCATACAGCCTTCCATGAATGCCGTAATCAAAGCTAAAGGCGGTCCAACGAAATATTAGTGTGTGTGACCTTTTTTATGTGGATCTAATTTCAAACAACTATCTGACTCTACTACACTCATGGATTATCATTTAGTCAACTGCATGAAAGCCACATTTAAAATATTTACTTTTCAGCTGAGTGCTGTGAGGACAGTCAGCAACAAATGAGACTGAAGAGATCATTGGAGACACCTGCAGCTACAGATACTCATACTTTCCAGTTAACCCTTTCAGACATTTGCGCGTAACCAACAGATGGGTATGTATATCTAATTTCAGACAACATTCTGACTTTTGAGGTCACAACGAATGGCAGCTCAGCAGTGGAAAACAACAGACAAAACCAGAAAGAGGAATCAAAACTACAGTTCCATTTGGTACACCTCACATGGATTTAGGCCAAGTCCACACGTACCAAAACGATCTTTTCCCCCTTCGTTTTCCCTGGCATCGTTTCAAGAATATTTGTACAAACGGATCCATCTCAACACGACTCAACACGCTACTTCATATTCCAGGGCCTATAGGCGGCGCTGTTTCAATTTCAGAAAAAAAAAACGGAGAGGAAGAGGTGGAGTGCATTTCTTTGACTGACGGCTTGGGGGGTTGGAGTTCTTGTAGTGTTAGTATTACCATTATATACATTCAAATGTAACGCACATCAACTGTGTGACTGTATACATTGTCACAGATCATTTTTTTCAGTTTTTTTTTTTTGAAAATTCAGTGATGTGCAGAAAATTATTTTCTGTATGAATGTATGATGTATATTTGTTAACACAAAAACGAATAAAAAGTAAAATAAGAGAGGAAGAAGCGGAGCATGCGCATAAAGCTTGAGCGCTGTTTACAAATCGGCAGTAGAAGAAAGAAGAAGAAGATGACGATGGCGGCTGTTGCAAAGAAAGCAGTCTTTTGTGTGGACCGACAGCGAGGTCGAATTGCTACTGCGACTCACACTCGATTACAAGGCGAGTAAATTGCAAGAGAATGTTGACTGGGAGTCTAAATATTTGGACTTAACGAACGTGTTTCGGGCACAGTGTCCTACGGAGGCAACAGAGGACTTTCCTCACGCGGCAACGGCAGTTTCAAAAGGCCAGGTGACCACAAAGCTAAAAAATATTTGTGGCAAATACAGACGGGCCGTGGACACAGGACGGCGAAGTGGCCAAGAACGGGTGGTTATGCTCTTTTATGAGCTTTGCCAGGAGATCTGGGGTGGGTCGCCTGCTACCAGCTCCATCGAGTCTAACATCGAGACTGCTGACCTGGAGGAGTTGTCGTCCCAGGCTTCAACATCGACAGAGGAGATGCCTGCATCCCCAAATTCGACAGACTCCTTTGACTGTCTTCCTCCTGCAGTTGTGAAGCAGCGCCAGGATTTGCTCCAGGTCGGCTCATGATTTCAAGCTTAGCTAGTGCTACAGTGCCGTGTTGTTGTGGGCATTAGGACGGATGCATGTTTATGTAGGTGTGTTGCTTCACACTTAACTTGCCCAATAGTAATATTCTGCTCTGCTTAATTCTAGGCCAAGCTGGACAGCCACAGAGGGGATCAGCTAAAGAGGAAAGCTCAGGCTGACCCAGCAGAGGAGGATTTAAAAATCAAGAGGAGGATGTTGGAGTTGGCTGAGGAGTCAGCACATTACCAGCACCATACAGGATGGGTTTTCCCTGATGAGGGAATTGCTGCTCAGACCCCAGTTTGTACCCCCCCAAAGCAGCAGCGGACAATTCCATGGGTACCCACCATCATATGTTCATTCGATACCACAACCCACTACACCAGCCTTTCTGCACACACCTGCACCTAATCCATCTGCATACCAACCTGCACAGTACACACCTACACCAACATGCAGCCCAACGAATGAAACTTTAATTCAGAAGAGCACTGCTGCAAAACGATGTGGAGTGAGATGTTATATTTGCACATTTTGTTTGTTTGTATATTTGCACATTTTATATTTGCACAAATGTTCACTTTTTAATAAAAGAAAGATTTCTGAAAGTGACTGCAGTCATTTGTTTATTTTCACTAGACACACATTATTTACAACATTTTCAAAATGACAATCTGAACTATTCACAGTCTTGGGCCAGTCTTTTGTTAAGGGTACTTTGTGAGTACTCTTTATTCACAATACTTCCAAAATTACAACTATTCAGTCTTTTGTTATGGGTCAAGGTACTTTGTGAGTACTCTTCTCACTCTCTTTCCCTCCGCCTCGTTACAGTCAGTGGTGTAGTTGTTGCATTGTATTGGCGGCTGCAAGTCGTTATCACACTGTATTGCTCCCGATACAGAGTGATCAGCCACAGTCTCCTTACTGTCCTCACAAAAGTTATGGAGAACAAAACAAGCATAAATTACATGGGGCAGGTCCTGCAAATTGATGTCCATAGGTTTCAATGCAGCAAATCTGGCTTTAAGGCGACCAAAAGCACACTCGATGACCATGCATGCCCTACACAAACGTAGCCCAAAGTACTGTTCTTGAGGTGTGGAGCCACCACTGGAATATTCCTTCATCAAGTAAGGCATCAGAGGGTAGGTTGGGTCACCAAGAAGGAAGATGGGTATGGCCTCCTCATCGTCCACAATCTGCTTTTTCAGAGCAGGGATCTTGCCAGTCTGTAAGTCTGAGTTGATGGTTGAATTAGCAAAAACTTGTGCATCGTGTACACTCCCAGGCCACTTTATCACGACCTCCATGAATTTAAACTTATAATCACAGACAGCCTGTACGTTAAGGGAATGCTTGCCTTTCCTGTTAACGTAGTCCATGGAGTTGGTAGATGGCTGCTTTATTTCAATGTAGGTGCTGTCGACCGCTCCCAAACACTGTGGCATGCCATGAGCACAATGGAAGCCCAAAACCAGATCCTCGGCCTCAGGCTCCGTAAAAGGCATCTTGATGTATTTCGGACCAAGATGGATAGCGATAGCTTTGCAGGTCTGCCTGACAACGACGGACACAGCCTGTCGCGACACGCCAAAGGCGTTAGCAGTCTTTCGTAGCCGTCCTTCATCACTCAAGTAATAAAGCGTCATTGCAACCCTTTTGACCGTCTCAATTGGCGCACGCATGGCTGTTGTTTGCCTTTGGATATATGGGTTCGAGTTCTTCACTCAAGGCGACGAGAGATGTTTTCGACATGCGAAAGTTTTCACCATTGACGAAGTTGTCCCACCAACTGCTGGTTCTACCTGGTCGAACCCACAATCTTCTCCTAGTTGCCCTCCTGGTAGCCCTTTGTGGTGGATGTAAAATGTGGCTTATGTGGTTGTCCATCAGCATTTCTTGCTCATCATGGTGGCACAGGAGCATATTTTGCCCTAGTAACCCTAATAGGCTCAATATTTTCTCCAGCAGGAACACGAGCATGTAGTCCGCCATTGTTGTTGATGTTGTTATGAGACGTCTCGTGGGATATAAGAGGTGGAAGGCTAAGCTCGAGGGGTGTGGCAATGACTTCATCGAAACGCAGGTATGCGTCTTCACCATCCAAACGAACACTCAAGTGCTGCGTTTGCAAATTTTTTCACCCTGGGACCAGGTTTCAGAAAGCTTCGTTTTCAGGCAATGCGTTTACAGTATTTGTTTGGACGATCGGCCAAAACGATGCAAAACATCTGCGTTTAAACCAAAAGGCGTCTCCGTGTGGATGGAGTCTTAGTCTACGTTTCCTGCACTGCTGTTATGTTCTCTTGGGAGACTTATGATTGCATGTATTATATAAATGCTATATAAAGATGTACATATCTTCTGTCAACAATCCCTAAACCTTTGTATGGCAAGTTCTCCTTTTGGTTTATTTTTTACTCTTTCCCTTATATGTAGTCAGATACATTGCTTTCCTTCACTTTATCTCTGTGCCACATCTGTGTGTGTTTCTTAAAGTTAAATTTAAGACTATTTAATACCTTTTTAAGACCATTTATACATGAAATTAAGACTTTAGTCGGCCTGTTTTACAGCCATATCGGCAAAGAAGAAAAATGAAATTCTTGAATTTCACAGTGTGCGTTTATTTGAAAAACAGTTCACAGTAACTGTGCAAATGAACAGGGGGTCTTCATAAATGAAGTCAACGCCTGAGTTCTGCACTCTTTGCAGAGATCTCATTGTCAATGTTGGCCAGTTCTGCCAGTTTTTCTTTATGTCCTCTTCTCAGGAGGTTAGACCTTTAGATAAGGTCAGCCATCTTGCTCCCTGCCTTCCCCTCAGCCTCCTCTGCCAGCCTGTCTGCATCCCTGACCAGACCCTCAGATACCTCTTGCAGCCGTCTCCTTTTCATTCTCAACTCCTGAAGTTGGTCCTCTGCTCCCTTCCTTTTTTGCGCCTTGGCTTCTGCCTCCTTCTTCTTCTTCTCCGCCTCAAGATGGACACGGTATCTGGTCCTGGCTGCTGCTACACTCACCAACAGATCTTTAGTTAGTGGAACCTAATTAGGGTCAGAAAAAGAGAATTAGATGAGGATCAAGATAGTTGATCTTGAGTTTATCAACTCCTATGGGGCTGGTTAATTGCTACATCATCAGAATCTAACATGTTGCTTCCTTGTCCAATCGCATTATATATAGAAAATAAACACCAGGGAGAACAAAGTTAAAGTGAAGCAGGACCTTTCATTGATTACATACAAATTCAATGTATATTACAAAAAATACACATGACTATTGTTTAAATAATTGCGAAAAAGCAGCTCAGGTTTAAGTGCCAGGAGTCAAGATGACAGTTAAAGCTATAGGCTTGTCCTTTAGTAAATTTACAATAAGCCTGTCTGTCACTCTGCCTGTACCGTGGGTACACTTTGTGCGTTATTGGAAAGATTAAAAGATACAATTGTGACTCTGTAAACATAATGAAGGAAGGGGGCAAGACCAGGGATAGCGATACTGTAGGGCTTTAGACACAAAAGTGATTTGTGGCATCACAAAACATCCCTATTGTCAACGGCGTATTTCTAGTCCAGCCTGGGGCCATTCTTACCTGGGTAACACCTCCATGTTGAATTATGTAGTCACACACCAGCCTTCGTGTGACTACAGTGTCCTCCTGAATGTTGTCACACTCCACTTCTTTGTTAATGGAGAAGCCTCTCTCAACTGTAGCTTGCCCATGGGAGAGCAGAAGCAGCTTCTGGCAGAAGGCCCACAGTTCAGGATAGGGCTCTTTGAGGACACCGCTAAGAAAGAGGTCCAGCCTCTTCTGCATTGGTGGAAAGGAGAGGAAGTTGATGCTTCGACTCTCCAAGGACAGGACTTTGTCATATTGTTGTAGTATGACATCCCCTGTAACACAAGATAGATAAAAGTAAAAAAGGAAAAATCTTCATAAATCATTCAATGAAAAAGGAAAAATCATTGAGCTGTAGGATAATTATTGGGCACTACCAAGCAATTAAATTGATGAAGATTGTGTAGCCTGCAATTTGCCTTTCTTATTCCTACCCGCAAAAGTACTGGCAAGTTGTTTTTCCTGGAGAAACCTCTGCACCAGCCCTTTCATGTATTTTCTGCATTTTTCTGGCTCCCTGTACATTTCAGAGGGGTCAAGGCACACCATCTGCCTAACAGCCAAGTACTTGAGGGGGCTCTTGTCCTGAACTTTCCTGACGATGCTAACCAGTCCCTGTCTGCATTCTGTCCTGAACTCTAGCACCCTGAGCTGTGCACCTTTGATGTTCTATGGAGAGACAAGAAAATGAGTCATGAACATAAAATCTGTCTAAAATAACAAATGTAGGCTATCAATATTTGTAAAATGACTTTTAAAAACACGGCACTACCTTCAGGACGGACTCTGCACCAAGACCAATGCTGATGTCTTCAGGGCTGAGCCACATGGTTTTGTCAGTGACATCCAGTTGGGTCAGCTGCAGGGCAGTGATATCCTGGAGGTATTCTCTCTTGATGAATTGTCTGAGTAGAGTCTTTTGAAAAACAAAACACACAAAACTGTCAGGAGCAGCACATTAATAAGCAACAACCATTTACAGACCATTTAACCAATAGACTATTTTAATGCACAATGTATCCCTTTTTCTTTTACATATACCGCCTTACTCCATCGACAACTATTGGTATTTCATTATCTACCACACTAAGCATCGGTGAATAAAGCTGACTTCAACGTATTCCAAGTCTCTTTATCTGACCTACAGTTCGGCATAACACTCGGACTTTTTGGACTGGCTTAAAAGGCATACACACATACTGCTTTTTGCATTGCATTGACTACTGCTTGGTAGGTAGCTACACGGCTAAGCTAACCATAACAACTATGCCTGAGATAAACAATGAACTAATACAGCAAGCAAACAAAAAGATCTCTGACCTCAAGGAAGACATCCGACGGCTCTCTGATGAACTCCAGAAGAAAGAGTCACTGCTGTCCAACTTCATGGAGGTAGCATCTGTACAATCCAAAGAGATCGCCTCACTCAGTACAATCCTCCCTGCCGGTCCACAACTCTCCTCCTGCTCAACACCCAAGCCGCCACGCTGGACCGAGGTTGTGGTTCGCGGTCGTAAGAGGGACTCAGGTGGGTCTGCTTCTCTGCCTTGCCTGAACCTCTCAAACCGCTATGCTGCCCTATCCGCTGACAACCCGGTTCACCTAGATGATCCTCCTGCAGCTCCTCCTTGCCCGGCGACGACGCCTGCTGACTCCGCAGCACCATCCAAGCACCAGCTTACTCGCCCGGGCCCGAATCTACGACCCTCATCTCGGTCCAAGACCTCCTCCTCTCGGCGCCGGATCGTAAGAGAGGCTGTGATGCGCTGCTCTGGTGCTCTTCCTCGCCCAGAGCCAGCTAGTGATACCTCTCCTAGGTACGACGCTACTGCTAGTGCTCTTCCTCACCCCGAGCCGGCTAACGATACCTCTCCTAGGTACATAGCTGCTGCAGGCGCTCTTCCTCACCCCGAGTCGGCTATCGATACCTCACCTAGGTACGTAGCTGCTGCTGGTGCTCTTCCCCACCCCGAGCCGGCTATCGATACCTCTCCTAGGTACGTAGCTGCTGCCCGGCCACAGCACTCCCCTGCGCAGGCACAGAGCACTGAAAGCCCACAGTCATCGCCTCCTCGACCCCTCTTCGCTCCTACCACACTCATCGTAGGAGACTCAATTATCAGAAACACTCGCTTCTTCAACGCAGCCACACACTGCTTCCCTGGAGCCACAGTGCCGGTTATCCTGGATAAGCTCCCCGACCTGCTGTGCTCTCTTCCATCATCCATCAACCGGGTCCTAGTTCATGTAGGAACGAATGACACCTCTCGCCAGCAGTCGGAGCTGACAAAAAAGGACTTCAATGCCCTTTTTAGCTTCTTAAACAGCTGTGGAAAGGATATCTGGCTCAGCGGACCTCTACCAACTGATGGCCGCGGAGCTGGGCGCTTCTCCAGAATCCTCAGTCTTAACACCTGGCTCCAGACCGCCTGCAGAATCCACAATATTGGTTTCATCGACAACTTCAACCTATTCTGGAACCGTCCTTCCCTAATCCGGGCCGACGGACTCCACCCCAACAGTCTGGGTAGCAGAGTATTAGCAGATAACATCCAGCATGCTGTACTGACCGCTGCCCCCGGTGCGTGACTAGTCACTAGCCACGCCCCCCTCCCGGAGCCTTCCTCTTCTCTGGCCACTCTGGTAGTAGACAGTACGGCGTCACTCACAAGCTCCCCCTGGCGTTCAACCCAGGTACCAACACTTTCCCTGGTTAATTACCCTTACCATGGTCCACTATCTCCTACTGACTGCCTTAAAGCTACTTCCAATGCTGTGATTAACAGGTTGCCAATTCCTGTTGTTATTTCACATCGTAAATCAATACTCAGGCACAGGTGCAGAAGAAGTGTGGATCACAGTGCCCTAGTTAATCCAGCCAGGTCAGTTAACCCCAAACCTCACATCAGCAATTTAACCTTTGGGTTATTTAACATCCGTTCGCTGACTAACAAGGGACCTCTGCTATACGATCTCCTGAACGATCGTAAGTTTGATTTCTTTTGTTTGACCGAGACATGGCAGCAGCCTAATGACTTCTCACACCTTAGTCAAACCGTTCCTCCTGGGTTTGCCTACATGTCACAACCCCGTTTCTCTGGTAGAGGGGGCGGCCTGGCAATACTCTACAGTGAAAAGTGGAAAGTGTCCTCTATTACCGTACCTGTGTACCCTTCATTTGAGTCCATTGCTCTCCAAATCAAGGGCCCTACTCCTACCATCCTCGCCACTGTTTATCGTCCACCCAAGCCGAACAATGCCTTCCTGCAGGAATTCTCTGCCTTCTTAACAACCTTATGTTCTGTGTCCCCGAATCTACTATTGCTGGGTGATTTTAATATTCACTTGGACAACATCAACAATGCTTTTACAAGGGACTTTACTTCATGCCTTGACAGCTTTGGAATACAGCAATATATTGACTTTCCGACACACTCCAAGGGACACATTCTCGACCTAATCTGCTGCTCTGGTGTAATCCCTCATAACTGCTGTGCCTCAGATCTGCCTATCTCAGACCACAAGTTAATATCCTGCAACATCAACCTACGACTATCCAAGACTATTATGCATCGCTCTATCACATTCCGAAACATTAAACATATTGACTTGTTGGCTCTCTCCAATGGTATTGGTGACCTACCTAGCAGAGAAAATTTATCCACCACAGATGAACTGGTATCCCACTACAATGATGGACTTCATGGACTGCTCAATACTCTGGCACCTCTGAAAAATAGGTCTGTTTCTTTTACCCACTCTGCTCCTTGGTTTACACCAGCCCTACGCCAGCTCAAAACTAAAGGCCGTCGCTTGGAGCGCCTTTATATTAAAACCGGCCTGGCAGTTCACAAAGAAATGTACTACAACCACATACTCGAATACAAGGATGCTCTTTCCTCAGCCAAAACCACATACTACAGAACCTTAATCAGGACAGCTGATGGGAACACTAGAGCCCTATTCTCAACTCTCAACAACATTCTGAAACCACCTGATGCTCTACCACCTCATCTACTCACAGTTACACAGTGTGATACCTTCATGACCTTCTTCAATGCCAAAATTGAAAATATCCACCGGACACTGACTGCTACTAAAAACTCTGCATCCTCTCTGCACTCTTGGTCTACATCTTCCTTCAGCTCTCCGCTCACCAGCTTCATACTGCCAACTGTCTCTGAAATAAGTGGTCTCATTCATAAAGCCAAGTCATCTACCTGCCAGTTAGACCCACTACCTACCCACCTGGTCAAAAGCTGCCTACCTGCCCTGTCTGCGTTAATAACTGACATCATTCATTCCTCACTGACTTCTGGTGTTGTTCCATCATCACTAAAGACTGCTGCAATAACTCCTACACTCAAGAAACCTGGCGCCGATCCAAATGACTTGAACAACTTCCGTCCCATCTCTAACTTGCCATTTCTCTCCAAAATACTTGAAAGAACGGTTGCAGCTCAGATCCACACCCATCTGTCTGACAACAACCTTTATGAACAATTTCAGTCAGGCTTCCGTCCCCTCCACAGCACCGAGACAGCCCTAGTGAAAATCACCAACGACCTCCTGATGGCATCTGACTCTGGACTTCTCTCCATTCTGGTTCTCCTCGACCTGAGTGCAGCCTTTGACACCGTTTCTCATGAAATCCTCCTGGACAGATTAGCCTCCATTGGAATCACTGACATCCCACTGGCTTGGTTCACATCATATCTCTCTGACCGCACTCAGTTTGTTCAAATCAAAAACCTGAGATCCGGCTCCTCTCCAGTCTCTAGTGGTGTTCCCCAGGGCTCTGTCCTTGGCCCCCTCCTCTTCATTATTTATCTTCTGCCTCTTGGTCACATTCTCAGGAAATTTGACATACAATTCCACTGTTACGCTGATGATACCCAACTCTATCTTTCCACTAAGCCTACTTCCACTCTGCCACCCACAGCTCTATCCGACTGCTTACTGGAAATTAAATCATGGCTCTCACTAAATTTTCTTAAACTTAACGGCGAAAAAACTGAGGTCCTCCTTATTGGTACCAGATCAACCTTAGCAACACTCAACACTTTCTCCATGTCCATCGACAATACCACTGTTCCTCCATCCCCTCAAGTAAAGAGCCTGGGTGTCATCCTGGACAGCACACTATCGTTTGAAGCCCACATCAATAGCGTTACTCGGTCTGCATACTTCCATCTACGTAACATCAACCGTCTCCGTCCCTCACTTTCACCAACCTGCACCGCTATCCTGGTAAACACCCTGATCACATCTCGTCTGGACTACTGTAACTCTCTCCTCTTTGGTCTTCCGCGGAAATCTCTCCACAAACTCCAACTTGTACAGAACGCAGCCGCTCGTATCATAACTAGAACTCCCTTTATTGAACACATCACTCCTGCTCTGCAGCAACTTCACTGGCTCCCTATCAAATCCCGCATTGACTTTAAGATTCTACTCCTCACATTCAAGATCCTTCACAACCTGGCACCATCATATCTCTCTGAACTTATCCACATCTACACACCTTCTCGAACTCTCCGATCCTCCTCTGCTAACCAGCTCTTCGCTCCATCTGCCAACTTAACCACCATGGGGTCAAGAGCTTTCAGCCGATCAGCCCCCCGCCTATGGAACTCTCTCCCGCCTGACATTCGCACTTCAGACTCTGTCTCTACCTTTAAATCCCGCCTGAAAACACACCTATTCAGAGTGGCCTACTCTATCCCCCTTTAACTATGCAATCTTCATTCTTGTTTATTATTATATTAATGCACTTTGAAGTCACGTTCATATTTATTTTTATTTTTATTTATCTATCTATTTTATTTATTTTCTTTCTTTATTCTTTATCTCTGCACTAAATGTCACCTGATTTATATTGTTTGATGTACTGTTTTTGTGTTATGTGTGCCTTGTAAGGTGACCTTGAGTGCTTTGAAAGGCGCCTTTAAATAAAATGCATTATTATTATTATTATTATTATATACAACCACAAACTACATTTTGTCCAAAACTAAACATGAGTGTTGATTATAATGTGTTGTGCAACCAAAATAATATACAGTACCATCATCAACTCTGTCAGGTCCTTAGTGATGAAGGGCAGCACAGGCTCATCGGTCTGATACTTTTTTAAGAATGGAATGAAGGTTCTTGCCACAGCTGCGTAAAACTGCAGTTTGGCCAAGGTGAGGGGGTCCTTCAATCCTGCTGCAATTGTGTCATAGGACGCTAGAGAGAGAGAGAGAGAGAGAGAGAGAGAGAGAGAGAGAGAGATTTTAAGTTAGCTAAGCTATACATTACAAGGCCACACTACTACCAAGGTTAGGTCACAGGTCACAGACCTATTCATGGCACTTAAAGGGCATACCTGTTCCAGGGTTGGGGAGTTTTTTCATTTTCACAGCCTCCATGTACAGGAGCAGTGATGGCCAGACTGCAAGGGCTCTCTCCACAACAGGGAGGTTTTCTACCCAACGATGGCCACAGAAGGACAGGGGGAAGACAGTTGAGTTTGTGACTGTGATGTAGTCCTCTCTTCTGGCGGGCACATTGTGGAACAATGTGTGCATTGCTCTAAGCAACTTGTCGATTTGCCATGCAGTGAACCCACACTTGAATGCATTGTGGAGCGTGTGCAGGCCACAGCTCCCCACACAAACAAGCTGAACACCTGGGGGTTTCATTGCAAAACCAAATATTAGTGTAGTAACTCAAGGGAGAACTTCTTGTTGAACACAGAGGGGTTTATTTTGTCCTTGACGAACTCAGTACTACACATTTCTTCATATTAACACAGGCAGACAACAACTCTTATTTTCCCGTCTCCCTGGTATACCCCCAACGGAGAACAAGCACACACTGGCGCCACCTTGTGGACCGGCAGACATATAACACCCAAAATAAACAGTGTTATCACATCCTTCCCCCCTTAAGCGTTTTCTATACATCTCAATAGAACATAATTTATTTTTTTATTTTTTATTTTTTTTTAGTCTCTATTAGTTCAATTTAAAGTCCTTTAGGTAACTAGGCAACTTGGTTTCTCTTCTTGACTGTCTCCTCACTGGAGTTGTGTTTGTCACAGTTCTTAGTTTAGTCTCTGAGTTTCCTACAGCTTCAGTAGCTGCGGGCTCTTCCAACTTATCCTCACCGAGTACCACCTCCTCAGCTTCCAGCCATGCTTCGTTTCTTTGGTTGGCCGGACTTAGCTGAATAGAGACAGTCTGTGGGAAGTTGTTGTGTTCTTCTGGTCTCTGATGGTGAGTGTGAATCTGATCCACATGTCTCCTTACCACTCTCCCATCACCCAGCATCACAGTGTATGACACTGGTCCCGTCACTGACTCAATGATTCCGGGGATCCACTTAGGTCCAAGACTGAAATTCTGGGTCAGCACTGAGTCTCCAGTTTTGAACCAGCGTCCCTTTGCCTTTTTGTTGTGATCTTTTGTCTGTTGTTCTTGTTTTTTCATCACTTTCCTGCTTAGATCTGGGTGAATTGAGTCCAGAGTGCAACGGAGCTTCCTTCCAAGAAGTAGCTCTGCAGGTGATAAGCCAGTTGTAGTGTGAGGAGTCACTCTGTAGCTAAATAACACTCTGGCTACTTTAGCTGTCAGTGAGCCCTCAGGACATTTTTTCATCATTCTCTTGAAGGTTTGTACCGCCCTCTCTGCCAACCCGTTCCTGGCAGCATGGTAGGGTGCAGAGGTCACATGACGGATACCATTTTTTATCAGAAAGTCTTTGAACTCTGTGCTGGTGAAACAAGTGCCATTATCAGACACCAACAACTCAGGCAGTCCATGATTGCTAAAGCTGGTGCGCAGGCACTCAATTGTGGTGGCTGATGTGGCAGAGTTCACTGGATACACGTCCATCCATTTTGAATGTGCATCAATGAGCACAAAAAACATTTTCTCCATAAAAGGTCCAGCATAATCTACATGAATACGGCTCCAAGGTTTGTCAGGCCAGTCCCACGGGTGTAATGGGGCTTGTGCAGGGACGTTGCGGTGCTCTTGACAGGTCATGCAGCTCTTTACAGTATCCTCCACCTCTTTGTCCAGCTTTGGCCACCATACATAACTCCTAGCCAGTGCTTTCATTCAGGACACTCCTGGGTGGCACTGATGGAGCTGTCTCATGACATTTTCTTGTCCTGCTTTTGGCACAATCACCCTCGAACCCCATAACACACATCCATTTTGGATGCTGAGTTCATATTTCCTCACCTCATAGGGGGCAAACTCCTCCCCTTTTACTTTTGATGACCAGCCATTTTGTACCATCTCCCTCACTTTTGAGAGTACTGGATCTGAGTCTGTCCATGCTTTCACTTGATCAGCTGTCACCAGTGTGATGTCAGAGCTCTCCAGCATGAGAACCCTCTCTTCAAGCTTCTCCTCTGCTACTTCTGGTAAAGGAAGGCGGCTCAGAGCATCTGCATTACAGTGATACTTCCCTTCTTTATACACTATTGTGTATTCGTAGGCTCTCAAGGTTACCGCCCACCTCTGTATTCTGGGTGAGGCCATTTGTGGCACAGCTCGCATCTCACTGAATAGTGCCAACAAGGGCTTGTGATCAGTCACAATAGTGAATTTCCTTCCATAAATGTACTTGTGGAACCGTTTTATGCCGAACATCACTGCTAGTCCTTCCTTGTCCAGCTGTGAATAATTTTTTTCAGCCGTGTTTAAGGTTCTTGAGGTGAATCCAATGGGTCTTTCAGTTCCGTCAGGCATGTGATGCGACAACACGGCACCTACTCCATAGGGTGATGCATCACATGACAGTACAATGTCCTTCTCAGGGTCATAGTGCACGAGGACCTCAGCAGACTGCATCATTTCCTTTGACTTGTCAAAAGCAGCTTGCTGTGCTTCACCCCACTGCCACTTTGTGTCTTTTTGTAGCAGTTTGTGTACTGGTGCAAGCACAGTTGAGAGGTTGGGCAGAAACTTGTTATAATAGTTTAACAGTCCCAGATATGCCTTCAACTCTGTTACATTTGAAGGTGTGGGTGCCTCTTTAATTGCTTGTACCTTCTCATGTACTGGGTGCAGTCCTGTTGCATCCACTTTATGACCGAGGAACATCACTTCCTCCTTCATGAACAGGCACTTAGCCCTCTTGAGTCTGAGACCGGCCTCCTGTAGCTGTTTTAACACCGTAGCCAGTGTCTGCAGGTGCTCTCGGTCATCTTTCCCTGTGAGTAGGATGTCATCCAAGAAAATAGTCACGTGAGGGATGCCCTGTAACAGTCCCTCCATTGTCCGTTGGAATATTGCTGGGCTTGATGAAACGCCAAAAGGTAGCACCCTGTATGTGAACAACCCTTTGTGAGTATTTATGGTCACATACTTCTTTGCTTCTTCGTCCAAGGGAATCTGGTGATAGGCGTGACTGAGATCTAATTTTGAGAATTTCTGTCCACCTGAAAGTGTGGCAAACAGATCCTCAATTTTGGGAATCGGGTACTGCTCCAACTTTGAAATCTGGTTGACGGTCAGTTTGTAATCTCCACACAGTCTCGCTGTGTCATCAGGTTTCAACACAGGAACCACAGGAGCTGCCCACTCAGAATGTTTTACAGGTTCAATGATCTCCTGGGCAAGGAGTCTGTCAAGCTCCGCCTCCACTCTTCCTCTCATTGCATATGGGACAGGCCGGGCTTTAAAAAACTTGGGGGCTGCTTCCTTGTCCACATATATCTTTGCTGGAGGGCCTTTAAATCTCCCAAGTTCATCTTTAAACACCTCCCCATACTCCCCCAGTACCTCGTTCAAAGTCACTTCTGCCACATTGTGGATTTGGGTTTCTGGTCTCTCCTGGACCTCCTCTGCAGTCTCTACCTGGACGTGATGGACCTGGGTTGTTTCTCTCCACTGTAAACCTAGCCTCCTAATCCAGTACCTGCCTACTAGACTGGGGCCTGAACCTCCTACCACTACTACAGGTAAGTCTAGTGCTCGCCCTTTGTGCTGCACCTTAACCACAGCTGCTCCTAAGACTTTGACCTTATGCCCTGTGTATGTTTTGAGCCTAACTCGACATGGGCATAGACTTGGTTTTTCTTTTCCCCCTAGGGTTTTGAACACTGAGTAGTTCACTACTGTTACCCCACAACCTGAATCCATTTCAAACTGTGTGTTTGTCTCATTAACTGTCAAAGTCTCTACAAATGGAGCTTCTGCTGGTATGTCAAGTTCATCTATTTTGTACAATGTGAACATGACTTCATCTGAATCTATGCCATCCCTCTCTTCTCCCCCTTGGCTGACATAA
Organism: Scomber japonicus; assembly: GCF_027409825.1. NCBI lineage: Eukaryota > Metazoa > Chordata > Actinopteri > Scombriformes > Scombridae > Scomber > Scomber japonicus. The sequence continues at coordinate 31,058,705 of NC_070594.1, read as the reverse complement.
TTCGCTCCCTGAGTTCTCCCCTGTTTTCCTGTCTGTACCCCGCCCCCTCTAGCCTTCCAGTTATTAGCTGAGCCCTTAAACCTACACACTTTCTGGATGTGGCCAACTTTACCACACTTGTGACAGGTTTCTTTAATAAACCTACAGTCCCCAGACCTGTGCTGCTCACCACCACACCTGTAGCAAGCTTTCCGCTGGTGCTGCTGCTTACTGGGGGTCTGCTTCGAAGACATCTTATGCACTGCCTGAGGTGCCCTCATGTGTGGGGGTGCAAACTCCAGAGACTGTAAGTCTTTCACATCCTTGCTCGCTGTCTCAATAGCCTGGGCCAACTTCAGTGCCTTGTCGAAGGTCAAATCTGGCTCCGAAAGTAGTCTGCGCTGTATGCGATCATCTCCGATGCCACAAACCAGTCTATCTCGTATCATCTCTGATAACTTGTCTCCATAGTTGCAGCCTTGAGATAATTTCCTCAGCGCAGCAACGTACTCCGTGACTGATTCTCCGTGCTTTCTGTTTCTGGAGTTAAACTTGAAACGCTGCACAATCTCGCTGGGTTTGGGGTTGAAATGATCCTTTAATAATTGCACAAGTTCATCAAAGCTCTTGTCTCCCGGCTTGGCGGGGCCGACCAAGTTCCGCATGAGGCTGTAAGTCTGACTGCCCACTGAACTGAGCAATATAGCTTTCCGTCGACCTGCATCGTCGATCCCATTAGCTTCAAAAAAATGGTCGAGCACTTCACAATATTCCTCCCACGTCTGCGTTTGACTATCAAAAGGAGTGGTGCTTCCTACCATAGCCGCCATGCTTCTTGCAAGTGGTTACAAAGTCCTGGTGTGCTATACTAACTTAGCCACTTAGCAGCGAGTCTTACTCATTCATCTGCATCCATACGAGGCATCCGCTGTGACCTTATCCTCGTCGCCATTTATGTAGTAACTCAAGGGAGAACTTCTTGTTGAACACAGAGGGGTTTATTTTGTCCTTGACGAACTCAGTACTACACATTTCTTCATATTAACACAGGCAGACAAAAACTCTTATTTTCCCGTCTCCCTGGTATACCCCCAACGGAGAACAAGCACACACTGGCGCCACCTTGTGGACCGGCAGACATATAACACCCAAAATAAACAGTGTTATCACAATTAGAAACCACATTAATACAACAGTCAATCACATAAACATGTTTACTAGAATTACAACTATTTACCTCCGTACTGCTCCATGTGATCTCTCTGGAAAAGATCAAACAATTTCCAGTTCACACTGGGCCCATCCATAGAGAGGGACACCAAGCCCCTGAGGTCCAGTTTGCCCATACATCCCTGAGAACAAAAGGGTTGTGTTTTTATTTACCCAAGATAAAAGGACTAAATAAGCACAGGTTGCTAAAGGAAGTAGCTAATTGGTCAATTAACCCTTTCTTATGGACAAAAATTGAAGAAATCAATAAATAAACTGATGAAAAATAAAAATAAAAATGAATCCTTGTGAAATCTTAACATTCTGTATACTCCCCTTGTCCTAAGGATCAAAAATGACCCCCCTTCAATAAACCAGCTTAATTGAATTTTAAATTTCAAATCTATTTTGCATGATGAAACAACCTGTTATTCATCAATTCGATTCAGTTTTATTTGTATAGCACCACTCACAACAAAAGTCATCTCAACACTGAGGGCATCATAAAACTTGTATCTGAGTTCTACCCAGTGGACATTTTTATTACAACACAGCTGTCATAATTGTTTTCTTTACTAAAGTAGAGGTTTGTTATTACTATTGCTAAATATACTGCATAGGAGAAATGTGCAGAAATTAGATTTGAATGAATTTTTGAATGGAAATGACAGTCAACAGTAAACTGTCTGGAACTTTTTGGCAACATATTCTTATAAGAATTCAACTACAAAATATTAGTCTTCTCCCATTTTTTGAACCATTATCCCCACATGGTGGGGTTCCGTTTGCGTTTCCATCCTCTAAGGCTGTTTTCAGCCACTAACAGAAAACGGCTATAAAAACTTTTTTTTTTTTTGCATATATGTGTTAATTAACCTCAGTTCTAATCAAAACTATCAAATATTTAAATATTTTTAATAATTTTAATATTTTAAATGCCAATTATATAAGTGGTGTCACCGATTTAAAAAAAACAAACACACAAAATGACTGATTTTCAATATAAAAAATTATTGGAGCCTAGAGATTTTTTTTTTACCTGTTATTACAGTCTTGGATATGTCAAAGATTAGTAACAACATTGATTTAGCTGCATTATTAGTTTTTGTGTATCATCCTCTAAGAATAAAATTAGATAAAAGATACAAAACAAAAATGTGATGAACAATCCACTCTAGCATATGTAGGACAGTCTGTGCATGTGTGTGTCTGTCTGTCATTGTGTGTGTGGTTAATTGTACTTACTTTGAGGTGGGACAGTAAGTCCTTGGCAGTGGAGTGACCCATAAACTCGGAGCCCAGGTATCGTGATTGCACCTGCCCTTCATCCCAGAAGCGAACGTGCACATCCAGTTGCTTATTCTTTGTGGTCTGGTTGAGGCTCTCATCAAACATGAGCACAAACGGCGACTTGTTTACTTTAGAGACCAGCTCTTCTTTGATGTAAACGGCTAAACCAAACTTGGCTATATAAGCCGTTTTGTCGGCGCCACAACTGAACGAGTTCGCAATGTCAGAGTCGGGGAACATACACTTAAAAAGCGCTGAAACTCCCTCGTTGCCATTGTAGGAGTGGTGCTTGGAGATCGTGTGCAGGGTCCACAAAACCTCAGCTTTCAGGGTTGGCGTAGACCCGAAGGATGTCCATAGATCGACCCTTGCAGCGGCTGTAGCAGGAGGGGGAGCAGGTGGAGCATCTGCAGCTGGTTGGCTGAAGTTAGCTTCAGGAGGGGGAGCAGTAGCCGTTGGCCGGCTAGTGCTGGCCACGGGTTCTTTAGCCCCGTTTGCTGGCGGGAACCTGGCGGTGATGGGCAGAGTTTTCTCCATTGCTTGCGCGTTATTTGCATGCTTAACAGATTTGGCATGCGAGTCGAGCGCCTTTACCCCCATTGTGCCGAGTTGAATTTTTTTCTTGCACATGGTGCAGTAGGCCTCACAAATATTACCAACTACGGGTTTTAACCATTTACGGTAATGCACAGAATCCAACCAACCCTCATTAAACTTACACTTCCCCATTATTAGCTTCTTCCAGCTCGTCACGTCGGTCTCCTGTAGCGCGAAATCTGCAGTGACGTATCTAGCTTGTGTTCAGATTATTTATACCCTCCTGATTGCGGTGCGGTCGAAATGATTAGTTCCGCCTCTCTGTATTTACATTATTTTTTATTAAATATTCGCGATTGACAAATAAAAACTTAAAAATAGAGAGAAGTTACAAACAGCACAATTTTTAAGACCCAAATATAAAAATTCAAGACTTTTTAAGGTATTATTTTCAAATTTGAAATTCAATGCTTTTAAGACTTTTTAAGACCCCGCGGGAACACTGGGGGGGGGGGGGGGGGGTCTGCTCTCACTTCTTTAATCTATGGGCGTGTGTCTTTTGGCAAGTAAACATGCTGCAGCGTCCAACATGCGCATTGTTATTATTATTCATCTGTCAAAACAAACACATTTGTGGCAGCCTAAACGTGCCCGAAAAGTCACAAAAATTTGCAACCATGCCAGACCCGTTGAAAAATTTGATATTTTAAGGATCGCGGAAATGGGTGAGGCAAAATGGCTCAATGGCACCCCCTAGAAAATAAAAAAAAAGAGCCCCTCGACTCAGAGTGACGTAGACAAACGAAATTCGGTACACGTATATATCATGTTAAGACACACAAAAAAGTCTCTTGGACCCATACCCTCACTCCAACAGTAAGTCGGCCATATTTCATAAATTTAATTTGCATTTTTGGCGCCATTTTGGCATTTTCCATGCATCGTATTTGAACAAACTCCTAGAGATTCAATCTGACCACTCAGAAACATCTTGAGACATTGGAGATGAAAAGTTATCAAACACTTTCTAATTAGGGATTCGTTTTGGGCGTGGCGGTGCCGACAATTTCCTTTGCCATTCAATCCTTCGCCATTAAACAGGAAGTCCTCATACACTCCTACAGACATCGTCTGATCTACACTAAATTGGTCACGCATGTAGGGGGTCCCACCCTGAACACGTCAATACATCAGTACTGTATCAGCTCCATAGCGCCACCTATTGGATACAATAGTGCCCCCTAGAAAATTAAAAAAATTGAGCCCCTCGACTCTAGACAAACGAAATTTGGTACGCATATATAAAGATGCACAAAAAAAGTCTCTTGGACCCATACCCTAACTCCAACAGGAAGTCTGCCATTTTTAATCAAAATTGTGATTGTCGCTATTTCCATGCTTCATACTTTAATGAATTCCTCTTACAGATTTAATCTGACTGACTTCATATTCACTCTTTGTCATCTCAAGACTTGAAGATGCGCTGCGTCAAATTTTGCTGCTTCGTGGCGGGGGAGCGAGGGCCCGATCACTGCTGCTTGCAGCTTTTATTTATATTTATATTTATACTGATTGTAGCTGCTCCAAGGATTGCTGCCAAATGGAATTTCATTGTATCTCACTGTGCAATGACAATAAAGCTTTGTCGTCTTAAACTCTGTGGTATTAGTCCAGCTGAGGGTATTTTGGTGTAGAATGTGTGCCTACAGGTTAACTTATTTAGACAAACCACTTCATTTCTGCCCCTGTTGTTCCTCTTCAACTGTTTGTGTCTGTGAAATATTGATTTAACAGATAATTTAAAGTTGTTGAAGTGTGCATTAACATGAACACATCCATCTCCTGGTAAATAAACATAGGTCTAAGCAAATAAGGCAAACCTCTCTCTATCTCTGTTTCTCCAAGGCACACATGCAAACACAGAGCCAACCCCACCACCTTCTCTCTCTCTCTCTCTCTCTCTCTCTCTCTCTCTCTCTCTCTCTCTCTCTCTCTCTCTCCCTCTCTCACACACACACACACACACACACAATCATTAGTCATCCACCGGAGGAACCACCCCCACAGCACACACACATACAAAAATACACACACACACACACACACATGCTCTTAAACAGAAAGACTGTAACTACAACATTTCCTCTTGAATATTTCCCCAGGGCCCAGTTTAATGTTTCTGACTAAGTCGCAAGCATACATTATATTTCTAGGTTGGTCCCTTTATGGCTGGTTGCTGATAGGTTTTGTGTAAATCACAGCCCATGTTACCTTGATTACTTCAGCAAGAATTAAAGCCACATGGCGATGTGCAGTCAAAGCAGATGCTGTACATCAAAACCGCACAGAACATCCTCATAAAGGGGTGAGCAGACTAAAGTAATCAAACTATTGTTGTTGCATAGTTAATCATTCGTCAAGAAACTGCAGCAGTGACTTCTTGAAAAATGTTTGTAAGTAATCAAAAACCGTAGATCATATTATGAGTTTTGGTCCAGAATACACAGCTATAGCTATAAAACAAGTTAGTATGGCACACATTCAGAATGACTTTTTGCATCTATCAGTATATTATTTTTGTGCCCTTAATTCTCATTGTCAAGCACTCAAAAGCATGCATAGACATTGTAATAGCTCCAAAATATTTTAATCTGAACATGCCCTGCGTAACATTTAAATGCTAGGCCATCCAAGCTTGCACCGCTATGGAGTAAGAGAGCTTCCAAAAAGATGTGTCCATGATTCTAACCATTCGTACTTGTAATGATAAACATTTGTATGTAAATAAAAAAGTTGTACCCAAAATTCTGCTGTCATACACATGAGTCTGAGAAATTGTTCGGGTTAGGATTGTTTTTATGTGAGTATGAATCTAAAAGCTGTGAGTGCAAAGTCTTGTGAATACAACTCTAATTTCTACGACTACGAAGTCTTCACTGAGAACACGAATTCAAGTTTGTGGGTACGAGTAGAAAAAGTGTTGAAATGATGTCACAGCAGGTCACAGGCAGGTCACAGGGGAAAGTAATCGAACCCCGAGTGATGCGCCGAAGCCGAGGATGGCTGACAACAGCAGTGCAGTGATGGACACCGCGGGTAACTCAGGGGAAGCAGCATCACAGGTAAAGTAAATAACACATCCAACATTCATTTATTTTTATTTAGTTATTTATTTCATGAAATTGTACTGTTTTAAATCATATACAGTTTATGGACGTGAAGACTGCTACTGCTTTAGCTTACAAGCTAACGACATGCCCGGTGATGCTCAGTTAGTGCTTGCACAGTGTTGGGTATAGTTACTTTTGAAAGTAGTTAAGTTACAACGTTACCATCAATTAAAAGTAATCAGTTACGTTACTGCGTTACCCATGAATACAAGTAACGTGTTAGAGTACTCCTGCGTTACCTAAAATGAAAAGCCTTTTGCAGCGCCTCGTATGTCACGTAGCATTTCTTTTTTTTTTAATCACAGACTTGATCAAAATTCAGGAGTTGCCGTGAATCCCACTCAGCGGCTTCACTGCTCAATCTGTCTGTCAGTTTGAACGGAGGATTCACGTGTGGAGAGGAGGGAGGCTGGCGAGACGTGATCTTCCTACCGTGTGTGTAAAGTGTAATAAAAGTAAAAAATGCGGTTAAATGTACTGGTATCACACTCCTGCTACGGCAGCCATGGAGATCCGGGGCCGGGGGAGAACGCGCTGCTGCTCGCCGAGAGGGAGCTGCTGACAGTGGGTAAACAGAGACCGCTGGGCTGCTTGTTGCTGCTGGAGAAGCAGCTCCGTACGTGGAGCTGCTCCATGTGAACGGGCCCGCAGGTTGGAAGTGGATTTTTTGCGATCGACAGAAGGCAATTACCAACACGAGTGTGCATGTTATGTTCTTGTCCTTTTCGCTGGCGAATTGAAACACACACACAGGCAACGTAACGTAGGTCAGCAGCAGCAGCAGCAGCATCACAGCGCTGCGCCTCGGCTGACACATCCGCAGGTTGCACAGTAATCGTCTGACAAAAAGCTGGCTGCAGTCGGGATATTCCTTTCCTTATCCGATGTAAGGTAACGGATTACTGCCTGCCGCCTGTGAGAACTGCCCTGAACTGTCACAACTACGTTTTCAGATACAGAGAGGCTGGCCAAAAAGCAAAAAGAATGTTACAAATGAACTTGCTCCGTACTTTAATGTACGGGATGAACTTGCAATAACTGACTCACTGGTCATGAGAGTCTCTGATCGCCTGATCGTTCCCACTTCACTGCGATCCAGAGTAGTTGACTTGGCTCATGAGGGACACCAGGGAATTGTGCTTACAAAGCAGAGACTGCGGGAGCTGTATTGGTGGCCACAAATGGACAACTGCGTACAGACTATGATAACTTCATGTGTGCCATGTCAATACAATGACAAAACTGCAAACACAGCACCTGCGCCACTTATGCCAGTGGAACTGCCAGACGGACCATGGGAAAAAGTGGCCATTGACATAACAGGCCCCTTTGAGTGTGCTGCATGGGACTGCCGATATGCCATCACTCTCACGGACTATTACAGTAAGTAGCCAGAGGTGGCTTTTGTCTCTACAGTCACTACAGATGTGATTATTCGCTTTCTAGCTTCAGTGTTCAGTCGTGAAGGAAACCCTTCCTACCTGGTTTCTGACAACGGATGTCAATTTACCTCTCATGCATTCGCCATCTTTCTGAGAGAGAGAGAGCTAAAACACCTACGCTCCAGTGTCTACTATCCAAGAGCAAACGGAGCTATTGAAAGATTCAACAGAGTGCTGAAAGAGTGCATACAGACGGCTGAAAGAATGCACAGACCATGGAAACAAGCAGTGGCAGAGTTCCTACAGAACTATCGTGCTACAACACATGCAACAACAGGGGCTACTCCATTTGAGTTGTTGAGAAACAGGAAGATGCGCACAAAGCTGAATGTCCTTCCGGTCTCAAACAAAACCAAATCATACGAGCAAGTGAAAGAGACTGTGAAAAACAAGCAACAGAAAAGCAAAGAGTACACAGACAGGAAGATGAGTGCGAAAGTACCTTCGTTCCAAGTGAATGACACTGTACGTGTTCGGAAACCTGAGCATGTCCAAAAGGGATCATCCAGATTCACAGATCCCCTGACAGTCGTTAAGAAAGTGGGATCGAGCACTTATCTGCTCAGTGATGGTCGGAAGTGGAATGCTTCAAAACTTGCACACTTCCCAAAGGAGGCTCTGACTCACACCAGAAAGGACAGTGAGACTGTGCTTGATGGACTCACTATGCCCGAGAACGAGTCCCATAACACACCTGAGCCAGGTCCAAGACGGGGTCTGAGAAATAGAAACCCACCTCGGTGGTTGACAGGTTGTGTAAGATAAACAAAAGGGACTGAGTACTGTTCTAACCAAAACCTATGCTGTGAGGTGAAAAAAATAATAATTTCAAGTTGTTCTAAGGGCTGAGTTAAAGATAAAAATAATAAAACCTCACATGTTAATAACAATGGTGAATGGTTACATTTTATATTCAGTTTATAATGCAATGGTTATGTTACACTAAGTGATTGATTCTGAATAATCTTGCGTACATGTTGTGGATTTAAGATGGCTATGACTTAATTCAGTTATTCACTTTGATTCATGTTCACTTTGAGTCATGTTTCTTTTTCATACCAAGTAATTAACACTTTAAGAAGAGTAATCCTTTCAAGAAAAGGGGAAATGTTGTGTTGTTGCACTTAGAAACCCGCAGAGGGTGCTGTAGGTTGGGATAGGATAATCGCGTGATATACAAGTGATGTGATGAGAAGAAGGATGAAGAAGAATGAAAATAAATGCTACGTGAAGCACAGTGCTTGTCTCTCTGGTTACTTATTTAAATGCACAAGTAAGATACAACACACTGAACACTACCAAGACTAAGGAGCTGGTCATAGACTACAGGAAAAATAAAACAGACACTCCATCCCTGTTCATCATCGGGGACTGTGTGGAGAGGGTCACTGACTTCTGGTTTCTGGGGTTCACATAGAGGATGACCTGACCTGGAGTAGAGTGCCTGGAGCATTAACACAACTGCTATCATTAAGAAGGCACAGCAGAGATTGCCCTGAGAGTACTCAGGAATAACCAACTCTCACAAAAACGTGTCCTTTTCCAGTTGCTCCATAGAGAGCATTTTGACCTACTGCATGTGTGTGTGGTTCTCCAGCTGCACAGCTGCAGAGAGGATAGCGCTCCAGAGGGTCATCACCACAGCCCAGAAGGTTATAGGCTGCCCCCTCCCCTCCCTGAAGGATCTGTACAGTTCCCGCTGTTTCGGGAAAGCTCGCCATATCCTCAGGGACCCATCTCACCCAGGACACTCACTCTTTGAGCTGCTGCCCTCAGGCAAATGCTACAGGACATTAAGAGTACGCACAAATAGATTACACAACAGCTTTTACGCTATAGCCATAAATGCACTAAACTGCATTAAATAATGGTAATTATTTATTTATTTTTGTTTCTGCACTTTAAGAACGGCATCTCAATTTCATTGTGCTTTGTACAATGACAATAAAGACTTTCTATTCTATTCTATATATTCTATATATCATCACGAGGACTTTGATGCTGACAGCGTTTGCTGCAGATGGGTATGCACAGTAGGATAATGGACAACCTGCACACACAGGTGAGGGACAGATTCAAAACCACAAGAGACTCTTGTTTCTTGCTCTGCTAGACCCACAGAAGTTTACTGCATACAGGCAGAACTTCCCCAACACGGCTCCCTGCAGTCTGGAGTAAAGTTATGGGAGTCACTTTGACATATTTCGTCTGAAGACTGAGTTTAGTGTAATGTACACTATGTCTGACTTCGAAGGACGGAGCCCTTCTGATCTCCTCCACTTTGGTCAGCAAAAGGGACTGACCGAAAGTATGCCCCAACTCCACCTTCTCACAAGAAACAGCATTGGACAGGCCCATCTGTCAATCAATCAGTCAATCAATCTTTATTTGTATAGCGCCAAATCACAGCAAATACATCTCAAGGCACTTACACATAGAGCAGGTTCTAAACCGAACTCTTCAGGTTTTAACTTTAAAGAGACCCAACATTCCCACATGAGCAACAGTGGCAAGAAAAAAAGAACCAGACTCAGAGTGGGCAGCCATCTGCCTCGACCGGTTGGGGTTGAGAGGAGAGAAAGGAAGGATAGAAGAGAGAAGCACAATGAAAATCAGCAATGAAGCTAGAAGGTCCAGAGGCCTGTACTACGAAGCTGGATTTTCTCTTATCGAGGTAACTTCAGGGTTAACCCTGGGTTTTCCGTCCTACGATGCTGGTTCACTTCTTACCGGGGTAAATCACCATGGTAACTTAAACTGAACGGCTAACCTGCTCCGGAGCAGGTTATGTTCTGGATAAGAGATCAACAAGTATAAAAGCACCACCTCCTGACCAATCAGTTCTCTTAGAAAATGACCTGCCCATTCTTAAAAGATCCTGTCAACATTGATTGTGAGAGGAGCGCTTAGGAGAGAAAGAGTTTTTAGGGATAGATGCAATTTTTTAATTGACCAAAATATATATTTAAAAAATAATCCTTGAGGCACATGAGGGATATTAGTCTGTATGTTTGACATCTTGAGATCAAAAGGTCAGGGAGCATAATAACTTTATTTATTTATTTATTTAATTATTTATTGTAATTGTAAAAAAATTACGAAAAAGATATATTTGTAAAATAATCCTTGAGGCACATGTTACATGTACATATTAGTCTGTATGTTATACAGTTGGTTTGACATCATTCACTCAAATGGTTGAAGCATAATAGGTTTGTATTTTGAATGTTGAATATTAAACTAACTTAATGTCGCTATGAAAGGAAGGGCACTGAGGAAGCGCTCTGCCCCAAACGTCTGTGCCGTAATAAAGTGACATTGAATGATCAGAGTGCTGTCCGTTTATATTGTCCAATTTATTAATATTGTATAATCTCACGAACATACGCATTAACAGAGTCAGCTATTTTCTGCCAGCATCCCTTCCTGGCTTTTGCTGCTGCATCAGAGTTGCTTTTGGCCTGGATGATGTGATTGAATTCTTCATATTTATGAAGAATAATTGTCTGCTCCTCCATGGTAAAGTAGTCTGCTCTGCAGGGTTTCTCCATGTTTGTGATTGGTTAGACGCTGCAAACACCTCCCCTTTATGTGAGCGCGCAGTGATCCAGATTGGAAAACCTTGGGTTCAATTACCGAGTTGATAACCAGCTTCGTAGTACAGCTTATCCAGATTGCAAATGTCTGGGTAAATCAACCCAGGTAACGGAGAGATATCCTGGGTATGTTAATCCAGCTTCATAGTACAGGCCTCTGGACTGTCATCTTTGGCTTTAATCTCAGTTGAGAAAGAACTTGTTATGGAGTTGAAGTCAAAGGACAAACTGTACAACCCAATAATTGCACACTTTGTTAAAAAGGATTGCAGGATGAACTTTGTGTTCAAGTGATATTCATTTAGTTAGTACACAACTGTTTACAATAAAGAACTTTTTTTCTCGAAATTACAACTTTTGATGTCTGTAAATTATTACTGGAAGAAATGTAAAGCTTGTATTAGTAATGTCATTCATTTCAGATTGTTATTAATCACAGTTGATATGTGTCACATCCTGTTTGTAGCTCATGTTTTATTTTGAAGTTGTTCTCCCTTTGTGTATTTTGTTAGTTTTACTTACTTACTTACATGTGTTTCCCCTGCCCTAGTTGATTGCCTCATGTGTTTCACCTGTCATGTTTCACTCACCTGTGTCCTGTTAGTTATTACCCCATGTCTATATAGGTTTTGGTTTTCTGTTCAGTCTTTGTCTGAGTCTCTGTGTTAGTACAGTGTTTTGGCCTGTGGTTTGTACAGAGTAATTTTTGGCAGTGTTGCCTGAGTTTTCATTTTTGAGTTCTGGGTTCTTGGTTCTGGCCAATAAAGTGCCCTTTTGTTTTGAGACTGTCTGCTTTTTTGGGTCCATCTGCTACTCACCGTGACAGATATGTACATGATGTTGTTGAAGTTATCTGGTTAATTCAAATGCAGCACTGCCCAGACCCACAGTATACACACATAACTGAATTTGTAACAAGTATACTGGTAAGTATATACTATTCTCCTTTTATATATGCTTCCTTTAGGAAACATTATCCGGAATCACTCAATACATTTTCATTGTTATGCAGATGATACTCAATTATATTTATCAATAAAGCCAAATGAAATTAACCAATTGACTAAACTACAAACCTGCATTAAGGACATAAAGGCCTGGATGACCTGTAACTTCCTGTTGTTATTAAACTCAGAAAAAACTGGTTATTGTGCTTGGTCCTAAACACCTTAGAAATTCATTATCAAATGACATAACTCCTCTGGATGGCATTACTCTGGCCTCCAGCACCACTGTAAGGAACCTAGGAGTTATATTTGATCATGATCTGTCCTTTAATTCCCACATAAAACACATTTCAAGGATTGCCTTCTTTCATCTGCGTAATATTGCAAAAATTAGACATATCCTGTCTCAAAATGATGCTGAAAAACTAGTCCATGCATTTGTTACTTCTAGGCTGGACTACTGTAATTCATTATTATCAGGCTGTCCTAACAAGTCTCTAAAGACTCTCCAGCTGGTCCAGAATGCAGCTGCTCGTGTTCTGACAAAAACTAGAAAGAGAGATCATATTACTCCCATCTTGGCTTCACTGCATTGGCTTCCCGTAAAATTTAGAATAGAATTTAAAATCCTTCTCCTCGCCTTCAAAGCTCTTAATGGTCAGGCTCCATCATATCTTAAAGAACTGATCGTATCTTATGTACCTACTAGAAAACTCCGCTGCCAGCATGCAGGTCTACTTGTGGTTCCTAGTATCTATAAAAGTAGAACGGGAGGAAGAGTCTTCAGCTATCAGGCTCCTCTCCTGTGGAACCATCTTCCAGATTTGGTCCGGGGGGCAGACACCCTCCCTACATTTAAGAGTAGGCTTAAAACTTTCCTTTTTGATAAAGCTTATCGTTAGGGCTCTTAGAGCTCTTGACTTATGCTGCTATAGGCTTAGATTATCGGGAGACCCCCATGATGCACTGAGCACCTACCTCCCTCCCTCCCTCCCCATTCATGTTCTATTGATGCATTCAATAACCTAAACTTCTTCCCCGGAGTTGTCTGTGCTTTCTCGTCTCAGCTAATCTGGGCCTGTAGATGTCCGGATGACAGATTCCAGTCACGGACCTTCTAGCTTCATATTTGATTTTCATCGTGCTTCTCTCTTCTATCCTTCCTTTCTCTCCTCTCAACCCCAACCGGTGGAGGCAGATGGCCGCCCACTCTGAGTCTAGTTTTGCCTGAGGGTTCTTCCTGTTAAAGGGAGTTTTTTTTCTCGCCACTGTTGCTCATGTGGAAATTTTGGATCTCTTTAAAGTTAAAACCTGAAGAGTTTGGTTTAGAACCTGCTCTGTGTAAAGTGCCTTGAGATAACTCTGTTGTGATTTGGCACTATACAAATAAAGATTGATTGATAGATAGTATACTTTGTAAGCATAACTTACAAAGAGCTTGTGCCTTTCCCCATTTCACCTCAGGAGGTGCTTGTTAATACTTTTGGCAGAAATATTAAATCTACATTGAAATTCAATTGTGTCTAAGCTCAAACAAACACAAAGACATTGGATTAGCACTGGATCCATCTTTAGTTGTTGAACAGTAGCTAATGATTATTCTAGACATTTTACTTTCATTCCAATTTAAACATATGAAGTAAGTGATGTGTGATTTGCTTGTTTCATTTAGTTTTTTTTTTAAATAAGTGATGTCATGAAGCCAGTCACAGCAAAGAAACCTTCAATATTCAGAACATCCATGTGACAGGGCTCTGGCTATTATTAGGACCCGAGCGCTGACCAGCGCGAAGCCCTATTGTATCTGTCAAGATTATTAATATTCTCTCATGATGGCCTTTTTGCCCCCCTAAACGTGCCCCAAAACTCACCAAAGTTTGCACGCAAGCCAGACGCTGGCAAAAATTTTTATATTTTATGGTTTGCATAAATGGGTGTGGCAAAATGGCTCTGTAGCGCCCCTCGCCACAGTTTGAAATAGAGAAACGAAACTTGGTACACATGTTCATCATGTCAAGACGCACCAAAAAGTCTCTTGGACACATACCCTAACACCAACAGGAAGTCGGCCATTTTGAATCAAATTTTCAATTTTAATGCCAATTTTGGCTTCATATTTGATTGAACTAGTCCTAGAGATTTCATCCCATCCACTTCAAATTCACACAGTCATCTTGAGACATTGGAGATGAAAAGTTTTCAAAAGCTTTTTCCCCCATCATTCCTGGTTGCCGTGGTGACACGGCGAATTTCAATGCTTCGCCATGAAATTTCAAACCCTCATAACTTGACTCCACATGGTCTGAGCTTTTCCAAATTTCATATGTTTGTTCAGCGTCCCGGTCTGAACACATGTACAGTCTCATATTTAGTGACAGTCATAGTGCCACCTACTGGCAACAGGAAGTCACTTGCTTCATTCTTTGACTAATTACTCCCATAATCTTTAGTATTTACACCTGACATTGACTCAGCATATGTCTCAACATAACACCAGATATCAGAATCTTTTTTATGACTTATTCCTGTTGGGCGTGGCTGTGCGGACAATTTCGATGCTTCGCCATGAAGCAGGAAGTCCTTTATAACTCCTACAGACATTGTCCCATCTACAATAAATTCATCACACATGTAGAGGGTCCCACCCCAAACACATCTATGCATCAATACTATGTCAAATACACAGCACCACCTACTGGACACAGGAAGTCAGCCTCATATGACAAACATTATCCGATTTATATGAAATTACAAGATGTGTTCTCCACATCATACACTGCAACATGACATATAATTGGTGGGTGATCTCTAGCACCACCTAGTGGACACAGGCAATGTGACTTAGCTCCATCACACAATGTTCAATAAAAGCCTGGGTACCAAGAAGTCTACGTGCCCGCTGTGTCTGCCCTGCGACTGCGGCGTGCACGCATGGCACGTTTTGTTTTGGGGCGGGGCTGAAAACTGCCATGGTGACGTGGCAAATTTCGATGTCTCGCCATGAAATTTTAAACCCTCATAACTTGACTCCACATGGTCTGAGCTTTTCCAAATTTCATATGCTTGTTCAGCGTCCCAGTCTGAATTTATGTACAATCTTATCTTCACTTACAGTCATATTGCCACCTACTGGCGACAGTAAGTAACTTGATTTCACTAATTACTCCCAGAATCTTAAGTATTTACACCTGAAATTGACTCAGTGAAGACATACCTTGGTGATGCTACATTCTGCAGCTCATGAGCCATCGTGAAATACTGTTGCCATGACAATTCATTCAACGCCATGAAATACGATCACATTTGAGGGGCAAGAGATGAATTTTGTATTTAGCACTATTTCTTGCCATTGCCAATTTGTATTAATGAACTCCACCAACCCATTTGACACCACTGTCACTTTGACACACATGTTCTAATATGCACCAAATTTCCCATGACTAATGAGTTTGGATCATGATCACATGTATGTGTCAATATTGAGTCATTTGAACACATCTTGCCAACAAGAACATAAATGTGCTGCAATTTTATGACATTATGTCAGGACAGTCTTAAGACCTTCATGATGCCATATTGTGAAGTCTAGATGTTAAGGGGTGAGGTGTGTCAAGGAAAGTGCAGAAAACTGAGGCAGGATGCTGTTACTGGTTTTGAATTAGTTTTATTGCAGGGCTGAGACTGTGGTTGAATCAAGCAGGTAGAGAGATGGTCTGGAGTCAGGTGGAGGTCAACTGCAAACAGACAATCAGGTCTGAAAGAAGAGTAAACAGTCAACAGGAGCTGGTTCATGATTGAGATTTTTAAAATTAATATAATTCATGATTTCTGTAAATTGTAAACTGATTTCAATTAATCACCAAATTTAAAAAAACTTGTGTGTACATTAAAATAATACACAACATACAGCTGACCACAAGACTAACATCTACAACTATGTCAAGTACAAATTCTGAGATAGTCTACAATTTTACAACTACCGGCAAGACAAAGCTATTTACCAATTACCAAAGTATAAAAACAATCACCTACTAGTCCGAGACAACAATAATTCCACATAAAGCTAACCCTATACCTTACATATACAACATGTTTCCTCACCAGTGTCTACTTCAAATGCACTACATTATTAGAATCAACTGTCTCATGATTGTAAAAATATTCCTGCATACACATGATCAACTAACGCGCAATCCATTCTACCTGATACTGGAAACAATTACCTAAACACCACAACCTATAGAACTTACTGTGACAACCCTTAGTTATACATTTCTACATTTAAAACAGCAAACAATCGCCTCATGATCACTAAAATATGCAGGCACAACCTCACACTCAACTTCATAATCTGGTGTTTTAACATGAACATGATCTATCAACGTCCCTTGCTCTGTTGTCGCCTGCGTTACTAACTGAACAAACCCTTTGTCTGTTAGAAGTTTTCAGACACTTGATGATTTCAAGAGATCGTCATTAAAATCTCCCATGACTGCTATATTGTTACTTTTAGGATGTAGCCAATCAAGTAATTTCCCTAAGTGTTCTTTAAACAGAGACATGGGATATGACAGTGGCCGATAAATAACTGCTACTAATAGATTATATTCTAGCCAATTATAAACTATACATTCTAAATTGAATGGTGGCATTTCGATAATATTAGAGGCCAAATTGTCTGCACTGTACAAGCCAACACCACCATGTTGTTGTCCTTGCAGTGCAATCAGTGCTGGATGGTCACTGTTATAAGATAAACTTCGAGGACTACTGTGAAAAGTGAAGCCCTCGATGTTTACTGCTTCTGTAGATGCAGCAGGTAGCCATGTTTCTGTCACAGCAATACAGTTAAGCTGTAAATGCTGTGTACGTGAAGCCAAATCTGATACATGTTTAGTTAGATTT
Source organism: Scomber japonicus (assembly GCF_027409825.1). NCBI lineage: Eukaryota > Metazoa > Chordata > Actinopteri > Scombriformes > Scombridae > Scomber > Scomber japonicus. The sequence continues at coordinate 31,041,630 of NC_070594.1, read as the reverse complement.
TGTACATTCATCAAAAAAACATTGAATGCATTTGTATCCAATTTGTGACTAATGTTATTTTCTATCACATATTGGGGCATGCTCTGCATTGCATCCTTTATATTATTCTTACAATAAAGAGCTTTATCATCAAAGATAAAGCCGACGGAAAAACTGACGACGGAAACCACCTTTTTTTTTGCTATTTTTTCCTCCTCTGGTTTTATAGCTATGGCCCCATCTACACAGTTACTTGCAGACTGTTTCCTCCTCTGTGCACCTACATTAACGTCATCAAACTTAACATATATTCTATGAGGAAAGTCTTTATTCTCTAAATACACTATGTCTGTCACTACACCACAAACACCATTAACAAGCCCATCTATAACACATGCACCCTTACCTAACAACAACTGTTCAGCTAAGCACATGTTATATGTATTAGTGTAAAAGCCATGTTTCAACACTAATTTACCCATTTTTTTAATCAATTTCATAGTCCTGAGCATTTATTTATTCAGAATCAGGACATCTATCCATTAACTGGCTACGGTTGTGCTCATTTACTTGCCTATTAGTCGGAAAAATGTATAAAGCTGAGCTGACTTCACCGGTTTCACAACGCTTTAATAATTCAATATCACTAGCTAACCTCACGGTTTCTTTTGATCGAGTTCTGACTCTATTTAACAATGCTGCAAACTCACCATCTTTTTGCCTAACTATTTCTGTCAACTCTACCACTTTAAAAAGTCTCGACCAAAGGTTACCTCTGAGTTCCTCTTCATAAAGAGGTTTCCCTCTAACTGGAGGCAACTGGAAAAAATCTCCAACAGCAATAACACACACGTTCACAAACGGAGCAAAATCACCAGTCTGTTTGATCTGTCTTAACCTACTATGAACATATGTCAACAGTCTGTGATCAACCATCGATATTTCATCAATAATCAAAATTTGAAGACCACTATATTTATCACGCAAAGAGTTCACCTTTTCCTAACCCAAAGGTACGTAGGGAAGGCGAACATCTTTGCCAATGCTAAATGTGTGGTGAATGGTTGTTGCGTGTAAATTGTAAGCAGCAATCCCCGTAGGAGCTGTTAGCAAGACACAAATATTGTCAGGTTGACGACAGACTGTTGACAACAACCTCATTGCTTCATACTGAATGGCTTTAATTAAATGACTCTTTCCTGTCCCTGCACCACCTGTAACAAATGCATGAAACGGATCTGGATTCTTGCCTTTAACCCTTTCTAAACACCACTGCCTAACCTGATAAAAAAACAGACCGCTGAGTCTCATTTAAAGACCTAATAAGAGCCAAGCCATCAGTCCTAGACATAATGTTACTCCTCTTTTCTAAATGCACTACCTGCTCCCTACTCACAGCCAAGCCTGGAATATTCACAGCATCATCATCCTCTACTATCTGCTCTCTCTTTCTCTCTTCCTGTTCCTGTACACACTCTAAACGGTCTACCTCCTGCTCGGAACACAACTCACCCCACGCGTCTTCGGCTACACCCTCTTCCCCAATCCCTTCCTGAATATCATCTATCTCATCAGCATTAATTTCAAACTGGCTTCTATTGATATCTACAATGTCCTTCACTAGATGCTGTAAGCCATCACTAAACCTAACAATACCATCCAACACGCATAGCATCCACAAATTAATACTCATAATGCCCCTTATACGTTAATTTATGCTTCAACTTAACGCGCAACAAAGACCCCTCCATATTGGAATGGGGCAACAAATTACTGGTCTCCACTATGTTGGCAGGAACTCGTCACCGGACCATGCACTCCATTCTGACCTCCCTTAGGCAGAGCCAACATCTTCATAAACGGTATGTGCAACGCAATTAAATACTGCTCTAAACTATTCAAACACGCCAACTCCGGTGGAACAGCATCAACTATCAAATTATTAACTGAACTCTCAGGTGGCAGTACACCTTTATTAGGGCCCGAGCGCTGACCAGCGCGAAGCCCTATTGTAATTGTCCGGATTATTTTTCTTCTCTCACAACGACGGCCTTTTAGCCCCCCTGAATGTGCCCGAAAAGTCACCAAAGTTTGCACGCAAGCCAGCCCCGGCGAAAATTTTGATATTTTATGGTTTGCAGAAATGGGCGTGCCAAAATGGCTCTGTAGCGCCCCCTGCAAAATCAAGAACATCGATCCCCTCGCCCCAGATTGACATAGAGAAACGAAACTTGGTACACATGTTCATCACGTCAAGACGCACAAAAAAGTCAGTGGGGCCCATGACGTCACTCCAACAGGAAGTCGGCCATTTTGAATCAAAGTATTGATTTTAATGCCGATTGTGGCATCATATTTTAACGAACTAGTCCTAGAGATTTCATCCCATCCACTTCAAATTCACACATAATCATCTTGAGACATTGGAGATGAAAAGTTATCAAAAGCTTTTTCGCCCGTCATTCCTGGTTGCCGTGGTGACGCGGCGAATTTCGATGCTTCGCCATGAAATTTCAAACCCTCATAACTCTACTCCACATGGTCTGAGCTTTTCCAAATTTTATATGCTTGATTGCATACATACTCATGCAGGTCTCTAACACAACTAAAATACGCAACTATACTTCGACGATGAACACCTACCAATCCAGCAGTGCTGCGTGCATGTGAATCAACAACAGCATATCTACCGTTCTGATTAATAACCACGCATGTAGTACCACCCAGGGTCAGTAAACAGGTGCTATAATTGCCAAGCATCCTCTCCAATCCATTTAGGAGAGAGGTGTGAAAACCAGCCTCAACAAGTTCTCCATCAACTACATTGACCACACCACTTACATAGTCAGTCATAGCACCACCTATTGGCAACAGGAAGTCACTTGCTTCATTCTTTGACTAATTACTCCCATGATATAAGGTATTTACACTTGAAATTAACTCAGCTGAGACATAAGATCAGTTATCAGAATCTTTTTTACGACTTATTCCTGTTGGGCGTGGCTGTGCGGACAATTTTGATGCTTCGCCATAAAGCAGGAAGTCCTTATAACTCCTACAGACATTGTCCCATCTACTCCAAATTGATCACGCATGTAGAGGGTCCCGCCCTAAACACATCTATGCATCAATACTGTGTCAAATACACAGCGCTACCTACTGGACACAGGAAGTCAGCCTCATATGACAAACATTATCCGATTTATATGAAATTTACAGGATGTGTTCTCCACATCATACACTACAACATGACTCATGTCTGTTACTTTGTGGCTGTTTTCTAGCTCCACATAGTGAACACAGGAAGTGATATTTCACCACTTCATGCAACGTCAAATAAAAGCCTGCGTTTGAAGACGTCTACGTGCGCGCCCTCCGACTGAGCTGCAGCCCGACATGCGTAGGGCGGCGAGGGCCCGTTCATCACTGCTTGCAGCTTTAATTTGTATTGCTATATTTAATTTTTTTTTGCAACATGTGGTCCTATTGAAGGCCCAGGGTCCAGGTCCATGGTTCGCCACTGCTGTCTATTATATATGCGGAATTATAATAAAAGGAACTCTAATGTAATCTAAAAATCAAATCAGCATTATTGTTGTTCTCAAAGGGCTGGTTGTAATTGTAAGACTATACATGTAACTATTCCTTATTGTACATGTATTTACATAAATATAAAACGCGTATAAACCCACTGGTGTCTTATTACAACATAAATCCCTTTAATTTATCAGGTTAAAAAAATCTATATTACTCCATAATTTCGAAGATCAAATTTTCAACTGAAAACAAAAACAAATAATATAAAACACAAGTTATTACATTAACTTTGTTTAACTTTTTTTTACAGTTGAGAGGGACAGAACAATGGTACATAATAATAATCATTTTCCAAAAACAAATGGCTGCAGACAGCCTTGCAGAGGGCATACATCCAATTAATGAGACATAGTTTTGATTACAGTAAACACTTGGCTGCATGAACACACATCTGTAAACAAACTGAATACTTTGCTACACACACCAACTAATATATGTAATTAACTCAAAATAACAATAAGGATTGTCCCAGATCACCACTATATTGGTGAAGTTGATGAGGTGATGCTGCTTGGTCTTGAACACTGCATCACCTCAGGACATCATATCACACACCATCCTCATCCACTGATCATGTTCTGAAAATAAACACAAACAAAATGCAAGCACGTCAAATTCGCTGAAACACCGCCCCCTACCAAGTGTCACCTGTCAATCAAAGTCACCACCTCTACCAGAAACATGGATGCTACGTCTGAGAGCTTTTTGCTGCTAACTCAGCTGCTAGTCTGGTAGCTAGCTCAGCGGCTAGCTCAGCTAACTGTAGACTGTAGTAGTAGTAGTGTGTGCTGAATGTATTTATACCTCTACAGCAGCAGGGGCGGGTTTATGCCAATGATTGTCAGACCCGCCCACTAAATCCTGAACACAGAAATGTTGAAACACAGTTAGTGAAGCCTAGCACCACAATTCAAATCTAAATGGTTGAAATGCTTTTTACATCTTTTTTAGAAATACATTTATGACCTATTTAATGTGTTAAAATGTGTGAAGAAAATGTCTTTAAATTGTACCCACATATTTTATTATATTTTTAATTTGGGTTTTTAAAAATGTTTGCCTATTTGTTCTGTAATGTACTGCATATGACACACTCTAGTCAATCAATCTCTGGCTTTCTCTCTGGAAGCTGTGCTCTAGAGAGTGTATCAGGCAACTTTATGTCCTTTCCTCTCCTGTACTTGACAGTTAAGTCATACCATTGCAGTCGCAGACGCATTCTCTAGATGCGGATAGGGGTAGACAGCAGTGACTTCTTAAAGATATCCTCGAGAGGCTTGTGGTCGTTGTAAACTGTGACGTGTGTTCCAAATATGTAGTTGTGAAACTTGACACAGGCATGCACAATGGAGAGCACCTCCTCGTCAACTCACGCATAGCGCGTTTCTGCATCCGTTAGTGATTAGCAGCAGGACCGCTTCCAGTCCACTGCTGCTAGCATCACAGAATATTTCCACAGGCTTTGTAGGATCTAAATACTTCAGCACTGGTGGGCGTGTGCACAATTCCCTGAGTTTGTCGAAGGCTTGCTGTTGTGCTGGCTGCCACATAAACTCCACGTCACACTTGAGGAGCTTCACTGAGGTTTGGTAACTTTGACAAGTAGGTGACAAAGCCTAAGAAACGGCGGATACCATCCTTGTCTGTTGGCGGTGACAGGCAGCGTACTGCTTCAACCTTTGTCGGGTCAGGTTTCAGTCCATGTGCCGTTATTAAATGTCCCACATAAGGCACTACTGACTGTCGGATGTGACATTTGTTGAAGTTCAACTTCAGATCGTAGCTTGTTGCTCTCTAGACAACTCTGCGCAGGATAGAATCATGTTCCTTCATCGTGGGGGCTGCTATAAGGATGTCATCCATCACGCTTATGGCTCCTGCAATGCCCTAGAGCATTTCATCCATGATGCGCTGGAAAATTTCCGGTGCACATTTCAGTCCAAATGGAAGTCTCAACCACCTGTACCTCCTGATCAGAGTATTGAAGGTCGTGATGAAAGATGACTCTTCCATCCAGTCTTATTTGTAGAAATCCTGATTTGGCACCAAGACTGAAAAAACTTTAGCACCAGGCATTGAGGAGACAACATCCTCTATTGTGTGCATGGGGTGGTGCTCCCTCTTGACGACTTTATTTAGGTCGCTTGAATCGATGCAGATTCTTATTGCGCACTGTGGCTACCATAGAACTCAACCACTCCGTAGTCTGTTCAACCTTAGTGATGTGGCCATCTTTCTCCATCTCATGCAGTTTTTCCACTATTTTTTCTTTGAGTGCAGCTGGTTGGCGACGGACAGGATGGACCACACCCTTAGCGTCTGGATCAATTTTGATCCTGTATACACCTGGCAGAGTCCCGGAGGTGTGTGTTAGTTCTGGAAACTCATCTAGTCCAGCTGGTGCGCTCTGTGTTGGAGCAGCGACATCACTACTGCTCAATTTGTTTTTTTCAGCAGTAGCCTGCAGTGAGTCAAGACAAGCAACCAGGCCTAAAGCCTCAGTTGTGGCACCACTGAGCACATTCTCCTGCGCTATGTCCACAATTTCAAACTCTGCGCTCACTTCACAGGTTTTATGTTTGGCTACTAGATCAACTGCAGCAACTGGCTTCAGAATGTGGTTGGAGTTGGAGCGGAGGGCTTTTTTGGAGCACTTTAGCTCACCGATGTGCATGAGTAGCTGGTATCTGTCCAGCTTTGAAGCTCTATTAACTCCATCTAAAGGATATGGGGAGCACTGTCGATGTCAGCTGTGAAAGGATTTGCAAACATGACAAAGCCAGATTGCTGTGTTTTAAAGTCAAAGAATAGCCATAAGTACAGTTTACGTTGGAAAGCTGTGATCATGTCAGACATCTGCGTGATGATTTGCTTGTGTCCCTGCAGCTTCTGATTCAGTTGGTTCAGATTCCAGTCCCGGACCCACTTGCTTCATTGTTGATTTTCATTGTGCTTCTCTCTTCTATCCTTCCTTTCTCTCCTCTCAACCCCAACCGGTCGAGGCAGATGGCCGCCCACTCTGAGTCTGGTTCTGCCTGAGGTTTCTTCCTGTTAAAGGGAGTTTTTTCTTGCCACTGTTGCCAAGTGCCTGCTCACTTGGGCGCCGAAAAGGGGGGGTAAACAAGACAGATTCTAGGGGCCCATGATTATGGGGGGCCCAGAGAGGCCCCTAATGATGATGAAATTATAATACAGAAAAAATAATGACACTAAGTTTTAACTAAGTATTAACTAACATATAATCACAAATGTTTTATTGCTGCCAGTTTGCTAAGTCCAGTCTCTGAACTTTGTTATAAAACTTTGTTATAAAACATTTAATTACAAACCTCTCAACCGCATCAAAAATGTCCCTCCCCGTCTTCGTACCATGCATTGCAACTATATCCAAGAGCTCCTCACTGACATTGAAGTCCTGGGCGAACAGCGGGAACTGTACAGATCTTTCAGGGAGGGGAGGAGGCAGCCGATAATCTTCTGGGCAGTGGTGATGAACCTCTGGAGCGCTATCCTCTCTGCAGTTGGAGAACCACACACACATGCAGTAGGTCAAAATAAAACGATAAAAGGACACAAGCAGTTTTTGTGAGAGTTGGTTATTCCTGAGTACTCTCAGGAAGTGCAATCTCTGCCGTGCCTTCTTAATGAAAGCAGTGGTGTTGATGCTCCAGGTCAGGTCATCACACTGACAACTGCTCCACCTCGTCCCAATATGCAGACTCATCCCCCCAAGAGATGAGCCCCACCACAGTAGTATCATCAGCGACATTGTCTGTGCTTTCATCAACAGCTAATGCAGAAAGCCTGGTAACTGCGTGTTTCTTCGGTCAGCTGTGTTGTCAGATTGTCTGATAGTTCCTTAACTCGGTCTGTGATGGTATTTCTTGGGGCACACCTGTTCACATACCTTTGGCATGCACTGCTTAAAAAATGCACCCTCTGACAAACACTTGGAAGCTTGGGCGATTTCTTCAGCTACAATGAAGCCGGCTTCCCCTGCTGTATCATTTTTGGCTGTAGATTTTGTGAATATATTCTGCTGCAATTGCAGTTTACCTTTTAT